>NC_137882.1:8445674-8489324 GCF_963924005.1 Protomyctophum bolini | reverse complement strand
GACCCATTATAATAAGGCCCACCCCCTGCCCCTCCCACAGTCTCCAAAGACGAAATGCTAATTTGAAACTGAAAGGGGGAGGGATTATACAAAAAAACACAAAACAATGGAAAAAGTTGAATTTCATGTTGTAGGACCTTTAAAATGACTAGTACTGTACATCAGAACAAGGTCCAAAAGTCATAATCGCTCTTTTATTTCCCCTTGCAAACTGACGTTCAATAAAGGAGTGATCAAGTTGTTGCAAACGAAAGGTTTTATAAAGAATAAAAGATAAAATGTCTAGACGTGGCAGTGCAGATGAACCTCCTTCCTTCTCAACTCTAGACAATGGAGACTTTAATAAGGTGGAGGTGGGGCTGGAGGTGGGTCACTCACGGCTTGCTGAAAATAAATGTTGTGTTGCACCTAGCTTCAACACAACCCTCTAGGCCGCAAACAGAAGCCTGTGTGCGGCCTAATTGGCTGCATGGCAGCCAATCAGACATTATGGGCTGTATTTTGCGTGTCTTAAGTACCAGGTCTTATTCCCTAACTTTTTTTTTTTTTTCAACTTAAATTTTATTCATTTTTCATGAACAGAAATGACATACAAGGACATACAGAAAGTAAAAAGACAAACAATCGAACATTACAATATGTGTTGCCAACTCAGTAAATAAAAAGTAAAAACAGTAGATAAATGCTTGTGGGAGATGACACATAGACAGGATAATAATAAAATGAAAACATTATGTAAGCGTTTATTCCCTAACTTAGTAAACTAAAGACCTGGAGGCGTGATCAATGCCATTTGGTTTACTCAAGTTAGGGAATAAGACCTGGTACTTAAGACACGCAAAATACAGCCCTGTGTCCTTTTTTGGGAAACACTGTCAAACACAACAAACCCAGCCAATGACAGGATCAGTCAGAGATGGCAGATATTTAAAGGCGGAGCCCAATCGCCTGATTGGCTGACTGCAAATTGGCTGGAAGTGAAACGATTGAAAGGATGTTTGTGAAGCATCCCCAGCAATAAAGGTGAAAGTGAGAGACTTCCTGTGTCTCTCCGTGCGTCGTAGTGACCCTCAGTGTCTCTGTGTTCTTCCATCGGTCAGATGCTGGGGCCCTTCGGGAGTGCAGATAATTCACTGTCGAGCAGCTGCCAATCGATAGACCAAGCACTGGACAGGTGAGCCATCTTCTCGTCTCATGTGATGCATGTGGTAGTTTGTGCAAGGTAAATGCATGTGACAACACTAAAGTGCAAATAAATAGAATAAAGTTCAATATATATTGTGGGTTATTAGGTTAATATATAGGGCTACATACAACTTTGAAAGCTCTTAATGGTCTCGCCTAGCTACCTATGCAACATGGTAGAATATTATGTACCGCCACATACTTTAAGATCATCGGGTCGGGGTCTACTGAAGGTGACCCATAAGGTCACCAATGTGAGATCGGGCCTTTGTTGTAAAGGCCCCAATGCTCTGGAACAACCTACCAGAGGAACTGAGGCTAAAGGTGGTTGCACACTGGGCGCGTTTTTCGGAAAAGCGATGGAGAAACGCAGCTAAAAATCCTGAAAAACGCGCTCGGTGTGTGGGGACCTTTAACACGTTTTTAATCCCTCCATTTTATAGAATGGCCTTTGTATCACCCTGATTTATATGTTTTTGTTATTTTGCATTTTATACTGTTATTTCATTATTGCATTACTGATGTTTTCTGTTGTTATTGCTGTTTTGATTGTTCAAACCGGTTGTTTCAATCGGCTACTGACGTAGCGATCCACTAGTTAACAGAATCCACACTACACGCCTGGTTAACACACACACTTCATTGAGGGCCCTGATTAACACACACACACTTCACTAAGGGCCCCTGGTAACACACTTCACTAAGGTCCTCGTAGTGACGTTTATAAACAGTGTTAAAGGCCAGTCTAGCTCCCTGACCCTCAGCGTTGCCTGCCGCCTCAGAGGAAATGGAATCAGGTCGCTACGCTGTTACCATGGCAACAGAGCCCTTATCTGGACGCCTGGATTCCACCGTTATCGTACTCCAGAGAGAGAGAGAGAGAGAGAGAGGGAGGGGGGGGGAGAGAGGGAGAGAGGGGGGAGAGAGAGAGAGCACGTGAGTGGGAGAGAAAGGGAGAGAGAGAGCATGTGAGTGGGAGAGTGAGTGAGAGAGGGAACGAGTAGTAGAGAGAGAGTGGATGAGAGAGAAGTGAGCTGGGGAAAAAAAGCATGCATAACGAGTAACGGTGAAAGAGAGAGTGAGATGAGATGAGAGAGCGGGAGAGAGAGGAAAGAGGAGTGAGAGAGTGAGAGAGAGAGAGAGAGAGACGGAAACAGCTCTACCTGTGCGAGGCTTATCTGGACTCCAGGCTTCAGAACAATGGCAGGAAGCGAGCACATGGAACTTTTCCCCCCCTGCACGGGCATGTGTGTGCCTCTTATCCTGGGTCTCGTGCCCCGCGCCGCCCCGCGGTCAGCAGAGACGTCACTCTGCGCGGGGTCGGGGGGGCAGCGGTCCTGCTGCAGACAATCAGAACCAGCGGGGTGGGGGTAAACGTAATATGCTTGTGCTCACACAGACAGACAGGCACGCACACACACACGACACACAGTACACACAGTACACTACACAGCAGAATGTGGAGCGTTAATTTAATGTAAAGACAGAACTCTAAGCAGTTACATTTTAACTGCTTAGAGTTCTGCTTGATTTACACTCCACTGTGCAAAGCAGGGTGTGGCGATGCGTCATTAGCGTTGACATACGTACGTACATATGTGCAAATATACTGTGACATGTGAATTCCACAAAGGAGTGGGGTCCAAAGATGTGTTTTATTTGGCAAGCGCCACTACTACGGGGTACGAATCAGGCTCTAATACTTATTTTGGTTCTTTTAGCTCGCTGACACTTGCTCCACCGAGCATGTCTAGATGTGTGCTGTGCTGTAAATCCTGCTGCAACAAACGGACAATTAAACTATGATAGCGTGCAATTTATATGTTTCTCCAGGCTTTATTGTTCTTCGTTGCTTGTCAAATGTTATGCCAGCGGCTAGCTTCACACAGCCACTGCTTTCTAGATAAGAGAATTACTGGCTGAAATAGCCACCCATATTTTTCTCTTCCATTGTCATTTCAGTCCTCCATTCACACAGAACAACCGTGACAACAATTACCTGAACCTCAACTATGAATACAAAGGTAAGACAGACAGAATAAATGGCTTCAACTGAGGGCCTCTTATAATCTCTTGGGAGTTAAATAACATTTCTTGTGTCCCGTAACTATGCATAATTTGACGTTAACTGAGTGCGCATGAAGACAAGTTGGTCACAGTTAATTATGAACAAGAGGCTGGATGTGCTAAACTTCAGAGTTGTACATTTTTACAATTTCTGTACTTTTACTTCTACTCCACTACATCTCAGAGACAAATATACTTTTACGCCACTATGTAGATTCTGATTATTATTACAAAACCCTTCAGACCAATAAGTCCAGGAGCCGAAGGCAGTTTTTTGGCTGAACGTGGTTTTCGCAGGGGTCGTCAATGGGGGGGTCCTCAGAGTTACATGTTTGAGGTCCTTTTACCGTCTACTCAGGCATTTGCACCACCCACACTGTTTTTAAGTTGCTTGATTCAGTATGCAAACTTCAAATTCAGTTTTAACCATGATAGATTAATTGGAAACACCCGTCCTTTGTTCTGGTGACTGATGTTGTCCTTGTAATGACTGAGGGAGCCGTGGTTTTTCTAATTACTTTTTTCATTTATTTTGTATAATAGATTTTTTTACAAAATAAAAAAATAAACCTGATTCTTGTAGCTTGGGGTCACCTCTTAAGAATTCAAGAGGGTGCCCAGTGATATCCCTTGAGCATTTATTTGTTGTTAACCCCTTAATGCCCGAAACACTAAAGATCCACCCATGGTATGGTATTTCATGCAAAATACTTGCTTTCTACAGTGTTTATGAATGTTGAATGATATGCACAATGTATTGGATTTATGAGTAATGCATTATTAATTAGATCATGTATATTAACCCCTTCATGCCCGAAAACTCCAAAATCCCATAAAATATATAGTTTGAGAATTTTTTTATGCACAATAATCAAGTCCAATGTATCGAATCTGCTTTCTACAAGCTGTATTAGTGAAACTGTAGCATATTTCTTTTCAGGTGGTTGCATATTCACCTTTGCAGGCCATCTATCTTGAGAATCTTACACATGTGTGTATGTGGCAGGCAGCTCCGCCCACAGAGGTTGTCATATTTAACCCATTCTGACCTGGCACCCATTTTGGTGTTAGCATCATGTTATGCTTTAGCTATTGAAAAATAGCAGATCTACAAGCTCATATCGCGCCACCGAGTGGCGCGATACGAGCTTGTAGGTCTGCTATTTTTGAAAAAATCGAAGAACGACTGACATTTTTAGAATCTGATCTCAGGTCAGAATGGGTTCATCAGACCAGTGTGTGTCCAGTGGAAACCTGGTATGAATCTGATCTCAGGTCAGAATGGGTTAAAAATATATATAATGAGGGGGTTCAGCCTCCAGGAAGAAACCCTAAATGCAAAGTTAATACACCATTGCACATAAAAACGACTCCAGGGTGTCTAATGAAGTACTGTCACCTCATAGACACATGAAAAACTGGAAAAATACAAAAATGGTGGCACTCCCATCTTTAAGATCTAAGAAGACTTGTCTTCAGCAGTTTATTAAGCTCAGCTGTCAATTACATGCCTACTGAAATAATATACTTGACCATTGTCCAAGAAGAATCACAATCGGAAGCGTTCAGCCAAGCGATTGTAAAATGGTAAATGTGCCTTTTGTATTTTGAATAGGTGTTCCATCACTACCAATCACTATCAGATTAATTGCTTCCGTGAAACGACCTGTTGTATAATGAGTCTGACTCAATCCCGCTGTCATGGGTTAAAAATGGATACATAATTACAATACTTATTCAGCCTATTATAACTATTCAGCGTCACTACTCAGCTTATTGATGTCCAAGTATTCAGAATTCAGATTCACCACGGGGAGCAGTAAGTTAAGGTCCTTAAAGACATAGGGAAATGAGCATATCCGTGGTCATCATATGGCCTAACAATCTATGCCAAAACAATGGGAAAACTTAAATGTTTGTGTATTTTTGAGGGGCGCCAGCTGCTATGTAGGTCATCATTTTGATAGATCTTCAGTTGAAGATGGATGGATGGATGTACATATCCACATTCATGGATAAACACGCTATAAAGCAAAGTTGATGCATTTACATCTAAAAAAAATCACTCCCGTGTGAAGTGAGGGGCGCTCTTATCACCATACATCATCATACATCACATTCCATGCTCAACCAATCAAATCATCACAAATGTCATTCCAGCCAATCACAAGTTTTCACTTTTGTCTTCCATGTTTGTGTTTACACAAACACGGAAAGCTGGGCATATATTCTATGGGATTTGGGGCTTTTCAGACATGAAGGGGTTAATATGCATTAATAATGCATTCATCATGAAATAAAGTACCTTGTGCATATCCACATTCATAAACACTGTAGAAAGCAAATGAGATGCATTTAGACCAAGTGTTTTGCATTAGATATTACATAAAGCTTTATTTGTTTGGGATTTGTTTGCTTCGGGCATTATGGGGTTAATAATAAAAAATACTCAAGGGATATCACTGGGTGGGAACCCTCTTGAATTCTTAAGATCTGACCCCAAGCTACAGGAATCAGTTCACCACGCTCACCCCCACGGCTCCAGGATTAATGTACATTTTGGCCATTTGAAAATGGCTGATCTACAGTACAAGCTCACATTGGAACTTTTTTTATATACATTTTGTACACTTGGAAACTACATTCTGAGTAGTAGTACTTTCTACTTTTGGTACTTTAAGTAAAGTGCATATTGATACCAATACTTTTGTACATTTTTAATTCCGGACATAAGTATTTCTATATTGCGGTATTGATACTTTTACTTGGGGGAAGAAAGAAAAAAAAACTAGTAGGCCTACTTTTTCCACCACTGCTGAACTCCAAAAAGGGGGAAATACGAGGCACAAAAGATTCCAATTTCTGTTGACAGTACTGGGTGGTATTCTTCCAGAGGAGGGGGTGCAAAATGAAGTGCCATTAGTGTATGTTTATTTAATGTTGAGGACAGGCCCCAACAACAATGTTACAGGATGTTACAGAATTGAAAAATGATGCCCTTTTCGAGATAGTCTGATTCTAAGCAAAAGAAGAACATTTTAAGACAACATGACAGGGTCTGATAACGTCATGGATTCCCTGTCGTGACTTCCCTTCTTGCTTCTTTTTTTTCCTTTTTTTTGGGGGGGGGGGTGGGGAGGATTCCCAATCCCAAATCACATCCCCTCTCTCCTGAGACCCTCTAATCCTCCCAATCCCGCACACTGTAAGGTTCCATTTTTAAATGAACACGCCACACAGCCCCTGTGTGCGTCATCCTGTCTTGGAGAACACGTATGAAATGGGGCCAGTCTCATCCCAGCGGACAGAAACACTACAGTCAGGGAGCACAGAGAGACCACGGCTAGCTGTTCTTTCTCTCCCAATCTGTCCTCATAGTTTTCTGTCTTTTCTCCTCTAGTGCAGCCATTCCCAAGTAACCTGTGTGTGTGTGTGTGTGTGTGTGTGGCCTGTAATTACTGGGGCCCACTGGTGGGCTGTCATGATATTGCAAGTGGGCCCCCAAATAATTGGCAAAACACTGATGTTATTGATGATGATATCTCATTAATATAAACTGTTGCTATTTACAGTAGGTCAAGCTTTCACCACCTCATAGCTGTCGATGTTATTTTGCATGGCTGTGTTGTTGTTGAACATACACACGGCTTAACCAGATGATGGTAATATAATAATACTATTATGAAAACTCCTGTCGGGTAGTCGTTATAAGTTGATTTCTCCCTCTGTCATTTCCTCGTATTTCTAGTTTATTTAAATAATGTCATGCAAATTTGTCCACTGCATAGCCTACTGCAGGCCTGGTAGATTTAGAAGACATTTAGATTTTTGATGCTCTTGCTACTGAAATGATCGATTTATTTATATGGAGAAATCCCGTCATGGGGGAGAAGGACAGCCCTGTATGTACTGTAAGCTCGCAGCACGTCGCTTAGCTTGTATGTGCCATTTGTGAATAAGATGATTGCGATGCTATGTTAACCACTTTTGCTGGGGAGGACCCCCTGGCTGGAACCCCCTCAAAGCCCCCCACTTTGAGAAACCGATGGCCAGCCCTAGAAGAAGACATCATCCAGTCTCGTGCCGGTGCACGTGTGTCTCTGGATTCACACATATTGGGCCTTTTTGTGATTTCAAACGCCTGCACACAAACACTCTCGTGTGTGTGTGTGTGTGTGTGTGTGTGTGTGTACGTGTGTGTGTGTGTCACGCGCTTCCTGCTCGAGGTCTACACAGTATTTGTTTACCATTCCCTGTGTGAGTAGATTTTTCCTCTCCATTCCGCGCTGCCAAAAACACAAAAAATAACTCCCGTCTCCCTGGGATACGGCCACAAAAACACTGCAATGGGAGGCAGTCATCTGACAGAACAGCTGCTTTCAATTGCAAGTGGCTCCTCACAGCTCTCTCATTTGCGTGTGTGTGTGTGTGTGTGTGTGTGTGTGTGTGCGTGCATGTATGTGTGTGTGTGTGTGTGTGCGTGTCGGCCCTCATCTGCGTCAGCAGAGCTCTCCACCTGCCTTTCGTTAGTGTTCCACTGGGCCCACCGCGGTCTCGGGCTTGTGCTCGCTCACACATGCGTCTCTCAATCCTCTAATAGCCGCCTTCCGCTGCGCTCTGCAATCTGAAGTCATTTCTGACGTGGCGTAGAATGGATGGAGGTGAAAACGAGGTTCCGTGTCTCTCTCGCGGGGCCGACATGCTTTCTGAACGCGCCGCGGCACGTAGAGTCCTGTTCTAGGTGGTGGTGTGTTGCGCTGGGGTTCTCCAGGGAATACCGTTGTTTACATTTAAATGAACGTGAGATGAGTTATCCGCAATGTGAGAGTCACAGTCAGACAATTGCATGTCATATTTCCCCCCAGTTAATAATCTCATCATGCCTCTCTGCCGCCCGCACAGGTCGACACGGGAAAGGAGGGACTTTCCCTCGACAGTTCCAGTTGCCGAATCGTTGCAAAGATTATGGTGATGGTAAGAGATCATTGTACAGAATAATATACACTGTGATTCTGCTTTATGCTTAGCCACAGGACCCCAATCTAAAAATATCTGTGTCAGAGACTCGTAGCTCGTAGATCCCCACACATCCCCACACAGCCATCAAATAGCTGAGGTATATATAGAGTTAAAGTAGTTATTCATTTTGATGCTATATTAAATAGTTTTGCGTGGGGACCCCCTGGAACCCCCTCAACAAGAACCCTCGGACCACATGTTGAGAACCACTGCACTATGTAGTATGTTTTTATCTGCAGAGCCATATGGTTCTGCAAATACAAACACACACACACACACCCTCACTCACTCTCATGCACACACATGCTCACAGTCTCTCTCTCTCACACACACACACACACACACACACACACACACTGCAACCACTCCCATGTTGTTACATTACAGGCAGTCAACTTTAAGCGGTTGATGTGCTCGTTGAACTCCTTGCACAATTAGTGGGATGATATTTATTGCCTACTCGGCATCACAACGCAGTGTTTTCTTATCCTCTCCCACCTGATAACAGATTGGAATTTAAATGGCCGCTCAGTCGCTTTTGCAACTGTGCACTTGCCCTACTTTGTCATACAAGTGTCCCACAAAAGAAGCAAAAATAGCTGAGCTCACAACACACTTTGAGCTTGTAGATCTGCTATTTTTTGCCATTTCTGAATTATAATTTGAGTGGTGCCTCAACCGCTCCAATGGACAGCTATGGGTGACCTAAAGTGGCGCTGTTGAACAACGTGGCCGTGTGTCATGTGTAGGCTACACACACACAAACAAACGCACAGACCCTCTTCACCGCTCAGTTCACACGTTGGTGTGATTTTAAGTGAATAATCTGTCTTTGGGTTTTGTGAATATTAAACTAATTCAAGTATTAAGAAGAGCTTGTGACAAAACAATAACTACACTGGATCCAATTGGAACACAGGCACTTTTTCTGTTCGATTTGTTACTGTCGTAACTAACTTTCTTGTCCTATACGCCATATTCAAATACGGGCAAGTGCTGAAAGTTTAACCCACTTGGCTAGCCACTGCTAGTTCTCGAGACGTGCGAAGTGCAGACGGACATACATACAGAGATTCCATGCATTAATTGTAAGCTGTGTGACATTCTCTACATTACAGACTGGGCAAAATTACATTTAATTGTATTCATTTCACACACACCAAAAAGATACCTATAGTGCAGCTTTAAGTGTTGGCTTGCTGTCTCGGCCAGGCAGCTGCAGCTAGGAGTTGCTTACTCAGAGGCTAACCTTGGCTAGCAGTGATTTACGTTTCCCCTGCGTTGCACTGAGCCTTGTATAAAAACACAGCGCGCTCGCAGCTTCCTGTCTGACAGGAAGTGCAGCGGGAGCGGAGAGAAGCACTCTGCTGTTGCTGCCCTTTGGTCTTGGCCAGTGGTTGGATAGTAACTGACGTACATTTACTTAAGTAAAATTTTGAGGTACTTATTTTTTTTTCTTTTTTACTTGAGCATTTCCGTTTTTTCAGTGCTTTATGCTAATCATTGTACTTTTTATTCCACTACAATTATTTGAAAGTTTCAGTTCTAGCACTAGTTAGATTATTATTACAAAGCCCTATTTTAAACATTGTCAATTAGAAAGATTGCCTATCTACAAGCTCACAAAATGCATTTTCTGCTGTTTTCAAAAAAGTTTGACACATTTTAGTACTTTTAATGCCAACACTGGTGTACTTTTACTCAAGTAAAAGTTTGAATACAGACCTTTTACTTGCTACTAAAGTAAAAAACAATCTGAGTACTTCTTCCACCACTGATCTTGGCCAAGTGTACTCTCTCTCCTTCCCTCCCTGGACAAGGTCTGTGTAATATGTTTATGTACTGTATCATAATGCATGTCAACTGGTATAAAATATGTCCCCTGTAAAAAATATAACATGCCAAGCCTGGGGTGTATATAAAACATATGTAGCCTACAGTATGTTGCAGGACTTTTACAGTGTTATGTCTGTGCTGTGTGGGTGGTGTGTGATTAAATGGAAAGTGTGTTGAGCGAGTGCCTGTCCATGACTATCACATTAATACGTGTGTGTGTGTGTGTGTGTGTGTGTGTGTGTGTGTGTGTGTGTGTGTGTGTACTGTAGTGTAAGTTTTTTAACGTCAAGGAACCCACAAAGTTGATATGCATTTGAACAAGGACCCCCATCTGAAAATGTTTTGTCACGGGACCACCATAAGCAAAACCTTTCTAAAATAATCGAAAACGAAAATGGGCTCAAGTGCTCATTTAGCTGGGGACCGCTTGGAACCCAACCCCCGGTTCACTTTGAGAACCACAGCTGTTCTCAAAGTGGGGTGCATGGACCCACAGGGTTCCAAATTTGTAACTCAGAGTAATGGGGGTCCCAGAAATAAAATATACTCTGCTATGGATCAGTGGTTCCCCACATGATTTTTGGGGGGTCCCCAAATGACAGTGAAGTGACAATTTAAGGACTTTTAAGACATTTTTAACAAAGAAAAGAAAAAAGACCATTACTGCATCAAAAGTAATCGACAAGCTATGTTAGCCAAATTGTCAAATAATATAGAGGCAAATCATTTGAAAATAGCCGATCTACAAGCTCACAATGCCTCACAATGTTGCGAGCTTGTAGGTCTGCTATTTTTCCATAATATTTATCTGTTGGAACAGATTCAGAATAAAAATAGCAGAAATAGATTGTAGGTCATTATTCTTCTATTCATATTTCTGCTATTTTTGGAAAGAAAATAACATTTAAATTTAAATATGTCAGTGATTTCTTTGTATATTTAGGTTATTTGTCATATCTGCCCTGTGCAATTTGTGTTTACGAAGCCTGAAAAGCAAAATACAAATTGTAACGTTCCAATGTTCACTGCAAAAAAGGAAAAAATACTCGTTAATCGTTATTATTTGTGTGGCAATTGATCGTCAACTTAAAATTGTAACGGCGACGGCCCTAATCACATGTCGTGGTGTGTTCTCAGGTCGTAGGACCTTCCCCCGGAGCTTCATGCCCCAGGAGAACCTGTTCCAGCTGGTTCCGTCCAGCCGCACGCGCAGCTACAACGGAGACAGCACTCTGCAGTACAGCGACCTGCGCACACTGGGCCGCGCCGCGGACAAGAGCTGCCCGCGGAGCAGTGGGGCGGCCAAATGTTAGTGGAGTTGTGGGTGTGACCTTTTAACGCATTCTGACCTGAGATCAGATTAAAAAAATGTCTTCTACGTCCTGACAGTTTTCTGAAAAAGTTATGTTTCTATGTCAGTCGTTCTTCGCTTTAAAAAAAATAGCAGACCTACAAGCTCGTAGCGCGCCACTCGGTGGCGCGCTATGAGCTTGTAGATCTGCTATTTTTCAATAGCTAAAGCATAACATAATGCTAACACCAAAAGAGGTTCCCGCCCAGAATGGGTTAACGCCATAAATATAAAATAAAAAAACACATACCGTATGTAGTGGGCTGCCTTTTTAGTACTTTCATAAATATAAATAATATTTGTCATTTCCACAGTATTGCCTGCCAGGTGTTCCAGGTACAGCCTTAGGTTGTAGAATATTTGAATAGTTGACTAATGGGTACAGTACTTTCAGTAGTAAAGTAAAATTCACCGTCATTACCTTCCATGATCTGTAGCGTTACGTAGCACATGCTGTTTCTTTGAATTATTGAGGTTGTTTCCAAAGTTGTCGTCAGTACTTACACATGTCACCATCTTGAATGATCTTTGTAAAGTAGATTAAATTGCTGGCAGAAATCAACTATGTTATGAAATTTAGCACAGCTCAGCCACTCTGTCTGATTGCGGTCGACATGTCGGACGCCTGCGCCTTTCTCTCACTCTCTCCCACACACAACGTTCCCGTCTAAACCTCCAGCCATCGGTAACCTCTGATAATACCGAGTGTCAGGATGCCTTTGGCATGCGTGGATGAGAGTTGCTTCATGTGGAGTAGACTTATTTTTAAGGTTTCGACAAGTCGTCGCTGAGGTCTGCAGTCTGTGCTGAACACATTTTGAATCAGTTGTTTGGGATTTCCCCCCCTCCTTAATAGAGTCATCCGAGAGGGCTCTGCGGTTGGGAATTACAAATGACTCTGTGGTGGATTTTGACGTCTGGTCTCGGGTGAAGTTTACTGCGTTGAGTTAAGAGTCGGGTCTTGCAGCGGTTGTCGACGGCTGCCTTTAGCTTTAGTGTTTGTCTTTAAACCAGTATATCACGGTGGGTTTTTCTCTGACTCTGTGGATTTGGTAACAAAATGAATAAGTGGTGGAGTTGTCAGCGTCTGGTGTTGTGTTTCTACAGCTCCACGGGCGCCGGTGAACTGGCGACAGGGAAAGCTGCTGGGGCGAGGGGCGTTCGGGGAGGTCTACCTCTGCTATGACGCGGACACAGGCCGCGAGCTAGCCGCCAAGCAGGTGCCCTTTGATCCCGACTGTCAAGACACCAGCAAGGTGAGAGAGAGCGTCCAGAGGACAACCTACATCTGTTTGCAATATGTATCTGGCTGCACATAGGGTGTAGTACTACTGTATATGTTGTTGTGGTGGTGTAGAATTTAGAAGGTGAATTATGAATGTACCGTACATTGCTCTGCCTTTCCAAATATCTCACAACAACCCTTCTTTCTCTTTTTGTGTTTCTGTTGGTCTGTCTACTCTTGCTCTCTCTCTCTTTCTATCTCTCTCTCTCACTTTCTGCCTGTTGGTCTGTCTACTTTCTCTCTCTCTAGGAGGTGAATGCTCTGGAGTGTGAGATACAGCTCTTGAAGAACCTGCATCACGAGCGAATCGTCCAATACTACGGCTGTCTGCGGGACCTGGAACAAAGGAAACTCACCATCTTCGTGGAGTTTATGCCCGGGGTGTGTATTTGGGCAGGGCGCACATTGTTTATGAAATACATATTTAACTCGTTTTATGACTTTCTGCATTACCACACCATGGACTGCAGTTTGTGTTTCACATTAAACTGTGTTCCCTGGTGATTAAAGGAGGACTGGATAGTTTGTATAACCCAAGTAGAGGTACTCTTACAATCCCACCACATCTGCGGAAGATAAATGTCGTTGAAGTCAGCACAACAGCTCTGTTTATGAGGTCATTTTCCCCCTTATACGAGCGTCTTAACGAGACTCTGTCGCCCGCGGCCCATGTCACTGGTCCTGTTTTCCTTTTCTTTCCCTTTTTTTTGTTTCAGAGCAGCATTAAGTGTCTTAGTCACGCATTGTGTGGAAATTGGAAATGTTTATATTTCGCCGCAGCTTGCTGGCAGAGGGGAGCGGGGGCGGACAGGGTCCTCAGCCAAGTCTGGTGTTCCGCTGTGTGGGCCGCTTGAGCCCCGGGTCGGCCTGGCCGCTGCGGTCACCCGATAAGCAAGGGACAGGGCCCTGGAGGGGTGCCGACAGTCCCCAAAGAGAGCTGTGTGAAGTAATTGAGCCGTCTTGCGCCTCGAGAGCTGAGAAGTGTGGAGGGAGAAGTTACGATACGGACGACGGGGCCTTTCTTTTGTTTTCACGGCCCAGGGCCCAAAAGTGCGTCACAGGTGTTACTGGAGCACAGGTCTCTGCTCGGGGCAGTTTCCCCGCAAGGAGATGAAAACAGGAAATCAAGGGAAATGCAGTTGAAGGCACTCAGGGCTAAAAAAAAGGACTTTGGTTGAGGCATTGGTTTAGAGTATTTTTAAGTATCTTGTTTTGCAGTTGAAACCTGGCTCAAAAGCCGCTCAAAAACTAAACGAAACAAAAACATCCCGTTTGCAAGTTGTCTGTGTTGTTGATGTCCAAGCATGCGATGCTTGAACAAATCACTAAACTGGCAATGGAAAATCTTGTAGGCTGCCATTTAAACATTTTAATTCCAGTAAACATCTCGCCTCAAAAACAAGACATCCCATCCCATCCTCTACAATAGAGCTGACACAAAGATGTGGAAATGTACAGAAGATTATCTCTCTCTGACCGTTTTATCTTCTTTCTCTCCAGGGTTCTATAAAGGACCAGCTAAAGGCCTACGGAGCGCTGACGGAGAAGGTGACGAGGAGATACACCAGACAAATCCTCCAGGGCGTCTTCTATCTGCACAGCAACATGATTGTCCACAGAGACATCAAAGGTAACACCAAAACCGGTTTCAGACCACCAGTGAGAATGAAACTGAGATTGGGTTTCACTTGCGGTTTTGAACCATAGCCGGAGGGTGTGCAGCACCACCCACACATGGGCAGGGAAAATGGACTATAACTATTATATACTGAAGAATACTATAGACGGATACAGGATAGGTGGGCACTAATTACATCCGGGCACCTTGATGTAAAATTGGTTAATTATCATTTTGGAAATAATTGCCAATTTAACCCATAGGCGCCCACTCTTCCTTGGTGCCCACCTATTCTGTTACCCTATATCAGTGGTTTTCAACAGGTGGTCCGTGGACCACTGGTGGTCTGTGGAGGTATTGCATGTGGTCCCTGACCATGCATTTAGTAATGTAGGATTGTTTTAAATGTTCTTTCCACTAGTTGAGAAACCGTGAACTTGGTTGGAGTTGGAATTAGAGTTCAAGAAATACAACAGAAAAAGGGAGTTAGAATCTCCAGAAGGGGGAAGTGCACCGGATTGTCTGGTTGAGTTATTATTAGGACGGTTGAGAAACAGTGGGATGTATACACATGGGATGGATAGCGTGTGTTCATTTAAAGTGTTAATTTAGAAAAGCGCTATTCTTAGCCCATATCCACACCAACACAATAGTGGTCCCCAGGTTGATTCTAAGTCAGGGTGGTGGTCCCTGCTTCACAATCAGTTGAAAACCCCTGCCCTATATAGACTTGTGTGACAATATAGTATTAGCATGAGCTACAATAGTCTCACTAGCATGCTATATAGGGGAGGGAGAGGTTGGGGAGGCTCAACTTTGGTAAAGTGGCTGCTTGGGAATCAGAAGGTACTCTGTTCGATCCCCAGCTCCCCCTGGGCTAGTGTCAAAGTGTCGTTGAGCAAGACACTGATCACCTGGTCGGTGCCTTGCATGGTTTTTGCCTCCGCTGTGCACGTTGTTGTGTGAATGTTAGGCACGTTGTAAAGTGATTTGGATCAAGTGTGTCACTTTGTGCCACGCTGTGAGCTTTTAGGTCTGTTATTTTTGCAAATTGCTGGACCGATCAGTAGAAAACTTATTGTGCACACTGCCAGTAGGCCACCGAAAAAACGCCTACTATTTTGTTTTTCACATTATAGTTTATACGTTTTGGTATAAAAACCGAAGTGATGAGTCAGTGAACTCGCCGAACCTGACTCCGCGCCTGACACTACTACTGTATAGTTACAGTGGTTCTCAACCTTTTTTAGGCTGTGCCCCCCCCGGGACCCCCCACCCTGACGAGCACTTGGAATTGTAAGACTGAGGCATGCATGACATTTTGTTTGACTTGGTTGCAAAGATGAATATTGTGAAAATAGAAGATCTACAAGCTAAAACGCACGCAGAGCTATTTTCGAAATGTTCACATCTTTCCGTTTCTCATATTATTTGACCAATTTGGCCAATGTTTGATCAGTCTTTACTCTTTATAAAGTGTATGCTGTATAGCATAGTTTGTTGAATACTTTCGATGCAGCAATGGCCTTGTTCTTTTTTCTCTCCTTTTTTTTGTTGAGGTATTAAAAGGGTCTTAAAACTCCCGACCCACGGCTTGGGCTGTGGCTCAGCGGTCCAGGCACCTTGGCCGGTAGCCCAAGTCTGGCAGTGTGCCGCGGGTTCGACTCCCGATCCCGACGGCCTTTACTGCATGTCACTCCCCCATCTCTCTCCCCCCATTTCCTGTCAGCCTACTGTCTGTCCCTCTATAAAAAATGTAAAATAAAGGCGAAAGCCGCAAAAAAAATAAACATTTAAAAACTCCCGACCCACAGGTTGAGAACCACCGCTGTAGGAGACAGGTGTGCTTTTTGCTGCTTGCATTTGGAAACGACCACAGCCTATACGTACGTTATACGTATTCCTTTTCATTCAGAATGACATTACCTCATGGTTATTTATGTCTGTATACTGGGAAAATGTACTGGGGAAAAAAAAAGGTTGCTATTTAAAACTCCAGAGGCCATTTTTGGATGCATATGTTTATCAAGCCGTTGGTTACTTTAAGCTGTTGAAATGGACTGGTCTGAAAATGTTTTGAACACTGGATGGAAAGCCTTTGGTATGGTTTGGCTGCCCAGTGCCCACAATGTTGGACCCGCTGGTTTCATTGAATCCACAGGAAATACTGTCTGGGGGAACAAGATGGTATAATGTGCTTTTCAAGACAGAGGGTGACTCTGTGAGCATGCCTGCGGGTGGGATTTTCCACTTACTGTAGCGACGTGCTTTATGTGTAATATACAGTTGTGTGTGTGTGTGTGTGTGTGTGTGTGTGTGTGTGTGTGTGTGTGTGTGTGTGTGTGTGTGTGTGTGTGTGTGTGTGTACAGTGCACACACACACACACACACACACACACACACACACGCTCATCCTTCCTCACTGCGCTGGTCTGTCTGGACACATTAATGAAGCTGTCGGTGCATACGGTATTTGCATAGCACTCCACGTCGCCACCATAAGCTCTCTCAGTGTACGGCACAGGGTGTGATAGGCTGTGTGAACGACACACTCGAGAGCCAAGAGCCAATGGAAACCTTCGAATGATTGAGCTGAAGCGCCTCCCGTCCTCCCAACAATGAATGGGAGAGTCTTTTTTTTTTTTTGGTTTTCAAGACAAGACAGAAAAAACAAACTTACAATACATATAACATCACAGACGTACAAAAAAATAAAAAACAGAAACATAAAAAATACAACAGGCATCGACATTGCGTTTCAAAATGTTACATACTGTACATCTTTCTAGGAATTTACAATTGTCTCTCATTCCCCTATACCCTTAAATATTGTCCATTTATACCATTTGTCCTCCATTTTTTCTTCTTGTAGCCTCAGACGGTGTGTTAGTTTCTCCATAAAATGAATCTCCTGAATCAAGTCCTCCCATTGTCCCTGTGTTGGAGGTTCCATCTGTCCCCATTTTCTTGTGATAGCTTTCTTTGCTGCCGCCAATAGAATGTTTACCAAATATCTATCCTCTCCTCGAATCTTACCCCCCATCAAGTTTCCTAAATACAAAACATCACACTTCATAGGCACCTCATATCCCAATATCTTTTGTATCTGCTCATGTATCATTTTCCAAAACTCATCCATTTTGGGACATTTCAGAATGGGAGAGTCTTGCTGCTTTTGTGACCAGGCTGAGCATGTGAGAAATTAAGAATGATTTGGTTTGGAATCCAGCATACAGTACATTCTAGTACTGTAAGTGGAATATAGGGACCCTCTGGGGTTATTTGAGGGGGCTCCAAAAGGTCTCTGAGAGTGTGCAAAGGGATTATGGGTCCATTTGGTTTCCGTTGTACACTCTCTCAAGAGTTATGGTGGTCCTTGAAATTAAAAGTTTTTAAGAACCACTCTCTCTCTCTCTCCTTTTAATGGGTGTGGAGGGCGAGTGGTTGGCGTTTATTAGTCACCGATCAAACAAGTGGAGGACCTGCAGGAAGTAGCGTAGACATTATGTTGGAAAACTACTGAGGATGGAGGAGTCGGCGGGGGGGGGGGGTCCCTGTCAATACTGCACGTTGACATGTGCGTGTGGCACACTCACAGATAGATGAGGCATTCATTTCCCCACTTGAGGGTCTTCAACAACAGATACTGCGGAAAATTTCCACAATGCTCTGTTGTTGTTCCTCACTATATGCACTTATCTTAGCGAGGAGGAAAAGTTCTGTTATTACTGTGTATGTCCTTTCCGTTAACCTGAAAACAGCTTTCAAGCTACTGTACTACACGTTTGAAGTGATTGAGGAGGGATGGGACCATGTAGAGAGAAGATCAAAGTAGCCGCGCACTGACTCGTAGATTCAGTGCCAGTGTCTTTACAGTACTTCAAACGGAGATATTGGCCGGTTCACCGCAGCTATGAGTGTACTTTGATCTTCTCTCAGAATCGCACCTGCGGCCAGCACCTCATGAGCGACCGGTGCTGCGTTCACACGGGCAGATGATACGGTCTTAACATAAATTTTCAAAGGAAGCCAGCGAAATGAAAATACAAAGATACATCAGACGTTCTGCTGCAAAAGCTACACAGCTACAAAAACAATGCCAACATGACAGCAAAAACAGAAATAGATAAATATGTTAAAATAAAAATGTTGCAGTCCCTCAGAGTGCTCTCGAATAACTGTCCCCCTTTTTCTTTTCTTTTTCTTTCTGTCCTCCAGGGGCTAACATCCTGAGAGACTCCTCCGGGAACGTGAAGCTGGGAGACTTTGGAGCCAGCAAACGCATCCAGACCATTTGCATGTCTGGCACAGGCATCAAGTCTGTCACTGGCACCCCCTACTGGATGTCACCGGAAGTCATCAACGGAGAGGGCTATGGACGCAAAGCGGACGTATGGTAAGCAGTGGTGGAAGAAGTACTCACTTTTATTTTTACTTGAGTAGAAGTATCAATACTGCAATGTTGAAATACTCCGCCCAGTATTCAAAATGTATGCATCGTTGCATCGCGACGCATTGTGAGCTTGTAGATCGGCTATTTTCAAATGGATGAAATGTATAATAGGGCTGAAGTGGTTCATGTATGTTTTGTAATAATCAAAGTAACTAGTCACTAAAGTTTCCAAGTAATTGTAGTAGAGTAAAACGTACAATAATTTCCTCTGTGGTGTAGTGGAGTAGAAGTAAAGGTTCAGTAAAGTTAAAATATCTCAAAATTGTACTTGTTGTCAGGAGTGTTGCCTGCACCGTTGTGGAAATGCTGACCCAGAAACCACCCTGGGCCGAATACGAGGCAATGGCGGCCATCTTTAAGATCGCAACTCAGCCCACAAAGCCTGTGCTTCCCGAGAGTGTTTCCGAGGCAGGCAGGGACTTCTTGCGGCAGGTGTTCGTGGAGGAGAAGTGGAGGCCGACTGCAGAAGTCATGCTCAGCCACCCTTTTGTTCAGGGTGGCTTTTGAACCTTTTAGGATCCCCGCCCGCCGCCTGCCATCGAGGCCTCCGCGGTCTCTAGCGCCCGCCTCCCCTTCTCTCTGGCCCCGCCCCCGTCCCCAGGGACCCCCTGTCTGTCACTCAAGGCTCCAGAGCCCCGTACCACTCTTGACTCAGTGTCCCCTTGACAATCACCAGTTTCTGCCTTGCCCAGGACTGAAGCCCCTTGCCTCCTTTCTCTTTTCGTTCCCAACTGGCTTAAACGTGGTCACTTATAACAGGGAGGCTGGGTGGACTGTTTTCGGCCGTCCTTGTGTTCTCCAAGGCATCACCGTTTATTCCCCAGGAGGGGGGGGGGGGGCATGGTGGGTGAGAGAGCGCACCTAGCAATCCAGCTCGCTGATAGGACTGTAGATCACCCTGAAAGTCACCCTGCTCAATGAAAGCAATGAAAACACCGTTTTCAAGAACTATTGGCGGGTCTTAACTACAGCATACTACGCTCAAGCAACTGCCAACACCGTGTAGGATTTTAGCCTGGCACTATGTGATTGTGATTCACTCGTGATTGTTTTCGACCAAAAATGTATCGCGTGACATTACTGTACTATAAATCAGTACTGTACTCATAAGCCTAAATTAGCTATGAGCTGAAAATTCTGATCATAAAATATTTTTTATGTGAGACAGACAATAACGCGTGTACAAAGTCACGAGGGGATTTCTATCATGACCTGAAATATGTAAATGTATTTTTGTCAACGCCTTACAATAAGAGTTTGTAAGTGAGAATGTCCTTTTTTTAACTATAGGGTTGGCGGCGTTAGTTACCCATGACTCATAGCACTCACAGCCCAGTTTGGAAGGAGTACATTTGTCAGCCATTGCACTTTTGATATCATGCATTGAAGCATTTCCAACAGGCAGGATAATCAAATGAGTAAATTGATATTTTTATATTTGACACTTTGTTTTATTTGTGTAGTTTTTGTTCAAATGTTAAGAATACCAAAATGTTTGCATTATAGCTGGTGAGGTTGATGTCTATAGGCAATACCAACGCTACTACTGGGAGTGAAGCCTAGTTTATACTTCATCATACGACAATGTAGAACTGAATTTCAACTAAAGAAAATGCAACATTGTCGTCAGTGGTGCACTGGCTGCTTCGCGGGACGCCACAGCGTTCTTCCGATTTTTTTGTGTAGGATCACACACACATGCATGCTAGAACGCATTCCCCTCGAATCTCCATTCATGAGCCAAGTACGCAAATGGCTACTTTGCATAACTGGTTTACAGGCGTGGAGTGTGCAAATGTATCCTCACTCAAAAATGCCTCAGTCACAGTCGAAGAAGAGAAAGATACTTTGTTCAAAGCAAGCTTTTTTTAGTTTCGTCTCCTATAATTTTTTGAGTAGATTTAAAAAGACTAAAACTACACCCATAAACCCATAAAAGTAAATTGAATCACCCGGTAAAATAAAATAATGCATGCCGTGCTTGCGTGTGATGTCATTAAAAGTTAAGTTTTCCACCAGTAAAATAACTCGCCATTACACCCCTGATTGTCGTACTACGAAGTATAGAGTAAATTAGGCTTTTAGTCCAGTTGTTCTCAACTCTGGTCCTGGGGACCCATATTATTAACTCAATCCGTTAATTACATTCGCCCAGTGTCCCTGATGAGCTGGTTAGAATGAAAGCCAGCAGTATTCTGGGTCCCACTCCAGGACTGGAGTTGTGAACCACCAGTGGGCTGTTTAGCTTCCTTGTAGGGAGCCCTGTTCCATATATAAGTGGCCAAAAATAAATGGAATAAGTTGAAAAGAGACACATAATGTAAATCAGCAGTTGTAGGTTGATTTAATTTACAGTATTAAACTTAGATTTTGTTGTTGTCACTTAAGAGCCGTATGGCCATTTCGGTTTCATGGCAGCTTTTGTGCACAGTAGACTGTCCAGACCAAATCAGTTGTATTAACATTGAAATGTAATGCCTATGAAGACTCAGAGTATGCAGAGAAATTGCATCGTGAGCAGTGTCTCTAAAGCAGTCTCATTGAGACTGTGTTTTTTTTTTAATATACGTTCAACATGCATCCATTCACCCATTGCCTTGTTTTGGCTTTGCTTTCTACAGCAGTGGTTCCCAAACTGGGGGTCCCCACATTATTTTGGGGGGTCCCCACAGATTATGTGCAACATTGTTTTCTCACTCAACAGTAAACAAACATACAATATAACTGTATACAGGGTATCTGCACATTTCTAAAGTTAAAATCGAATGACCTTTAAGACCTTTAAAACCCAATTAATTGACACATATTGTGACAGAAAGAGGCAAACAACAGAGGGCCCTGCCGGGGTAGGTCACGGCCCCGGCGGAGCGCTCAGAAGACTCCCGAATTTGACTATCAAGAGGAAGTAAAAGTCGTGACAAGGTTTCTGTAGGTGAACCTGCGGAAGGATCATTACCTGATCACCCTTGCGCAGGGGTCCGGAGGACGATACCGCTTGCCACGGTTCCGCTCCGGCGGGGTTCAAAGGCTGCTAATACCCTGGTCCGGACGCTCGTCCGGTCCCCCTGGCGACCCGGTTGTCTTTGACCCGTCGGCCCCTTAGCTCGTCTAGAGGGGGTGTTCGGCCGCTTGTCTCTGGTTCTCTCCGGTCCAAGGGCTCCGGTCCCTCAGAGGCATACCATAGGCCCCGCCGCCCGGACGGGCCCCCCCCCCCCCATGGATTATTTTGGGTGGTCACGTCGTGAAAAGTTTGGGAACGCTTGTTCTACAGTACCTTACCGAGTCGTATTGTATGTCACCCGAGGCACACACTGTAAAGGCAGAGCCAAATGTTTTAATTTGAAATGTGGACATGGGTAGCTAGCTTAGGCAAATGGCCAGGTATAATACAGTGGCACTTAGCAAAATCTGTTTTGACCCTGATCAGTGCCTTATTCTGCTTTGTAAACAAAATAATGTTCACACCATTATGTGGGAAGCATTTTTCCACCAGGGTGAACAGCTATTCAGTAGAAAGCACACAGGCTTTGCTGAGGTTATTTTCTATATTGAGAAAACAAAAAGAAAAAGGAAAAAAAACAAAAACATAAAATGATTGTACTGTAAATACATATTGTACTGCACTTTTGTATGGATTTCTTTACATTATATACAAATCTATTTGATGGAATACCGTATGTATACAGTATATTGTACTGTTGGATAGACAGGAATTTGATCATCCCTGAGCGCCTACAGGCAGTTACAAGAAGGTGGTTTTTGATTGGGGCAGAAAATAATATTTTGCCTTAATGACAAAGCCTTGAAATGTTAAATGTATGAAATAATTGAACTTTTGTACATTTAACTTAATAAAAGAAGGGTCTATGCCTATATTCACCTGTATATTGATTGTCTTGTTTTATAAACATATGTAGGCCCAACGGCCACACTGAAAATGTATTTTTATCTGGTTGCATTTTCACAGAATCTCTGTCTGACTTTCCTCCCCACATATCTTGACGGTTGAATTCAACGTTAGCATGTGTATCTACTATCTAGGCCTGTCACAATTATTACATAATTGCCTAATCGCAATTATTTGAGATAATAGCAATTATTTTTTGCAAGCTCAAAACACATGAGCTTGTAGACCTGCCACTGCCAGTATATACCGGTAGTTATGAAATGATCTGCCCTGTACACCTTTTGTTACCAAAACCTAAAAAAAACAAAACAAATTATTTGTATTCATAATCTTCCAATGAATGTTCAACAATTAAATATCACTGAGAGCAAGGTTAGTTCAGAATTATAATTTCTTTCTAAATGCTGTTTTATGTTACTGTGACACGTGATGTGACCTCAATGACATTGCGTTTCATCGGCGCTCGAGGATTTCATATTGCAGCCATTGTAATAATAACACAGAACCAGAGGACACACCTGGGCTTCTACGGCTACGGGTCATGTTTACATTCACTTAGCTGTCTGGCTCACTCATCACTCCCACTACTCAGTCCTGACACTGAGAGGGAAGTACATTAGCCCCTACCCAGGATGCACCTTTGCTGTTAACTAGGGACACGTGTGACTGTGTGTGTGTGTGTGTGTGGGGGGGGGGGGGGGGGGGGGGTTCACGTAGTGAATAAGAAGAGTTGGTAACTGTCATTTCAGTCAGAAAGGAGTGACTGGTGTAGGTTTGTCAGTGCCAAGATGAGGGTCAAATGTCACACGCTGTGGCTGAAGATTGGATTGTACTGGAGCTAGCTATCAATGTTTTGTGCGTGTTGTGTTGGATGAATGTTGTATGTGAATCTATGTAATAATATGGAAGAAATGTTTTTGATGATATGTTTAAGACCCCAGGAAGACGCGCAGTAAGCTAATGGGGATCTAATAAATAAATCATATCAACCAACGGCTGTACCACCGAGACCATTTCCCATCCCAACACTTACAGTATCCAGGTGACGTGAGAGAGGCCATGGCTTCATATCCATTTAATGCAACAGAAGAATTAGTTATTTTCCCCACAAGCATGTGAAAGGGGAACTTTATTTTTTTCTTCCATTTTAAGTAAGAAAGTGTTTAGTGATACAGATTTGACTTGGACCACATCTTGTATTGTCCCTTCCTGGTGTGGTTGGTACTGTACTGTACTGTACTGTAGGCTGCCTGCCTGATGTGTACGTTACAGTACACCACCCAGTTCAGGAAGGCAGTGGAGACCCAGGGCAGGGTGGTGAGGCTTGCTCTGCCAACCCCCTCCTCGCCGCTGGGCTAGAGGAAGGCCCCATATCCCTGCAGAAGATCTGGACTGCATACAGGTAAACATTTGTACACTCTCAGGGAACCTCAGGGAACCCTCTCAAGGAACCCTGAGGGTGCCTGAACCCCACTTTGAGAACCCCCTGTCAGGCCTGGTTTATGTGATGTCCAACAGAGGGCACCAAAACCATAGATTGAAATTTATTCTCTTGTTTTCTCTTTCTAAGGTTGACTGATGTGACGTCTGATGTGGTCAGGTGAGTTATTTCCAGGGCCGTGCTTAGTTGTAGGCAAACTAGTGCTTGGGGCACCAAACAGTCAGGGGACCTGTTTTTCATCTTAAATATTAGAGCGTATATACACTCACGCTCATGCTTTCTAAGGTGTGATTTGGGGCCTAAGGATGAATACAAAATTAATATCAATATCTTAATACTGTCCAATACTTAGATAGGGTGGGGGTGCAATTATGACAGGAAGTTGCTGTTTCAAATAGACACTCGTGCTTTCTAAGGTGTGATTTGGGGCCCTGGAGATGAATACAAGATCAATATCAACATCTTAATACTGTCCAGTACATACTGTAGATAGGGAGGGGGTGCAATTATGACAGGCGCAGTTGCTGCTGTCAAAACAAATATTATAATATTATATTCATAGGAGACCATTTCCAAGGGTGCGCTCGTTTTAACTTTACATACTCAAGTAGGCCTACAGCTCAAGCTGCCACTTCATTATTGATTGCAAATGCAAAGGCTCTGATATAATAATAATAGTGAATCAATCAATAAATACCTGGACATTTTGGTAAAAGAAGACCAAAACGAAAGTAGCCTACTCTTTCAACTCCTCCTCCTCACTCCCCTGTGACGCATACATTATTGCATTATTTCCTCATTCTCTTTCCCGGAAACGTTGTTTTTCTGTCAAGTTTAATGAGCACAAACAATGTCCCGGAGTTTTCGTCGCGTAAACCAGCTTACGACTCTTTAAGAAACACCGGAATAATAATCATGGCTTGTTGCGATGAATCAACGGTTCACTACGAAAACATTCCAATGGCTGCACTGAATATGAGCGTGAGAAAAAAGTTCGGACTGTTTCTGAACCCAAGGAGCACCGTGGCCGCGGACTGGATGGCCGTGGCCGAGCTCATGGGCTTCTCATATCTGGAGATCAGAAACTACGAGTCGTCAAGGAACCCAACATTAGATATATTAGACACCTGGCAGTCCAGGAGTGGGACGTGTGCGACTGTTGGGAAGTTACTGTCCATCCTGGAGGAAGCGGAGAGAATGGACGTTGTGGAAGACCTGCGTCCCATGATAGGTGAGTGTGTGGTACCGTAACTATCCATCGTGGTCCACGATAGATAGATCCACGATTCGTGGAGGAAGGTGAGGTTCCAATCGGGCCTATCGCCTATGTGATGTGGTACCCGGCTTGGTAACAGGATAGGTGGCAGTGGGCATCACGCACCAAGGAGGTACAGTGGGCATCGGTGTTAAATTGGCTATTTCTTTCGAAATAATAAAAAATAAATAATTGAAATTGAAAAAATGAAAATGAAATACACATACAAATGAAGTACACAATACTTAGGCCTACTTGAAATACTTGGAAGTAAAACACATGATTTAGAGTAAGATAATGATCACAAGGTCTAATATTTCTAGTAGGCTACAGTAGGCCTATATACTTTCCATTATTTAAGACACATTTTTTTTAAATGTTCAACATTTTGGACAAAATGGGTAGCCAATAGAGTAGTTGTCCTAGTAGTGCCCACTGCCCAGTACCCCCAGGGCTGCCAAGTGCCAACACATCAGACTGTGAGAATCCAGCATATGTTTTTTTGGGGGGTGGACTCCCCCAGGGGTTCTGGGGGACTTCTGCAGTTTCCAAATTCCAGCCCATAGACCCCATCACTCCACTGAGCGAACTGCTTGGAAGCTAGAGTCTGATAATCAATGCTCTTAGCTCTTAGCACTTTCCAAGTGCTCAAAGTGCTTTACAATGGTTCATTCATTCATACATTGGGAGGTGAAAATGAAGATACCAACATACCATGATCATGAACTGATCTCTTGCAAAAAATGTTTGTGCGCTTGGACATTATTAGATGAAGACATCAGGAGGCATCTTGAAAAGAAGGAGGAACCACCCCTTCAAGTTCCTGTGGTAGACAGCTGTGCACCCCGCACTCCAGAACCTATCACCACACGAGACGAAGAGGGTCAGTATATTTATTTTTACTTTTTTTACTCTACTTTTACTAAAATAATCAATACTGCAATCTAGAAATACTCAATTACAAGTAAAAGTGTGGTATACAAATTGTACTTGAGTAAAAAAAAAGGATAATAATAATATTTACAAACAATAAAAACACAACTAATACATAGAATACACAAATGCAAAACAATGCAATATAAAATGCATTCCCATAACACAGCAACAGTGATGTTGGGTGGTAGGGTTATTCTAAAATGTTATTTAAAATATCCACTGAGATGGCACAAATTAGTTCTTGTAAGCCTTCTTTTTTGTTAATGGTACTCTAAGCCTGATGGTAACAGCTCAAACTAGGGGCGAAGAGTAGAGTAGAGTCATTGTAAACCTGAATTGCCTTTTTGGTTATGGAGTGGTTGTGTATGTCCTGAAGTTGCAATTGTTCGTCTCCAAGGATCTTACTAGCCTAGTTGAATAAATACTAAAAGGTTAATCGGGGGGGCTCCTATTTGTTGATACATATTTTTGGAGTTTATTCCTTTATTAATAGTCCACACGTGAAGATTGACAGTAAACGGGGAGAGAGAGCCGGAGAGGGATATGCAGCACTGGTCACCCGAAATCAAACTCAGAACTGGCTGTCAGGCATCATATCACAAACCACTCAAGGGAAATATGATGTTTCCTAAACCATGTATTTGATGTCTCCTTTTTGTGCTATACAGGTACACCAGAGTTTTTTGACGCCTTCATCTGTTACTGCCAGAGTGACCTCAGTTTTGTCCTCGAGATGATTCACAAGCTGGAACAGACAGAGAGCAGGCTGAAGCTGTGTGTGTTTGACAGAGATGTCCTCCCAGGTTCCTGTGTGTGGACCATAACAAGTGAACTCATTGAGAAGAGGTAGGCTCGCCTCACATAATATATTATCAAGCTGTTGTGTATATTCTGTATTTAATCAATCAGGGTTATATCTCCGCCAGCCAAAGGCTGTGTGCGTGCGTGTATGTACGTGATCCGGAGCTAATCTCAGGTTATCCAAACGGGATCAAACTTTGCATGCTACCGGTAGGCCAATAAACACGTTCCGAGAGAAAGAGAGAAATAGCATTTAATTTAGGGGCTTGTTTTAATAGTAATGGTTGGCGGGAAACTGTGTATTTCATGCATACTGTCTGGTCTAATGTCCAGGTGTAAGAGACTGGTGGCTGTTATTTCCGACGAGTACCTGGCCAGTGATGCCTGTGCCTTTCAGACCAAGTTTGCCCTCAGTCTCTGTCCTAGTAAGGCCGCACACACGTACGCACACTCACACTCACACACACACACACACACACACACACACACACACACACACACACACACACACACATTGATTCTGAAAAAGACAAGCTGAAATAAGAATGCATTAATATTATAATAATGTCATATTGTAAATCTTTCCTCCAATCACCATTTCAGGCGCTCAAACCAAGCGGCTTATCCCCGTGGTTTACAAGTCCATGAAGAAGCCATTCCCCAGCATCTTGCGCTTCCTCACCGTTCTCGACTACACGCGGCCTTGTTCAGAATTGTGGTTCTGGAGTCGATTGACCCGAGCTCTCTCGCTGAAGTGATCAAGAACCACGGAGACCTGCAGGGGAGTCTTTTAATGGTATAGCAGCAAGCAGGCTATGGCAACTGTGGTGCCATATACCATGACGTTTCTGTTGATGTTTCTGTTGTTCAAAATAGCTTTGAAGGAGTCATTTTGGTGGCCAGCCTGTGAGGGCCTGTCGTCGTACAACACGAGTCAAATGAACAGACTCATGGGTCACAGTGGAGGCTTACAGAGTAAGACCATACCATAAAGAAAAGGCTATAGTCTTTCTTGCAGCTAACCTGACTCCTTTTTTATGTGCCATAGGTGCTCCCTAAAGCTTCTTTGGGCCAATGGAAATATACAGGGTTGGGTAGTAGCTGACTAGCCTGGCGCGGTCAGACTCATAGCAAGGGTTCACTGATGTCGCGGGGAGGAAACATCAGTGAACCCTCGCTATGAGTCTGGCTGTGCCAGGCTAGTAGCTGACTACATGTAATCTGGATTATGAAAAAAATGTATCAGCCCAGTTTACATTTAGAAGAATATGTAATTAGATAATAGATTAGAATTAGAATTATTATTAATAATTATAACAATTCATAATGATAATATGGATTGCATTTTTATAGCGCTTTTGAGTGCTTACTCAAAGCGCTTACAATGGTCCATTCATTCATACATTGGGAGGTGAAGCGGCGAACAGTCAAAGCCAGTGTCCTCACTTCCCACATTCACACACCAATGGTGGCAAGCTAGCACTGACCGACTCATTGGAGAAATACATTATCAAGGAAGTTTCAGTGCCACCCCCATCATCTCTGTGTAGTATCCTCTGTGTAGGATGCATAAATTGCAACAGCGACTTTGCAACAGTTCTGTTTTGTGGTGGCTATCGGAAGCTCAAAGAGGAAATGCGTGTTGGTGTCAAAGGCAACCCGTGATGATCCTGAGTGCAACCACAGCAGTGTGAATTCGCATTCTAAGGTATCCTTGTTTTGATAAACTGTTAAAGACCCCTGCTCTAATGTCAAATGGGGTCTTGCTGATGGAAGTATCTATGAGACAAGTAAGATCCTGGACTGATGACTTCCCCTTGAGTGAACCTGTCAATCAGCTTTTCAGCCATGGTGGCAACACTTTTATCCAGGGAGGGACCACTTCACACATGTACATTTTAAATAAGTTCTCCTCTTGTGGTACAATATAGCAATGTGTGAAACTATCATGTTCAAAATGCTTATTATTATGCACCGAAAGGTACTGCGAGTGAGTATGAGGATGTTTTGAGAGTAATAGAAATTGCAAACTTTTCACATAAAAAAAAGTATGTTGGTAGAGAGGACTAAAGGCCAATAAGACCTGAGACCGATTTAAAAAATGTCTTCGTTTTTATGTCAAGGGCCCCAAAAATTATGTTTTGGACCCCCAGAAGCAAAGACTTGAGTTACAAATGTTTGCTTTAAAATGAATATATTCAAATACATTAAAACAGTAGATCTACATGCTGCACTCTCTCTCTCTCTGTGATATTTTTTTCATGTATTTGAAAATGTTACGTCAATAAATGGTCTTCAAAGTTACATTTTGTTTATTGCTTTTAAATGTGCACACAACCATTTTTAGCATTGGAGCTGTATGCTATATAGAAAACAGTGGCACAGTAAGCATATACAGTCTATGAAATGTAAGTATAAATGTATAGTCAATCAGCGAGTCTATGAACAATTGAATGAATACATAATCGCCATTGAATAGCCTACATCAATTATATGTACAGTACAGTATCAACACAGCTTGTCAATTCATATAATGTATTGTACACTATAACCAGGCCTTCAATCGAACCTCAGTCTTCTGTATTGGAATCAGTAGTAATAAAATAACTTATGAGTAATAGCTTTGACCTGTCCACGGACTGTATTTAATATGGAGTCGTGTGATGATTTATGATTGATGACAGGTCAGGTCAGCACGGTGCGTGTGTACCATTTTTCTCCAGCATGTGTCATACTTGAGCAAGGGCGGAACTCCGAAGCATTTAACATACACCACCAGAGGTGTCGCTAGCGGACTCTTGACAAAAAAAAGGAACAGTAGGGACTATAGGGAGGGGTCCAATTCACAATTGACAATTGAACATCCAATAATAAAGGGAAGAACACGATACTGTCCAATTACACAACAGAACGTTCACACGGCCACACGCCTATCGTCTGACACCGACAAACAGCCATTGAAAGTGTGGCAAACCATTATAGATTGACATGGCCCTGATGACTATGTAATTTAACACAAAACATTTCCTTTGGTCCTTGTATTAACGGCAACGCGCTTGTCTAAGTACTCAAAGAGGCTTATGTGTGTGGGGGTCAAGGGAGAGGAGGAAAAAAAGAGAACAACTTTATCAGGGCAAACTCAGATAAGCAAATGATAAGAATTAAGAGCAATATAAATAAAACACTACAAATAAAAACATTAACTACACATCTCCTTAATCGTGTGTATCCCCTAACATCCAATATATATATTGGGCCCGTTAAAAAGGACTGTCGAAAGTAGAAACATCCTCTTGAATCAATGATGACCGTGAGTAGTTTACAGTACATAATAATGCCACACTCAATATGGCCGCCGTGCACGTCCACTTTCTGCCCAATAGAAAATGTGGTGGGCGTGGCTGTCGGGCTAGTGTCAAACTTTGGGAATGACAGGAGGAGTGCTGCAGGATTCGCAAAGAAAGAAGGGGAATTGTCGCCCTTGTTGGTCCTGTTTGTTTGGGATTTACTTTGAATTCTTTTTTTGACACCCAGTCTTTGGATTCAACACAACACCCTCTCACAGAACAGAAGATTGCTCGGGCTGCTCAACAGATTCTGCAGCCATGTCGGAGGACCTGAGCTCCCAAACCTGGTCCATCAACAAAGATGACTATGAGCTACAGGAGGTTATTGGTATGTATGTAAACCTAGCTTGCTGCTAGCTTAGTAGATATAAGATTGGAGCCTGTTAATTAATATCGAGCTGGTCTTATTTTTACCACACGTCCAAAGTGCCATTTATGCGCAGTGTAACTGTCAACGACAGAAGAAATGCACCTTCTTTCCTGTGAGCTAGATAAAGTTGCACGCTGTCTTCGGTCTTGGTCAGTCCCAGCTGGGCGGTGTTTTGACTGCGAGTCAATGGGTTTTCAGTAGTAGGCGAGGACGGAGAAACACCGTCCACACGAGCTGACCTGGGCTGGTAAATGTCCCCCGACTATGTGTGCTGGATGGATGGGAGAGCAGGACCGCGAGTTAGTATGAAACGGCCTCAACTCTCACGTGCATAGTTTTTGAGAGAGAGAGAGGGAGAGGGAGAGAGATTTCGGTAGGCTACTGCATTCCGCCTTTTAAACATAAGTGCTTTAACCAGTGTATGACCACTGGTCATACACTGGTTAAAGCAAAGTAGGTTTAGCTTTATTTGAAATGAAATTGGCAACTTTACTGTGTGTATATATATATACTGGCAACTTGCCATTGTATATCATTTTAGTTATCTCTCTTTTATGTGCTTGGTGGTGGAACTGGAAGAAACAGTTGCAAACAGTAATGGGGAAATGTCAGCTGAGCTGCACGACATGGAGAGAAACCCTGTTATGTTACATGTCTTCAAGGCCAAATGCCAAAGATATACTGTAGGTCTCTCAGCAGCATCAGACTTCCCAAAACACTCACTATAGTTGACTAGAGTCTAGTAAACTAGTCAACTATAGTGAGTGTTTTGGACATTCCGGATCGTGATCCTGTTCTGTCCCAGTTCGGGATATTGTTTGAGGTCATTTACTGTCTGAATGAATTCATCCAGGAGAATTTGGCAGGATTATTGTGCATTATACAGACATAAACAGTGCCTTGCCCTGTTCCCCTTTGCAAAAGTAACTTGATAGTTTTTCTTGGCAAAAATCAGCAGCACTTTACCTGAACTTACTGTACCACTTGAAGCTGTTGGATCTTGCATGACTGGAGGGTGTTTACATTTATGTTGTGTGTGTGCACAAACTTAATAATGTTAACATTCAATATGCATTCACCTTCAAAGTTGTTGCAACACATTCTTGGGTGTGCATACTCTAATTTCTCCAACCTTTTTAACATGTCAAACATTGGTAAAGGAAACACTATAAAGCTGCTGGGTGCTCTGTGAACTCTGTGAACCTTAAAAGTTGTTATAATGAAGACATTTTAGTCAGGGAACACATCTCACAAGGTTTGAAATTCAGTGTCTCTATGGGAATCTGACATCTGTAACAGCTGACGGAAGTTGGGGTACCAATTAATAACCTATATGCACCTATGCAGGGACAATTTACACATTTTCATTCTGCTTTAAGTAGCATGTGAGGGTCCAAAAACTATATATATATTTTTGTTTTGCAAGCATTTGTTTTGCAAAAAACGTTTGTAGCCCCTGCCCAAGGAGAGTTTTCTTTCTTGGTAAGGAATTTATTTCCAGATTGGACATTTTTCTGATTAATCCTTCACTAATACTAATTTCTATAACTTTTTATTTTTATTTTTACGTGTGAAACATTGGTAAAAGAACACTAAAGCCACCAGGTGCTCTGCACAGTACACCCTCCCCAGATCCTTACTCCTAACCCTAACCCCACGCGGAAGCCACAGAATGCCACACTGTTCCCCCGCACTCTAACGCAGGGGTAGGCATGGGTGCCAACTTTGGCACAGGGGAGGGTATAATCACTTGCACACTGGCATAAGTGTGTGAGAGAGAGAGGATATTTAGTTCAAAATAAAATAAAATAAAATAACATGTCAATTAAAATAAGCCCCCTCACATCTGTATGTAAATTACATCTTTAATATGGGACTTCTACTTGAAATAGAGTATTATCTACATTGCAGTATTTATACTTTTACTTAAGTAAAGCATGTGAGAGTGATGCCCCACTAACTGCTGACCTTATTGCACCTTTGCGTGACTTTGTAAACAAAAAGGAGAATGCAAATAAGTAAAGGCAAAGTATTGTCCTTTCAAACTGTTCCACTTGTGGAAGCTCATAAATATGCTTGCAATTGAGTCCCGGCTTTACACACCTCCTCTCTGCTGGTGGGTTGTTGTCTCTAGAGAGGGAAGTTGTGTTTATATAGAGAGTCCATTCTGCAGCCCTCGAATGAACCGTTCTGTGTGTTTTTCTTAGGCATTACCTGTTCTATACACATTTCCCCTCCGTTTCTTGGAAACGTTGAACTGGAGGAGGGTACCCCACAAGATAACGCCCTGCTTTTCTGCATGCACACAGATAAAGCGCCTCTTGTATAGGAACCAGCTTTGTGGCATTTTCTTGTGCTGAGTGATAGATTAAAGTGCCAAAATTGTCAACAGAGCTCCAAAAACTGGTATGGCTGCTTCACGGTGGAGTGGGACTGTAACCCACTTTATTATACAGTCAGTTTATTCTGGGAGGGAATGTGGTTCACAACAAGCCTAAACTTAATTGCTTGTTGGATTTGTACGTACCTCACCCCAGGTACCCTAACCGGTTACAGACCGTAAAACTTTAACCAAATGTATTTTTTTCTTCAAAATGTCGACCCATCTGTACCATCACCCGATTTGACTATGTGTTTGCTTAGGCAAGTGGTTTTCACAGTGGTCCCCACTCCCCAGCCAAATAAGGAATAGTTTAATTTGTTTATTATAATTAATTTCATTTAAAAATACCAAAAGAAATCACACCTGTGTGAAGTGAGCGGTGCAACTGAACCGTGTGGGGGTCCCCGCAACATCCAGACCCCCAGGAACCCGCCCAGGGGGGCGGCCTGTTTCCGGCGATGCTTCCCGCGTCCGAAACGGTTGAGAAGTGACAGAGTTACTGCGTTGCAGCTTTCCGTGCTTGGACATGCATACATACAGACACAGGGACAGACATACAGACACACAAAGCTCCGTAATGGAGCGGAGGCACCGCTCAAAAATCAAGTTACTATTATAACAGTTAACAGTATGCTAAACATTCACCACTATGAATCTATTTCTCATGTAAAATTGACATTCAGACTGTTTCATTCAGTCCCTACCCTAGTACATTATTACATTACAGTATAAGCACAGAAAGCTGCAACACGTTAACTCTGTAACTTCTCGACCGTTTCGGATGTGAGAAGGCTCGCCGGAACCAGGCTGGCCCCCTGGGCGCATTCCTGGGGGTCTCGATGTTCCGGGGACCCCCCGGGGACCCACACACAGTAACTCTGTCATTTCTCAAAGATTCCTTCCAAAAAAAAAGTTATAGATGCACCACTCAGTTCACACAGGTGTGATTTTTATATACGTTTTGAAAACGTCTGGGACATAATGCATACTTTTACTTTGTATTTCAAGTATATTTTGATGCCAATACTTTTGTGCTTTTACTTTGAATACAGGAGTTTTACTTGTAGTGTAAGTATTTATACACTTTAGTATTGATACGTGTAAAAACATGAATACTTCTTCCACCTCTGGTCTCCTCGAGTCACTGTTAACATCAGTCAAATATGTCAGAGGAAGATTTATTCCTCGCTCTTATACAAATCTGTCCGCCCTGTTGTGCTAGTCCTACAGTATACACATGCAGTACTGTATGTATTTCTCTCTCACGCTCTCTCTCTCTGTCTCCCATCTCTTTCTTTCTATCTCGCTCTCTACAAGCAGTTTTTCTTGCTTGCTTACCATCACCGGCCAGCTTTTTTTAGGGCTGACCTTATGATATGGGCTACTGCAATTTCCTCTTGCGTTCCTGCTGCTGCAACTTCAATGGTCTTCCTATTTAAAAACTGCCTCAGGTTTGCGTTACTATCCATATCTCTGGCATTTCTTAAGTCATTTGGGCTGAGGTTGAGGAAATTGTGGGAAATGGGTTCATAAGCCCCAAAATGAAGATGCACAAAGAGCTGTTCCACTTCTGATTTAGACTGAGGGATTAGATGGCAATCAGGTGACTTCTCTGAAAACGTTTTGCTCGGGTTACCTCCCCCCAGTGTGTGCACAGTCTGCACACACACACACACACACACACACAGCCCTGTCTCATAACAAAGCAGGGAATTTAAGACAGTATGTCCAGCTGATGACACAGAGCCCTTAAATTTAAGATTATAAACGTCCAGAAATTGCTTGCATAATATAGAAGTCTTAAGTGTGGATTTTGTTAGATCGACTTTTGCATTGGGGTAGCGTAATCTCGCCTAACCGTTTGTGTCAGTAGGTTAGGCAGTAACGATAAACGGAAGTTTATAAAATTTAACAACTACGTTTATTCCTTAGAGTGTTAATTCATTTTACTGATTAAATTGTGGCATTTTTGCAAAAATAGCACCCTCCAAACATTAGGCCATCGGAATGGAATCTGAACATTCTATGACAGATGGATCTTGATCCCATGACCATGCACATAATGTGTGCCGAGGTTTGTGTGAGTTTTTTGACAAAAGTTGTGTTTTGAAGAAAATGTAAAATGACAAAAGCTTGACAGGTTGAAATGGGCATGGGCCATGGAATGGAATTCCAAGGAATTGATTGTACAACAACCTACGATTTATAGTCATCGGCTAAAACATGCAGTTCTTCCATGGCCTACTGGGAGTGTGTGTGCAAAGTTGCACACTGATCGGTCCAGACAGACAGATTGGCGGTTGGGGATACAAGAAGTAGTAGTCCATTTACACACTACGAATTAAAATAACACAGGCTTTACAGTGTAGATTGGGGTCCTAGAGACAATATACATACCAAACTGGGTGTTTTTTGGAAATAGTAAAAGAGTTGAATGACTTAAGCAATATTACACGAGAGGGGGTGGTTTAACGTCATTAATGCATGCCTGCGATGCTGTGAGTTCTGAAAGCGACGCAGAAGTGCATTTAATGACGTTAAACCACCCCCTCGAGTGTAATATTGCAATTCTACAAGTTAGTTACCCTTAAAACTAAGAGAATCTATAATTCAATGACCGATGTAGTCACTACGACCACAAATGTCCCAAGAAACTAGCTAGCCTAGCCACCGAGTCTGCTGCGCTCTCATAATGTGGTTTGAAGCACGGCTAGAAAGCGGTTTCAACCAACCAGATTGCTTCCTCAAAACGACCTGTTGTGTAATATTAATTTGACCTTCATTAGATAGACCAGTGTTATTAGTTTGTTTTGGCTGGCTGCAAGTTGCAGCAGTTGCACTCTGCCTGACCAGGAAAGAAAAATCTTAATAAAGTCTGTTTAAATTAGGCGCAGGCTGTCAACCTAATTAAAAAGGTTTTAAATGAATACCTCCTTTAACGTTACCACTCCGCTCCATCGAAACTGAGACAACTGTAGGATCCCAGGCTTACCTACAACTTTGATACAATGTTCAGAAGTAGTTGGAGCATATGCCTTTCATGCGGAAGGTTGTGGGTTCGAACCCTGCCTTGGGTCGACATCAGCAAGGGCAGGCGTTCGCAACGGGCTCCTAAGGCCAAATCAACTGGGTTCAGATCTGAGCCAAGTCTCTTGAGGCTTCGTACACACATAAAGAACAAATGTTCTGTGCTCTGCCTGTGTTTAATGGCCGCCCCAATGCTTTTCCAATGGAAGTCACGTGGTTTGACCAAACACTTGTGTTTGATTGCCCCCCTCCCCCCATTCATTCTTTATGTGTGTACGAAGCCAGAGGAGGTGCGTCTGAAGCCTGTCCTGGGTCTCCGGACGTAAAAACGAATCCGTTCAGAAACGGGTGAATTGAATGTTCTTCATTCTCCCTATGATAGATGGTAATGCTACTGTATGTGACTGACTAATATGCTGGGAAGTGGAAACATCTTTTTATGTGTTTGACTGTGGTTTGTTTTGTGGTGGTTAGACAGACAGAGCTTTATTGGTCCTCTGGGAGAAATTCTGTTGTCATTGGTTAATGTTTGTCATGTTGCCATCTGGCGTTGGATCCTTATCTTTGCAAGTAATGCTTAATTTGATACTCCATCTAATCATGGAGTCACATGCAGATCTATTTTAGATTTGTGGTGTATGACATCGTTGTACGGCGAACTTTAAATCTGGCTCAACGCTCGAGTCATGTTTTGGAAAATCATACCTTAACGTTCTACTCTCCCTCACACAGCGAGAGCAGCAACATTTTGGTGAGTTTGACAGTATAATGTGCTGTAGTGTACCTTTTTGTTTGAGTGGTGCAACCACTCCAAGGAACAGCAATGTCCGTGTCCGCCTATGTGTCGTCCGCCTATGTGTTAATGAGCACGAGTATGACTATTAGTACCAGCTGTTGTACAGAAACAGAGAGAGAGATAGTGCTGTACTGTTGCCTGCTAATGAGAGCGAGAGAGAGAGGAGGAGGAGGAGGAGGGGGGGGGGAGGGGAGTTGCACCACTCAGTTCACACAGGTGTGATTTTATTGAAAGGATAACCCCCTTGACATGTAGCATCTCGTTTTCAAGGGGGTCCTATACTAAGAGTAAAGTAAACGGAATGATACAACAAATACTGTACATCCATGCACACACACACAGAGAAAGACACAATACAAAACGGAAGCTCTCCTGTAACATCGTCGTGCCAGACCCCAGTGCTCTCATAAATTAATCAGCAACTGTGTATTTGTGTTGGGGATGGTGCAGAAGTGCATGTGATTTTCTAATGGAAATATTTAATGTCACATTTAAAAAAATGTGCCACGCGTTTTGATATTGTAGATATATTTGACTTGAAATCCTGTTTGTTTTGTTTTATTTTTTAATTGGAATCCTGAAAAGTAAGATTTTAATTTAATTTAAATGTATTTAGTTTTATTATATATATATATATATATATATATATATATATATATGAACTTAAATGCAAATACATTGTACATAAAGACAACATTTTAAGTGTAACAGCTGAAATCAATATTATATCAGTATTCCTACATCAACCTGTGGGTGAAGGTGGGGGCCCCGGACCCAGTGTTAATAACCCATGAAAAAAAAAGACATTTTAAAGAAATTCCATAATTCAGAAAACAGAGGTTTAATAAGTAGTGAAAATAGTCGATCTACAAGCTTGTAGATCTGCTGAGAGACATCAAATGTCTCTATGGGGACCATCTGCATCGGACTGCCGGGACACAATAATCAGTATTTCGGGCCACAGTCAGACTAGTTGCTACTGCCTGCATGGTTGCCACTGGCGTGATTGCGCGAGCCATGTGTGACATTTCTCATTGTACCTCAGAATAATGTGCGGAATGTGAGCGAGGCATGCAGAGGAAATGTAATAAAGGGCGGATGGCGTCACGTCACACAGTGGGACTTGCCTGCCTGCCTGCCGAGGGCAGGAAAGGCAAACACAGGGCTGCTGCCATGCCGCTGGTCACAGCAAACACAGGGCTGCTGCCCTGCCGCTGGTCACAGCAGCTCATGAAGGACGGCATTGACACAGCCACCCCCCATCCAGGGGCCTGCTCCATTTAGCAGCTAATTCCAGTGCTCCGCTAATCCATGCGAGATTATTTTTGGGGTGGGCTCAGTTTAATGTTTGTATTTTCCCTTTTTTTGGCTCTCGTCAACAAAGTGAATAGTTTTTATTTTCTTCTTCAAATAATAGACTCTTCAGTACCCCATCTTGTTCGCCATTCCTCTGCATTTAGAGTACTTTATGAACTACAATTGTATACTATATATATATATATACTCTGGTGTGCAAGTGCATATGTATATCTAATTATATATATCTTTGGTACTTTTTCTGCCTTTATTGATAGTACACGGTGAAGAAAAAAAAGCTATTTGTCATGTTTGGCGGTAAGCCAAAAGGTTCATTTAGTTCCCGACTTGCATGTGAGCCAGTCGCATGTTATACCACGTATCATTCCTGTGCGGTTTGCTGTCTCTACCCTACATAATGACACACTTCAAAGAGGTGGATCAGAATGGGCCTTTTCCTGAATGCAAGCATTCCATGCGGAGAGACGTCAACTCCCAGAAGAGCAAAACAGTGTTTACGTATAGTCATTAGGTTGAGACTAGGCCAACACTGGACAATCTTGCCCAGGCAGTGGTGTGTTTTTTTTTGGAGGGCATACCATAATTAATCCCTCCCAGGCTCACCTACTATATATACACACGCGCAGGTCGCATGTGGTCACCGAATGAACTCTTAACATTATCATTATCACCTCAATAACCACACACCAATGGTGTGTGGTTATTGAGGTGATATGTCCAATCATACGATTCCTTGGATGATTACTGGACTGTATTCGATTTTCTTTTCACATCTTCTTAGACGATATACTACGTACCGTATAATATACGGTATGTACTGTAGTGGTAGTATACACTTAAAAAGGCACTCAAAGGCACTTAAAAAGATCTATTGTGAACAATAGTAAGCTCTGGTCTTGCATGTACCCTGGTCTGCATTCACCCATTAAGAGGTTAACAAGTCTAATGCTCATAAGGCAGTGAGGGCTTCCCATGGGTGACTTGACCTGTTATGGGGAAACACACTGTAGAGTCTCTGTTGTGCTTACAGGAAACATTGGCTCCTGTTTTATAAAGAGCACGATTGTTTTGTCAATGTTTCTCCTGACATTTAATTTAGTAATGTTATTGAGTCACTAATGAGATTCATATAACGAATCACTTTTAAATGATGGAAAACATCCAAGGGGGGGGGGGGGGGGGGGGGGGGGAGCTTGGGGGCTTGGGGGGGAGAGAGAGAAGCTTGGGGAAACCCCAGTGATGTCACTGGTAGGCAGGTTTTGTAACGGTCCACAACATCTTCCAATGAGATGCAGCGTGAGTAGATAGAAATTGTGGTTGAGAACCACTGGATTGTGCTGCAGCGACAATAAATTCATGTCCAGGACCCCCACATTGACGTGCATTTGGCCGTGGACCCCCATCTGAAGAGATTTTGCGCCAGGCACTCTCATAAGAGAAGATTTTCAAAATCACTATATGAGTTGAATAATTCCAATCACTTTGTAGAACAAATGGGAAAGCAAAGTAAACTGTCCCCCGACCCCACTTTGAGAACCGCTGAGTTGGGGTGTGAAAGATGGATGTGTACTGTATGTACAGTATGTATGGTTAATCAATCGGTATGACAAGAGCTAGCCTACATTGATTGAGGGATGTTTGACCAAAATAAGCTACTATAAATAGAAATGTATTTGCCATGAACTGCCCTATTGTCTCAGCATTCCATGGTGAATATACCGCCTTACTTTGATCAAGACTGTGATCTAAAAACTGAAATTAATTCAGAGGAAATGAAATATGAAAACTAAAGCAGAACTTAATGTGATTCCATTCCAGCTCTAACACAAGCCTTTTATTCCTTCCAACAGGCTGTTGCGAAACGAACACACCACATCAGCTGGGTCTACTTTACTCAATTTTGCCTAATGCCTAACTCAATATAATGATTTGATTTAGAGTAGACATCAACATTCAAAACAAGCCAAACCCAGCATTAGTACAGTTTAACGCACAAACAAAAATACGCGTGTGTGACTGTGTGTATAGGTGTATTTTTAGTTTGGGTCAGATAATCCTGCAACGTTATAAATTAATCCATTATTCTAAACAGGCACTTTAATATGACATTTTCACACTGGGACTGTTTGGTTCGCTTAAAAGGGACCATGGAACGGTTACCCCTTTGGCCCGGCTGCTGTGAATGTGCATTCGAACAAACGGACCATGTTCTGGCTGAAAATGCCGAACTCGATTAGTTTCCAAACGAATCACGGTGCGGTTCGTGCATTCAGACTTTATACAGGACCAAATATAGGAATTTAATCAAAATAGCTGTTGGCAGTTGTGTGAGGCTGGATCTGATTAATAATTAGTTTTGAAGGCATGTCTTTCTTATGGGAATCATTATTGATATGACAGCTGATCAACTTCATGTCATGAGCTGCAATATAAACGTTATCCTACAAAGGGCCTACAATAGACTCTTCTTCTTGCATGAGCCAGCGCATTTTAACGAGACAGGTTGTAACATGCGCAAAAAGAACAGATTTACAAGCTATCGACACATTGTGGTACACGGTATGGTACAGAATGTGAGCTTGTAGATCTGTTCTTTTTAAGCTTGCGCCACCGGCCGCACAAAGTTATGACGTAGCTACATGCAGAATGCAGATGCAAGTCTTGTCTGCGATGCTGTGCAGCTGGGTGGATACACATTACACACGTTCAGATAAGGATCATAACGCGTGTTCTCTCCTCAAAGTTTGATGTCAAATAAGCCGAAACACAACGTTGTTGCGCTATGCATTAGATAACTCTCTCTCTAGTCATGTGGGTTTTTAAAGTGAGCTGGGCAATGAGTGTCTGTGATCTCTGTGACTATAAAAGAGAGAGGGAGAGAGAGAAAGAAAGAGAGATGCTTCAAATCGGTTCTTCCTTTTTTGTCAGAATCAGTTATAAATAAAAGCGTTCTTCAAGAGTGTGTGTGTGTGTGTGTGTGTGTGTGTGTGTGTGTGTGTGTGTGTGTGTGTGTGTGTGTGTGTGTGTGTGTGTGTGTGTGTGTGTGTGTGTGTGTGTGTGTGTGTGTGTGTGTGTGTGTGTGTGTGTGTGTGTGTGTGTGTGTGTGTGTGTGTGTGTGTGTGTGTGTGTGTGTGTGTGTCCCAGCTTAGTAAGAGGTTCAAAGTACAAATATTTAGGTCTACCGTCGAGCCGATTCTACTCTATGGCTCAGAGACATGGACACTTTCAAAGAAATTAGAGAAACGGCTGGATGGCACTTCTAATGAGAGTGCAAAATCTCTTTTGGAAGAGCCATCGACTGCCAACCATCGACTAATCTAATATACGGCAAACTTCCCCGTGTTTCTTCACTAGTCCGATCCAGAAGAACACAGTTTGCCGGTCACTGCTACAGAGCTGACATCTTTGCAGAACACATTTCTTTATAAACTCGTCTCGTACACATTTTATCCATAAATCATACAAATCGGTGTGTGTGCACGCTTCCTCCTGAAATGCGTGCGTTTTGCTTCATCTTTTTTAATAAGCTAGCCTGTGAAATCTGTGCATAGCCTACTGTTTTTACAGTTGTTTTATTATACAAAAAAATCACATAACAAGCTTCTGTTGTAGTGTGGCAGTGAAGTAATCTTCCATGATAGAAATAATATGGCCTGTTTGATGTTATTTGTTCACTTATTTGGTTCGCTTTACGACTTTGTAAACGCGAAACGGACCAAAATAAAGAATCAACAATTTAAACATTTGGTCCCTGATCCGGACCTTCTAAGCGAACTTTCGATGTGAAACCGCCCTACTGTAAGTAGCCTGCCCCAGCCTGTGTAATCTTTGGTCTAGAGGGGGTGCGTGCCGGTCAAAAACAGGCGGTGGATCCTATTGGTTCACTGATCTGAGCGTCCGACAGATAAATATTGTGAAAATAAGGTGTTTGTAGATCAGCTATTTTCAAAATTGTTACCTTGTTCTTATATTATTTGACAATTTGTCATATATTTTAGTAGTTTGTTGATGTTTGATGCAGTAATGGCTCTTTGCATTACATTTCTTCTAATTTTTGATGTATTAAAAAGGTCTTAAATGTCCTAGCTTAAATTGTCACTTCACTGTCATGTGAGGACCCCCCAAAAATCATGTGGCGACCCCCCCTGGTCCAACTTTGTCAACCACCTAAACCTCCCTAGTCGAGGTACCAACGCAGCTCTGAGGCAGCCTGTCTGTCTCTTTGATATCCAGCCTTTGTGTGTGTGTATCTGTCATGAGACTGTTTGGCACATGAGATGTCGCTCGGAGAGAGAGTGTTTTCAAAGCCCTGTGGAGTCTCCACAATGCACACCCCCTCTCCTCTTTGTGACGATGGCGCTTTTGTGCCGTTCCTCTCGCTTTCAATGACGGCGGTCTTATCTTATCTATCGCTGCTCGCTGTCAGTTACAGACAGTACCTTCTTTCAAAAGAATCATGATTGGTCATTTTTATTAGGCTAATGCAAACAGTTTCCATGATTCCCGTTTGTTCAGCTAAGTAACTGAACTTGCTCAACTCAAGGATAGGAATCCTATAATGTGAATCCCAAAAGGACCCTAATGGAATATAAAATATTGAATGTTCACTTAACTGGATTACGGGATTAAGAACAATGCAGTCAAAGAACACATGGCTGACTTTGTTCTCATCCGAGCAGAATAATGTGGGCTTCTCAGAAGTGAGAGCAGCCTCCAGAAACCCAGAAGGTTCCTGGTTCTAATCTATTCCCAGCTCCCTGATCCTGGCATTGTTAATTAATTAAAGGTGAATACCACTCATTTTCAACATTGAACATTGAATGTCATTAATATACCTTAGAGTTGTTGTGTGGAAGTAATAAACAAGTCCCGTCCCCCCCCCCTTCTATTTAGCCTAGAACTGGAGGTCTAGAACTGGAGGCCTGATCTGTACTTCATGATGTACTTCATCATGTTAATGATTTTTTTTCAGACCTCCAGTTCTAGGCAACACAGAATGGGGGGGGGGGGACTTTTTGAGTGGTGCAACCACTCCCTTATACGGAGCTATGTTTGTGGGTGGGTGGCTGGGTATGAGTATGAGCACGAAAACAGCATGGCTGTTTTTCACCACCTGTGCGCAACCTAACACACACACAAACACACACGCACGTATTGACTGTATATATGATGATTTCAGGTGTGCCAGTACAGCACAGTGGCATTACAGTACAGTACAGTACAGTACAGTAGAGGGACCGCCACACGGGGTCTGGA
>NC_137882.1:8063174-8440674 GCF_963924005.1 Protomyctophum bolini | reverse complement strand
GTGTGTGTGTCTGCCTGGCTTACATTTTCACAAACTATGTTGTGTTCAAAAAGTGTCTTCTTTCCAAGAGCTGTGAAAGAAAACACTGCTGGGGGCTTAGAAATATGGTCAACCTATGTTGACCATATTTTGTGTGCACACACACACACACACACACACACACACACACATGTCAAAGCTCTCATCCTCAGATTTTGTTTTTTTTGTTCTTTATTAGCGCCCTATGCAGTATCCACTTAAACTTTATAGTTAATAAAACAATGACCTCTGCATCCACGGGATGCACTCTTTTATTCTAGTTCATTTAGCTAGCTTTAGTTATAATAATAATAATAATTTGTTCTTCTGTTTTCTACATGAATATAACCACATTATAACCATATAAAATGTAATGGGAGTTAAATGCTGCATTTTGTAAAAAATTGCAAAATATGACTCCCCTGCATCCCGGGACTCATTACATTGAAAACCTATTTACATCACTGCCCCATACACACACACACACTACACTCTGTCTATGTTGTTGGATGTACCCTTTTTCTTGACAGCCTGATAATGAAGCGTGTGTCTGTGTGTGTGTGTGTGTGTGTGTGTGTGTGTGTGTGTGTGTGTGTGTGTGTGTGTCTGCCTGGCTTACATTTTCACAAACTATGTTGTGTTCAAAAAGTGTCTTCTTTCCAAGAGCTGTGAAAGAAAACACTGCTGGGGGCTTAGAAATATGGTCAACCTATGTTGACCATATTTTGTGTGCACACACACACACACACACACACACACACACACATGTCAAAGCTCTCATCCTCAGATTTTGTTTTTTTTGTTCTTTATTAGCGCCCTATGCAGTATCCACTTAAACTTTATAGTTAATAAAACAATGACCTCTGCATCCACGGGATGCACTCTTTTATTCTAGTTAATTTAGCTAGCTTTAGTTATAATAATAATTTGTTCTTCTGTTTTCTACATGAATATAACTACATTACAACAACCATATAAAATGTAATGGGAGTTAAATGCTGCATTTTGTAAAAAATTGCAAAATATGACTCCCCTGCATTCCGGGACTCATTACATTGAAAACCTATTTACATCACTGCCCCATACACACACTTCACTCTGTCTATGTTGTTGGATGTACCCTTTTTCCCGACAGCCTGATAATGAAGCGTGTGTGTGTCTGTGTCTGTGTCTGTGTCTGTGTCTGTGTGTCTCTTCAGGGAGTGGGGCTACAGCTGTGGTCCAGGCAGCCTACTGTATACCACGCAAGGAGAAGGTGGCCATCAAGAGAATCAACCTGGAGAAGTGTCAGACCAGTATGGACGAGCTCCTGGTAAGATGCACCGTCCGCTCTCTGTAGATCTGACTGCTATTTCCACTCCTTTTTAAAAATATATGAACATTTTCAACATAATTTTGACGATTAATTAACGAATTGCGATTATCTCAGATCATTGCGATTAGTGCAATGATGTAATAATTGTGACGGGGTCTACTCACGGCCCTCCAGTGGGGGCCCCCCACCCCCAGGTTGGGAATGGCTGGAATAGAGAAATGTGCTCCCTCACAGCCAGCATAGCATAACACGGGCAGTTACAGTATGTTGTTGCCCAGCAGCCCTTGCATTCCACTCCAATTCCAGTGATTGGGGGGAGGTATGGACGCAGTTAGTTCCACTTCTGCTTCCCATTACTGGATTGCTTGTAGCGCCGCTCGGCTCCAATCATCCCTGTCACTTCCAACACTCCTCTCTGGCCTTCCTCCGAAGAGGGCGAGTCCTCCCCAGCGGTGCCAGGAAACTATTAGACCGCAGCGCGCCATCCTCCTCAAGGCTGCATTGTTTTGTTTTTGAGAGCGGCTCTCTGCGCCTTCATTCATAACATGTGTGCATTATGAGTTCTGGAGGAACAATAGACCGCGGTGGCGTCTTTCTTTCCCCCGCACATAGTGATGATCAGATGACGAACTTGTGTAATGTGTGTAGATCCTCTTGGTGTCCTGTGGTTGGTGACTAGCAGGTTTTGTGTGTGTGTGTTCAGAGTGGGTCAGCGTCAGTCAGAAGAAGCTGGTTGAGGCTTAAGCTATTTTACCAGCCTACGTTGTTTAAGACACTGTCACGGCCCTGAACAGTAGTAATTGTCTTTGCAGTGTAATTAATTCAGTTCTTGAGTTGACAACTAAAGCTTGTTTAATGTTTTATGCAAAAAAATGAAGCATCTAACTAAAAAGGGTATTTATTATTATTTGTATTATTAATATTATTTATTTATTCCATTTGAAATTATGGTAGTAATTAGTAGCATCAATAAAGGTTTATAATCTGACAAGGCTTTGTGATTAGTATATATATATTTTTAAATAACTCTGTAGTAGCACTGGGGCAAATTGTTACATAAGCATTTGTGTCATGTTACTTTGGCTACTCAAAAAAAAGTGATAGACCTGCTATTTTGAAAAATTGACGAAATGTGTGCAAATCTTTGAATATATCATTCTTTTTTTGAAGTGAACATTTTTTACTCAAATCCTTGCTTCTGGGGGTCGCTGGAACCAAATATTTTGAGACAAGAAGGCCAACGGGTCAAATAACAACAGACTTTTCAGAATACTGTTAGGATTTGGAATATTTTTTTTAATCAGCCTCAGGTCTAACTGGTTTTGAAAATTGTAAAGTGACTAGGATGTGCGATGGCGTGTCACATGTAGTGTGCGTGCAGAGGCTGTGTCACTGTTGGCAGTGGGGAGTTTTAATTTCCAGCTGCTCTTTTGATCCTGATGACCCAAAGACACCCACTCCCAGGGGTCTGGGTGATTCGGAGGAAACAGGCACTCAATTAGCTTAGGTCTCTCTCTACAGGTCTCTCAATCATGTTTGTAGTCCAAAGTTAGACTACAAACATGATTGAGAGACCTTTAGTGTAGAGGACACATTTTACTTCCCTTTCAAGTTGTCCCTTAGATAGCCCCTGTTGACATGTATAGTTGACATAGATACTCCACTGTTACGTTCTTAGTTTATACATGATTCATGATAACTACTTTTTATATACTGTATGTGGTGTATGCCATGCTTTTGTTTTTGCTTAATGTAAGTCGCTCTGGATCAAGAGCGTCTGCTAAATGCCTAAATTGTAAGTTGTCCCGACTCAAGCCGGCATGTGTCCAAAATTATGTAAAAGAAGAAGCGTTTTTAGCCGTCGTACTGTCCTATGGTTAGAGCGAGGCGCATACCAAAAAAGATCAGGAAGCTAACAATGCAAAACGTTGTTGGCTTGGCATCAGCTAACCTAATCATCATCATCTAATCATTTTCATATTCGCATATTAATTTACTTCAGAGCGACTGACAGTGTATGAGGATGTTCTGAAAAAAAGTTAGGTTTTGCATGCATTGTATAGTACAGAGTATTCAGCTGTGCAGTTGCAGGACAACTTTAGTTTTTTTCAACCAAGGTTCATGTTTTAGGTTGTTATTAGAGAAAGTAAAAGATGAGTGTTCATTTCTTAATTTGCTGCTTTCTTTCGTTTTAGGGATTTTAGCTGTTTTTGACAGGGGGGGGGGGGGCGGGGCATTCGAGTATCGGGCTAAATATGTATTTATTTTTACAAAATGTTATAGCGATTGTTTTTTTTTATTATTTACTATAGTCCTACTAGAACCCAAGAAATTACATCTGGCCACAAAAGATCACGGGATCTACTGAATGTGTCAAACTGACATAATATGAGCCTGTGACACAGTGTGGCTTACCCCCATGGCCTCCTTCACATTCAGTAGATCCTGTGATCTTCTGTGGCCAGGTGTACATTCCTGGGGTCTATTAGGACTATAGTAAATAATAAAAAAAGGAATCGCCATAATATTTTGAATACATATAGCCCCATGTTCTCATGCCCCCCCCCCTAAAACGAAAGAAAGCAGCAAATCATAAAAAAATCATAATAACACTCATCTTTTACTATCTCTAATAACAACCTAAAACAAACTCCTTTTGGTGTTAGCATTATGTTATGCTTTAGCTATTGAAAAATAGCAGATCTATAAGCTCATAGCTTGTAGGTCTGCTATTTCTGGAAAATCGAAGAACGACTGACACAGAAACATAGCTTTTTCAGAAAACTGTCAGGATGTAGAAGACATTTTTTTAATCTGATCTCAGGTCAAAATGGGTTAACAGAACACAGTGAGCTAACTTGTCTTAGAGCCTCTGGCAGGGCATTCCAGAGCCTAGGTGCCCGGGCCGAGAAAGCCCAGTCACCCGTGGTGACAAGTTGAGTCGCCGGAACTTCCATCAGAACCTTGTTCGAGGATCTATGATGCGGCTCCAAAATATCTGATAGGCTGCTGCTTTACATTTACAGGGTAGATTACGTTAGTGCTCATGGTTTTATTTGATTATTACATTATGAACTTTTATTACATTTAAAATTAAATTATTACATTTCGAACCATTATTACATTATGAGTTGTTATTACATTATGAATTGATACACCCCACAACAGGCATTTGATCTCGTAACTTGTCACCATCTTATTCGGTCCTCATGGGTTTGCCGGTCTGCCTTCAGAGTCAGTCCACTCAAAATTATGTATCTTATTATGTTGTTTATGATAGCCACTGAGAATTGCATACAGTATATATTAACACATGGTATTGGTAACATACAAGAAAAGCAATTTAGCATATTTGACCAGTAAATATTTTTTTTACTTTGTGTAACCAGACCTATATTTAGCCGGTGAAACTAGGGTGTTTCTTCAATATGTGGGCGTTTTGTGGGATTTCAGGCGTTGGCTGATTTAGCAGTGGGTCTTCCCGGGATGGGACGGGCCTTGTTGGACCCGGGCTGGCAAGGTGCATCCAACGTTATCTCAGCTCTCAACCCACCTCCAGGGGAGGTCGAGGGACCGGCCTGTTTTCAGACTGTTATCACAGTCATAATTGACATTTGTCATTTTGTTCTTGTTTTAATCTCGCTAAAGGGCCAGAAAGTAAATTCTTTCAGCGCCATTGCCGTAGATGTAGGTCAACTGAAGCCTATTTTTTGATACTACGCTTACTGCCATTGCCGTTGATTAATTGCGCTTTTATAGTGCATTCGATCGATCGAGCCATAATGCTACTTACATTAGCATCTGGTAGCTAGCTACTGTTGTCACAAGACTACGGAGCCCATCTTAGATCATCGGCACCATAAGAATCCATTCTATCCGTTTCTTTCAATCCTGTATCTCCTATTCCTTGTCCCAGATGACATTTTTGGTCAAAACAGCGTTTCTTTGATGGCACAGAGCCGGCGATGTGGAGCTCTCCAGTGTTACGAGAGAGAAGGTGTGTGTGTGTGTGTGTGTGTGTGTGTGCTCATGCATGAACTGAAGCTACTTGTTTTCATCAAAATCTTGTTTTAATCTAGCCAAAGAGCAAGTAAAGTTTGTACGTGCGTGTGTGTGAAGGAGATCTGTTGCTGCTTTACTCACCGAGTACTAAACTGAGGCTACCCCTCCCATCCAGTCCAGAGGATGAATCGGGGACAATGTTGTTCTGGGATTCTTGGACTGAGTGGTCTCATGGAGAATAGTAAGAGGTCAGGTTTAAGGTTTCCTGCCTGTGGTTTCCACCCAGCTTCCATGGCCCGCTGGGTGCTCAGTTAAACGTCGAGGAAGCGTTAAATTGCATCCAGATTGCCACCTCCTCAAGGAGCAGGTTTAAAAGGAGGATGCCTCACATTTTTTATCCGTTTTATTTTTCCTACCCTGAGCTGTAACCGAGCCATTTGTAACCGCCGGACAGGCTGATGTCGGCCAGAAACCTCTTATCTCCATATTTCAACTTATTATGCCCCCCGTGTAAATTTAAGCTTTACTTTGTTATACAACAGTGTTGCATAAAAGTGTTTGAAGCCTCACTATGTAACTTGTTTTTTATCCAATCAATTTATTTGTCTAATCTGCATGGTTGATTTTCGTAAATCTCAATGGGAAAAAATTAATGGCCGATTTTTCAGTGGAACCACGCCCACTGCTATGCCCTATTAGGTCAATGGTATGTCAGCACTTGCGCAGGAAAAAGGGTTCAATATCGGGATAGAACAGGAAAGTTATATAGTGCTGCTTTAAGTACCAATGAAAAGTAAATAGTTTGAGATTAAGTAGTATTGGATCTATTGGAACACACGTTCATTTTTTATTTTTGAGGGGCGCTAGCCCTTCCTATGCCTAGCTTTCAGTGTTTGTGTAAACACAAACATTGAAGACAAAAGTGTGTAAACACAGACATTGAAGACAAAAGTGAGGACGCAAATTGTGATTGGTCGTAATGAGATGATGTATGATGATAAGAGCGCCCCTCACTTCACATGGGTCTGATTTTTCTTTTTTTGAGTGGTGCAACCACTCCAAGGAACAGCAATGTCCGTGTCCGCCTATGTGTCCACCTATGTATGTGTTAATGAGCATGAGTATGACTATTAGTACCAGTAGGGGCGCTGTTGTGTCAGAAACAGAGAGAGAGATAGTGATGTACTGCTGCCTGCTAATGAGAGAGAGGAGGGGAGGGGGAGAGAGGGGAGTTGCACCACCACTCGGGTGTGATTTGTCTTTTTCTGACAAGTAATTGTGTCGGACATGCAAGGTTTCCACTCGACAGTGACGATGTTGTGGTAATTGTGGTATGCTCTGTTTATTCCAGTTTGATGAGCATGCACCTTGAGTGATTCAAACCACAGCAGAATTAATGAGGAAGGCCAATTTGGGTCCTTGGCATTAAAATGTCAATTTAACACCTTTACTCCTTTCTCTCACGGTATTTATAGTGCCTTTGTTGACATGTCGCTAGGTGTGTGTGTGTGTGTGTGTGTGTGTGTGTGTGTGTGTGTGTGTGTGTGTGTGTTTGTGTAGTTTAGTCCTTGTGATTGTGTGTTATTATTATTAGGCTCAGTAAAAATATCAATACTGCAATATATAAATACTCTTTTACAAGTAAAAGTCTGGAATTAAAATGTACTTGAGTAAAAACAAAAGGGATGGCATCAAAATATAATTAAAGTACCAAAAGTACCCATTATGCAGAATATCCCATTTGACAGGTTTCAAACCTATACAAATCTTTTGAATATTAACCTCCAGTAAAGTAAAAAGTACTTGTAAATGTGCTTAGTTCATTTCCACCACTGCCGATGACGTATAGCATTGGTTCTATAGTGGCCTCTGTGTGTGTGTGTGTGTGTGTGTGTGTGTGTGTGTGTGTGTGTGCCACCAGTGTGCCTCTGTGGCACCAGTATGTGTCCAGCACAGTGATGTCAAACTGAGCTGTCGGTCTGTGACAATGGAGGACATTTAGTTGTTGCCCTTTGAAGGGCTACTACTACAGGGAAATGAGTTTGGATTATTTACCACAAAGAAAACGGAGTTGGCCTCGTCTGGCCCTGTGTTTCAGAATATCTGTTTGGGCCTCGTCTGGCCCTGTGTTCCAGAATATCTGTTTGGGGATCTAGAATCGGAGCAACATTGGCTCCTTTTCCACCAAAAGAACTTCCAGAACTGGTTCCGTTCTGGATTCTTGGAACCATGGGGCTGTCACGTAACTGGCTGGCTGGATGGATGGTAACCGCAAGGTTGCCAGTTTGAACCCGGGCTCCCCCAGAGTTAGTGTCGAAGTGTCCTTGAGCAAGACACTGAACCCCTAATTGCTCCTGATGTAGTGGTTAGTGCCTTGCATGGTTTTCTCCGCCATCGGTGTATGAATGTGTGTGTGACTGGGTGAATGTAATGCACAATGTATGTAAAGCGCTTTGGATAAAGGCGCTATATAAATGCACCATTTACCATTTACGGAACCGGTGGCCATTTTTTGGTTCCAGTTCCGAACCAACTTTTAGGGTTATCTGAACCAATTCATTTTCAGTGGAAACACTCTGAACTGGTTCAATATTAGGTGGAGAAAAATATAACCGTACCGGATCAACCCCGGTGGAAAAGGGGCCATTGAGTAACCGGAATTGGTTCCATCACATTCGGAACCGTTTTCTTTTATCACACTGTCGGAGCTGGTATGTGAATTGTGGACTTAACGTCTGCGATGCATTTGAAATACCAGGGGTTCTCAAACGTTTTAATTTCAATGACCACCCGAACTGTGACAGCATAACTCAGACCTTATTTAAGGGTCCCTGAAGTAACCCAGAGGGTCCTGGTGCCTCACTTTAACCCATTTAGACCTGAGGCTGATTCTACAAATGTGTTCTAAATCCGGACGGATTTCTGAAAAACCCATGTTTCTATGTCAGTCGTTTCTATGTCAGTGTTTCTATGTCAGTCGTTCCTTGACATTTTCATGTCAAGGACCCCCAAAAAAATGTACTTGGCCGCAGACCCCCATTTGTTCCAGGGACAGCCCCAGAAGAAAAGATTTGAGTTAAAAATGTTTGCTCTGAAAGAATGTTCTAAGATTTGCGCCACACGTAGATCTGCTATTTTTTTCCATCGCTAAAGTATAACCTTATGCTTAAATCTGAATGGGTTAAAGAACCAATGGGGTATATGCAATTGTAGGAATCGTCAAAGGGAACCGTTACGGAATCGGACCGCTAAGAGGGAATCGTTAAGGCACGTGAATCGTCATTCCAGAATAACTGTAGTGAATGTACTCATTCTCAGCTCATAAGTGTTGCTGCACGGCTTGTTGCGTTCTGCAGGAGGTCTCTGTAAACTGATTATAGCCCCTTTTCTCCTTCTTGGACCAGCTCCTGACAACAATTCTACATTACATGTGTAGGGTCTTCATCATTGTATTACTCTGCCTGCTTAGTAGTTGTGGTAAAACAACCAGCTATTGGCACAACAATCCAAACAACAAAAGTGTGATATACGTACAGCCTGTAAAACAAAAACCAAGTCTTTTATTTGAAGGGCTAAATGCCCACTACAGACTTATATGCACATTTATATACAAAACCATTGTGACTGTTAGATATTATGTTATGATAATGGAAAACAACTCATGAATGTAAGAGATGGCCAAGTCCAATATCCTACTTCATTTATTCATTTAATTCATTTTTTAAGTGCTTCAGCTGATGTCTCCTGTGGGAAATAAAATTATACTTAGTGAGTCAGCAAGATGTCTGCCACTGTAGCATCCTCTGTTCTTAATCTTTAGTGCGACGCAAATTGTGATTGGCCGGCGTGATTGGGTGGGAGATGTGCCATTGGTTGAGCATCGCATAACGATTGTGCCACGGCAGACGCCCGTTGTATAATGTGGCTGGTAGAGACTAGAGAGATGTCAGATATGTGACTGAATTGGTATTATATTTCAGTGCATTTTCTAAGCGACTATCCAAATATGTGTTCTAAATGTCAGTTTGGAGCCAATAAATGTAATCAAGGTTCTCTGCGGTGTCTCCACAGAGGGTTAAGTCACTGGCATCTCTTCTGTGTGCAACCAGGAAATTCCACCTTGTGAATGTTGCATGGCATTTGCGTTGCAACCTCAGCATACCGTCTGGGCATGCACATGAAGCCACATTGTCGTGACCACATCGTGCACCTAGCATTTACGTACCGGGTACATGGCTCGGCTTGGACATGTTCCACATGCACGCCATGCACCCAGCGTTTACGTACCGGGTACATGGCTCGGCTTGGACATGTTCCACATGCACGCCATGCACCCAGCGTTTACATACCGGGTACATGGCTAGGCTTGGACATGTTCCACATGCACGCCATGCACCCAGCGTTTACATACCGGGTACATGGCTCGGCTTGGACATGTTCCACATGCACGCCATGCACCCAGCGTTTACATACCGGGTACATGGCTCGGCTTGGACATGTTCCACATGCACGCCATGCACCCAGCGTTTACATACCGGGTACATGGCTCGGCTTGGACATGTTCCACATGCACGCCATGCACCCAGCGTTTACATACCGGGTACATGGCTCGGCTTGGACATGTTCCACATGCACGCCATGCACCCAGCGTTTACATACCGGGTACATGGCTCGGCTTGGACATGTTCCACATGCACGCCATGCACCCAGCGTTTACATACCGGGTACATGGCTCGGCTTGGACATGTTCCACATGCACGCCATGCACCCAGCGTTTACGTACCGGGTACATGGCTCGGCTTGGACATGTTCCACATGCACGCCATGCACCCAGCGTTTACATACCGGGTACATGGCTCGGCTTGGACATGTTCCACATGCACGCCATGCACCCAGCGTTTACATACCGGGTACATGGCTCGGCTTGGACATGTTCCACATGCACGCCATGCACCCAGCGTTTACATACCGGGTACATGGCTCGGCTTGGACATGTTCCACATGCACGCCATGCACCCAGCGTTTACATACCGGGTACATGGCTCGGCTTGGACATGTTCCACATGCACGCCATGCACCCAGCGTTTACGTACCGGGTACATGGCTCGGCTTGGACATGTTCCACATGCACGCCATGCACCCAGCGTTTACATACCGGGTACATGGCTCGGCTTGGACATGTTCCACATGCACGCCATGCACCCAGCGTTTACATACCGGGTACATGGCTCGGCTTGGACATGTTCCACATGCACGCCATGCACCCAGCGTTTACATACCGGGTACATGGCTCGGCTTGGACATGTTCCACATGCACGCCATGCACCCAGCGTTTACATACCGGGTACATGGCTCGGCTTGGACATGTTCCACATGCACGCCATGCACCCAGCGTTTACGTACCGGATACATGGCTCGGCTTGGACATGTTCCACATGCACGCCATGCACCCAGCGTTTACGTACCGGATACATGGCTCGGCTTGGACATGTTCCACATGCACGCCATGCACCCAGCGCTTACATACCGGGTACATGGCTCGGCTTGGACATGTTCCACATGCACGCCATGCACCCAGCGTTTACATACCGGGTACATGGCTCGGCTTGGACATGTTCCACATGCACCGTCATGCACTATTGCAGTGAAAAGCTCTTGAAGTCGATATCTATTGGCACTTGGCAGGAATCTGTGTGTTCACCTGGAGAATGATCTGAGAAAATCTGTATAGTGGATCTTCATTCAATATAGCTTAATTTAAGTTACACGGTTAAGTTGCAAGGTTAAGCTACAATTAGCGTAGATAAGATAATAAGCACAAAGCTAGTTCACAATGAGCACTGTTAATAACTACGATCCAAGTTGGAGTAGTAGCCATGAGAATGGCATTTGAGTCTGGAGCCTCTTTCCGATTAGTACAGTTCCCGTCCATTATTATTCTTTTTTTCACAGTTTTGTTTATTCAAGATTTCAGAGTATACAGTAAATCAAATAATATAACAAGTGACACACCCATACGGGACATACCAAAAAGATACATATAAATGTCATATAACCACCATATGCAAAATATTGTGGTAGCATAAAAGACAAATAAATTGTATAGTCCTATACTAACAGGGAAGTGACACTGACAGTTACGAACCACATAACCTGAATCAAGTTTAGAAACAAAAACTAGACAAACATACGACAAGACAAGGCACAACATTCTCAGCAAAGAGAAAATACAATTGTACATAATAGATATTAGGCCCTTCGTGCACGACAATGGAGTTAAAAAGGAATCGACCTCTGTGGCCTCTGGAAGGTTTGGAAATACAGGGTTAAGGCTGCGCACAAAACTGCGAAGGCCTAACTGAGGAACATTCCATTTAAATCCATGTTGGACGTAAAGGTGATTTCTCCAACATCAGCCAATGTTGCAAAATTCTAAGATTGGCCGCCCAGTAATAAAACCTAAAGTAAGGTAGGGCTAACCCACCCTGAGGTCTGGGTCTTTGTAATAATGTTTTACTGATCCTGGGAACCTTTTTATTCCAAATAAAATCTGAGACCAAGCGATCAATTTTATCAAAAAAAGAAAGGGGAAGAAAAATGGGCACTGGACATGATAAGAGAATTTTGGGAGAGAATTCATCTTGACACAGTTAACAGTTAACACGCGCAGCAAGAGATAATGGCAATAGAGACCACCGCTCAAAATCTTCCTGGAAGCGAGTCAGTAAAGTACCAAAATTACATTTGAATAAATCTTCAAAGCTGTCTGTAATCTGAATACCAAGGTATTTAAAACCATGCAGAGCTATTTTAAATGGAAAATTGCTCAGCGGGTAGTTACGTCCATTTTTATTTATTCACAGAAATTCCAGATTTTGCCATTAAATAGAAAATAGAAATTGAATAGAAAAAAATATGACGTCCATTTTTATTTATTCACAGAAATTCCAGATTTTGCCATTAAATAGAAAATAGAAATTGAATAGAAAAAATATGATGAAATTGAGATCCTTGGCTGCTGGCAGCATTATATATTTATATACGCTGACGCTTGAATTGCTTTGATTAATTCTAGGATTGTTCTAGATCGGGTGATCGGAAATCGGCTCCGATCGCATGATTTTCAAAAGATCGGAATCGGCGAGACAAGATTGGATTTTTGTAAATCTCAAAGAAAGATCGTATAAGCAATGAGATGTTGTAAAAACTGTTAGTTGTTTTCCTTCTGGTCCCAGTCAGAGATCATCAAACAAAGACTATAGTCACACTCAGAGTCGTGAAAGACACATGAAATGCAGCCCCTGCTATGTACTGTTATGTATGATGTCATAGGTGTCTGTAGTACTCTCTCTGAATGAGAGAGATACTCTTTAAGAGTTTTAACTTGACTTCAGTTCTATAAGCTGTACAACTGTATTCACCCTAATTAACCAAAGGGTTGAGGAAACCCTTGTACAAAATGTACTTGTCGTCCCTCAAAATGTAACTTTTTAAGGCACGACAAGTATATTTCCCATTCACTTTTCCCATTCATTTTACCGTAAATACAAAATGCATACTAGTCCAGTAGACACGGTGAAGAAAAGCACACTGTTCTTAAAGCTGTGGGAGAGGGGTTTGACATTCACACTTTCTTTTTTCAAGCACCGTGAACTCATGAAGTGGTTTTAAAAAGAAGCATGTCGCGGTTTCGTCAACCCTTTGTACAAATCTGAGAGGGAAGGTACTGTAGATGGAGCAATTTGTAACTAATTACTTTAATAGTCAAGCGTATTATTTTTACTATTTCCATGGCCATCTCTGTACTCTTGTACTTTCTACTTCAACTAGCTGGTTGCTATGGCACCAGCTAATGGGGATCCTTAATAATAAAAATCAAACCAACCTCTTCACTTTCTAAATGATTGCTTTGAACTTTTCAAAGCATTAAAGACAATCAGAGACAGTGGCAAGAATTGAGCAGTTGAGACGAATAACCAGTCCAAACGAATGATCCATAATGTATAAAAATCATGGATAAGTGGTCAGGACAAAAAGGTATTTTCGGGGAGGGGTCAGAATAATTTGGTTATTCGTGTCAACTGTTCAATTGTCATATTGACGTCATCCACTGGCCATTATAATATCTAAATATATATATTCGAGGCTTAGTCATAGGCATGTTCTTTATCCGCCACTGTTTGGTACCTGTTCTAACAAAGTTTGTATACCTGGCATTAGGGAAACCCAGCTCTCATCATCGTATGTTAAAATCGGGTCATTCATTGGCATGGAAGAAATTTGTTTTGAATGGTTCTCAGCAGTGGCGTTTCTAGTCACCCTATCCCAGTGGTTCTAAAGTGGTCCTTCAGGGGGTTCCAAGGGATCCCTGCAGGCTGCAGCTAAATTGCTTATCACATCAAAATCAGTTTAAACAGCATCTTGTCTTTATGAGAGTGCCTGTTGTGAATATGAAGTTATGAACAGTGTGGAGATCAAATTTGTGATTAGGGGGGGTCAGATCAACATATGGAATGAAGGCCTACTGGCCATATGGCCAGCTGACAATGAGGTTATATCTTCCCTTCTTCTCTGGAGTCCTGCCTCAAAGCAGACCAGAGGTAGAAAACTGTCGTTCCCTGATGTCATCGCTAGGGACACAGGCATCCGTAAGCAGGAACTGGGGATGGCAATGAAGGACCGGGAAGTCTGGCGTGATATTGTGAAATCCACGATCTAGACCGCGGTCGCAAAATGATGATGATGATGATGACTGGCCATTATATGGAACATGACTTGTCCGGAAGGATTTATTAGTTGTCCCGGACAACAGGACAAGCCTTAATGTCAAGCCCTGACCAATAGATCATTATTTTTGCTATGATTCCATGCTTTCATAGAAAGAAGGAAAAAAAACACAATGGAAAGATGACACAAAAAAGTCCTGGGGACTATTCCATTGTGTATTAAATTCATCAACACATAGCATAGAACACAAAAATCCATATCATCAACATGAGAAAAAGGGAAAATATATCGACAGTGAATGTCACCTCCTTTCTATGGGAAATGTCACCCATTCTGCATGCCTGTCACATCACGTAATGTAAAATGTATGTATGGGTCAAGTGAAGCTAGAGCTCATGGAAGAGAAGTGGGCTGCATTACATTTATTTGTTTTCTTTGGCTGCACAACAGCTGGAAAAAGGAAATGGTACTTTTTTTCCACTGACTTGGATATAGATCGGCTTTGTGTGGGTGTGTGCGTGTGTGTGTGTGTGTGTGTGTGGGGGGGGGGGGGTGTAGAGCAGTGAGCACATTTCCATTATGCATGGGGATAGGTTTACAGTGACCTAATCACACAACAAAATAATCAAAACCGAGAGACTCATTGTCTGCTGGAAGAGAAGGGAAGAACATCCAAGTTCTGCCAGAACACAACGCGACACAACACAGCATCCACCCTCCCGGTCATCCCATTGTTTCCTCTGCTCTGGGCTCCACCCTGGACGGTCCACAGAGCTGCAGTGACCTGCCACTTCCACACGTGTGTGACCCAAAGCATGTGTGTTTTGATGTGGCACAGTGGTGTAGCCCTGCAGCTTGTTCAGCCAAAAGCTGTCTGCAGTCGGGACTCTCCCTCTTCCTTTGGTGTGTCTCCCAGGTGGCGCCTCAACCCTAACCTGGAACCCCCCCAAAACAACCTCACAAACACTATGCCTGGCTCTAAGCTATGCCTAAACCTAACCTCAAACCCACGCTGATACTGGGCCAAACACCGGTGAAAGACGGAGTCTGGTTTGCAGCCAGCAGGCTCTGTATTTATTATACCCCCCCCCCCCCCCCCCCCCCCTTCACTGTAAGATCCAGAGGAGCATAGGGAGAGAGGATAGTGATGATCCACAGTTGCTGGCCATCTGGCCTGACAGAAAAGTGATTCAATTATTTGATAATGAAAAGAAGTTTGGGTTCACGGATAAAGGAATGTGGGCTTTGACAACCAAAACATACCGCTACATTTCATTTGTTTTGCATTTTCAGTACGTATGAAAATCAACGTACATTTTGTCAAAGTTGAGTTATAGCGTTCAGAAAAGTCTAGCCAAAACCACAACAAAGATAGATTTATACAGTAAATTACTTTCCAGTGTGAATTATTAACTGTGCAATGAAATTTAGCCAATATTGACTCAAAATGTAATAATATGATACACATTATCTAAAAAATAATAACAAAGGGAGAAATAAATGGTTTTAGTACAATATTATGTGTTATAGCTATGAATAGATTATGACACGTAGGGTTATGTTCCTCTGTGGATTTAGACGGCAAATCCCAGACAATTTCCGTTGACATTCACAGAGGTGATGCTGATGCTACTGTATGTGGGAAAGGGAAACAAGTGCTGGTCCTATGGGGGAAACAGAAAAACCCATCAATGCCACAGCTGCAATCAATGGCTCACTAAGCCCCATGAGAATGAGTTCCAGGACGATGAGAGTAATAGGGGGCCATACTTTTTGCTAAGATATCCAGAGGTCACTCTTTTTCTTTTCTACACTCGAACTGTTGTTGAGGTGCTGTCCTCCTGTCAGTCTTGTCTGTGCCTGCCATGGTCTAATAGCTTTTGTTTCATAGACACTCTGTATATACAGTACACCCTTATTGTGATTCGGGGCAGGTGTTTCCCCTGACCTTTTGTTAAGATCTCTAATATCACCTGCATGTCCATTGCCAAAGGCGTGGTCTTTACGTCTGCTGTCCTCCGGGCATCAGCCACCTTTTCTTCAGTGTAAAGCCAGCCAAGTAGTGATGACTCTGGCAAAGCATCCGGCCGGTGATGCACGTTGTGTAAGCATTGGCAAGGCTGATTTCAGCTGAGGGCGTGCATGCGGCAGGCTTTGATTGCCCATCCATCTTTTGTCTTCGCCAGCACTTCTGTCTATTGATCGTTTTGCCTCAACAAAATGAATGGTGGATGGGTGTGTGTGAAGGTTTGGTGATTTTAGTTGAGAATCTGTTGTTGCTGGCCATCAGTTGTGATTAGAAGTATTTGTACTATGTAACATCATTGAATACCACAATGATTACATTTTATTACAGTTATCTGCTTAATGCTGTCACTTACAATAAAATAGGAAACTAATAAAAAAGAAAAAAACAGATTGATGACATTGTCTTCACAGAATTCCCCCACAGCACAAGCTGATGACTCATTGCATTCTACCTTGACTTGATATCCTTGGTTCTGGGAAACAAGATTTTTTTTATGGCTATGACAGACTTTGAAGTCACCCCCCGTGCTAAGAATGATGAGCTTAAAGTGAAAACCGGGAAGAGTAATGATTGACACTCTGCATAATATGCCATTCCCTAGAGGTAGGACCTGTACTCTTTGGTTCTTAACTGTTGGAAAAGTCTATCTAGGTAATGACTGTGACTGGTGCTGAGGTGATGAATGGCTCTCCCGGGCCAACATTACCTCAGCTCTCTAAAGCTTCCCAAGCTTCTGGGATTTAATGCTTTGCAAACACATACATACACGCATACCCCCCCCCCCCCCCCCCCCACACACACACACACACACACACACACACACACACACACACACACAGAGATACGGTTCTACAGCGAGAAGCAAAGAAGACGGAAAAATGTTTTCTGTTCTGGTGGCCTACGTAATGAAGTTGCCTCGATGTGAAGTGAACACAATACAATACATATTCAATTTTAAGTGACTTCTGAATCGACATGGAGAGTAAACCCCTCTGTCAACAACATGATTGACTTCGGGTTAATTTCCCAGAGGTTTTTCATTGCATGCCAGCGTTTCGAGGCCAGATGGAAACGGTTGCAGTTCCCCACTTCCAAGAAAACGTACGTTCCTGGAGAGAGAGAACGGGATAAAGTAGGCATTCCGCGTGTCATCGCTTAATACCTCTGGTATCTTAGAATGCCAAGCAGCGATGGGGAGTGTTAGCATTACCACATGGTGATGTCAGAATTGAAATGCTTTGATTTGCATTGCACTTCTTCACATGCCGGGACAGGTACAGGTTTACTTTGGGTGACTCGCTCAGCTGTGCTCTGATCTCGTGCCAACCGTATAGTCATCCTATACTCGTCAGCCATAATAAAGGACATTTACTTGCAGCCTCGGCAGTGTCTGTGCTAAATGAGTAATGAGAGATTAATTGAATTACAACAGCTGTGGCGCAAAGACCCAATCAATCTATTAGGTGACAAATGTGAGACTTATTAACCCATTCTGAACGGGAACCCATTTTGGTGTTGGCATCATGTTATGCTTTAGCTATTGAAAAATAGCAGATCTACAAGCTTGTAGGTCTGCTATTTTTGAAAAATCGAAGAACGACTGACATTTTTAGAATCTGATCTCAGGTCAGAATGGGTTAATCAGACCAGTGTGTGTCCAGTGGAAACCTCGTATGAATCTGATCTCAGGTCAGAATGGGTTAAGTATGTCATCAGCTTTAAAATTGGAGGCAACTGGCATAAGGTGTTTTCCAGTCGTGCAGAGTAACTAAGTAATGTACTCAAGTACTCGACTTAACTCAGTACTCGGTTTAGATATATATATTTTTCCAATATACAATACTTTTACTTCTGCACTACATCTCAGAGGCAAATACTGTATTGTACTTTTACCCCATTACTATAGTATTTGTTTGACGGTGTGACCACTGTAAACTTACAAGCTCACAGTGCACCGCTATGCAACACGTGAGCTTACAGTATCTGCTATTTTCAAAGGATTTTTGTGCATTTTATACATTTGAAAATGTGTGAAATGGGGTCTTCTGCATAATGAGTACTTTTGATTAACCTGACGCTGCCAGATCCAAAAAGCTTGCTACACAAATTTGTTTCACAGCTTATTTGGATCTGGGATCGCGGAAGCAAATTCGATGACGGGGCTGTTCCTTTTTTTCAAGATACATGGTAGATGATTGGATGGGAGCGTCTGTCTATCACCGTGTGGGCGTGCAAACACAACCAATCATATCGACGTGTCTATATACCGTCACATCCGCTTTTGCACATATCCCGCCTTTAGCTCACGCTGATTGGTTCGGTACGAAGAAGATCTGACTCAGGGCTCAACTCCGTCAGAGATCCCAGATGAGTGTTGTGTTGGGGAATATGTTTCCCCAATACCGCCCTCATCTGGCAGCGTCAGGTTAACTTTTGATGCCTACATTTTGAATTCCAGACTTTTACTTGTAACAACAGTATTTCTATGTTGCAGTATTCATACTTTTACTTGAGTAAAACAATGTGAGTACTTTTTCCACCACGTGACCACTGGTGTTTTCTCTGTTGCCTAACGGCACAATACTGTAGTAGAATGCTGATGGTCTCGTCTCTTTCTTTTTGACCTTCTGCTTGCTTTAGTCTCATGTGCATACCACTCTTTTCTGTTTCTTTCTCTTCATTTCTCACTCTGTCTGTCTGTCTGTCTGTCTCTCTCTGTCTCTCGCTTCTCCTCTGACAGAAAGAGATCCAGGCCATGAGCCAGTGCCATCACCCCAACATTGTGTCTTACTACACCTCATTTGTGGTAAAGGATGAACTCTGGTTGGTGATGAGGCTATTGAGTGGCGGTAAGAGCCCATTTACTATACCTCATACACACACACACACACACACACACACACACACACACACACACACACACACACACACACACACACACACACACACACACACACACACACACACACGTGCTTGTGCACGTGCACGCGCACGCATGAGGACATAAACATTTGATGACATCGATTTTATTAATGTTGTTTTTTACACATGCCTTCCTTGCCTCTGAAAACACTTCCTCCCACACCCATCTGTCCATACTGTAACTCCATTACACCCTGTGTCGCCGGCTTAATGTAAAGCTAAATTAATCACTTAGTACTTTTCAAATGAGACAATTTATTTCTCACTGCGACATCTGCAGGGGAATATGTTGGTGGGAATTTAGTGAAATAAATATTCTTTTAATGAACAATGTTAGAATGGCATTATGGACATATTCAAAGTACCGTACTTGTTCGGTGAGTGTATATTTTGATGTGTCAGGGGGAAATAATTCACCAAGGTCATCTCTCCATCGCTGCCGAATTCCTTTTAATCGTCAACCTCCTCTTCACTCAAAAGAGTGATTTCAGTAAACAAAAACGTCTGTAATCAAGGCTTAGAGAAAATATGATGCTATCCACACAGATCGCAATGCACTATTTGTAAAACCCATTCAGGACAGGAACCCCTGTTGGGGTTTTTACCCTTCAAGATGGGAAACCCTTGTGGCTACAGTATGTACATCATAACATTGTTGTAATCTTTGAATAGATATTTTGGATGTTTTTCAGAAAACTTAGGTCAGGATTTGGAAGGCGTCTTTAGAATAGGTCTCAGTCCTGTTGACTCGCCCATCACTAGATGGAAAGCAAAGTATCAACCGCTGGGTATTCGGCTCTCCTCATCCACCAGTCTTGGAGGCAGTCAACTTGTCTTATAGTAGTCTTAACCCATTCTGACCGGGAACCCGTTTTGGTGTTAGCATCATGTTATGCTTTAGCTATTGAAAAATAGCAGATCTACAAGCTCGTAGCGCGCCACCGAGTGGCGCGCTAAGAGCTTGTAGGTCTGCTATTTTTGGAAAAATCGAAGAACGACTGACATTTTTAAAATCTGATCTCAGGTCAGAATGGGTTAATCAGACCAGTGTGTGTCCAGTGGAAACCTCGTATGAATCTGATCTCAGGTCAGAATGGGTTAAGTGTTACAAAGAGCTGTGGGACGGACGCAGGCGTCAGGACAGGGGGTGGAGGTGAGTGATGGGGCAGCAGCCGGTATGTATCGGCAGCGGTAGCCACTCGCCGACTACGGAGCGAGTGGAGAGTGACGGGCAGCTGGCTGGCTCGCTGATGGATGTGGGGGGTGTGTAACTGTGTGTGATTGTAGGGAATGTGACAGCCACTGATCCTCATTGTTATGTCTTGTGTGCACTGCGGCTCTTTGCCGGGGGCCCGGGCCCCCACGCAGCCAGCGCAGGAGGCTAATAACTAGGCAGGGATAATAACAGTCCACGGGTCGGCATTAACGGCACCCCCCGTGGCAGCGCTACAATTAACCAGTGCACGGTTGAAGTGAAGTTGAAGAGGAGCATTACGGATACGGTGGAGCCTGCCGAGACCAAAGAAGCTCTCGGATGATATTATGCTTATTGGCATTTCCGAGTCGGCAGTGAGTAACGCCCACGTGAGTCAGCATCAAAGATACGTCTGCGGAATCTTATCCAGGGGTTTTGCGGAGACTTTAGATGAGAGTTTCTCATTGCAACGGTTTGAAGGATAGACTTACTTGTGGCTCTCAGTGAGTATGCCTTTGAGGTGAATGGGAAGAGAGGCTTTTATAGGCCCTGATCTTGGAGGGCTCATGGAGTTAAGCAGAGCATGGCGATTAGAGCCTGCAGTGTGCAGTGAACGAGAGGGGCGGTGTGCTCCGCTTACTCAGAGATGAAGACAGCCTGATGGGGGGGTAATGGGCATTCATTTCCAAAGTGCCGAGTGATCACCGCCCCCCTCTCTTCCTCACATGCTCTGTCTCTCTTAAACACGCGCACGGCGGTGGGTATCAGCCGCCCACTAGCCGCCCCTTCCCCGGGCCCCTGTGTGTACACAGAGTCCCACTGTAACGGATAGTGCCCAGGTGGCATGCCTGGCTCCCTTGGATCCACTTGAGTCACGAGCCACATGGCAGCTACCCTACGTACAGCTGGAACCAGGGAAGGGGCGCTTGCCGCCAAGCCACGCTGGAGCTCGGCGCGGGGGCAGACAGCCACTTAGAAGCCCCCACCTCGGCAAAACAGAGGCCCTTGATGTTGAGTTTTATTGTGCGGCGTAATTAAATGATCACCGCGACAACATCTACCATGGAGACAGAGCTCAAATGGGCCCCGGTTTACAAGTTTGTCACAGAACATCACAACCCCGTGCCCATCTGCTTCCTCATCTTCAGCATAAAGGCAGCTGTTAACTTCACAGAGAGCTCAATAAAACGCAGACTTTTTTATCGGTTGGTCTGTCAAAAAACAACAAAAAACAAAACAATGTTGGACTTTGGCCAATGCATACGTCACTCACTTCACACTTCACACTCATTTATTATGATCAATGCATCTGATCATAATTTGATCATAATAAATCAATTAATGAAACAACCACGGCTTGCGATGTCTGCCCACTGGAGCAGTGTACAACTAGCTGGAAGCGGTGGTTTTAGTACCTGCATGCATATATCCTGACGTGCTGTGGGGAAGTTGTCATGGACGGAGGTATGAAGGTTTTGTCATTTCTTGCAATAATGTAGGTTGTGTTTAGCCATGGTCACTAGAGAGGGGTTTCAGAGTTGTTTTGTAATACCTGGAGGTTAACTCGTGAGGCTGTTGCCTCTTGTCCTTGGCTAGCATCTCTTCTAAAACTATCGCTGCTTTCACTGCTGGCCCGGGATGAACGCAGAAACATGCCAGAGAGTGAATGAATCATGGATGGCCACCCAACATTATGACCAGTTGCATTAGCCAGACTATACTTCGGCTTCGACTTCGGCTAGTCGGAACATACCCACACAGGCACACACCCAGCTAGCCAGCCTGATGACCTATAGTCTTGTGTTGCAAGACGATTGGCGGGCCGCCCGGGAGGTTGATCCATCACATCCCTGACGTGTCTATTTTATCTTGACAGTTGTGGTGTGTAAGGTGTTGTATGACGAGGCAGCAGGGTGCATTCCGACAGCTCTCATTCTCAAAGAAAAGAATAGAGAGGAAACGCCGTCGGACCGCATTATTCCCTGGTTGCGTAGCAGCATTCTCTCATTGTCAAACAAGATGCAGACCTGATACAGTCATTGAGTAAGTTACTAGAAGAGCATAGATTAGTACGATAAGGATAATAATACATACATACAATTTATGGTGCTTTTCTGAGTACTCAGTCGCTTAACCCATTCTGATCGGGAACCCATTTTGGTGTTCGCATCATGTTATGCTTTAGCTATTGAAAAATAGCAGATCTACAAGCTCATAGCGCGCCACCGAGTGGCGCGATACGAGCTTGTAGGTCTGCTATTTTTGAAAAATCGAAGAACGACTGACATTTCTAGAATCTGATCTCAGGTCAGAATGGGTTAATCAGACCAGTGTGTGTCCAGTGGAAACCTCGTATATGAATCTGATCTCAGGTCAGAATGGGTTAAAATGTCGTCGCTAGCAGGCAGAAACCATGTATCTCCATTTTTCATCTTATTAAAGAAAAGAACGATATTGGTCAAGTTATACGTGATGATATATATATATATATATATATATGTGACCTTGTACGTACATCTGCACATTTTGATTAAAAAAAACTTTCAAAAGTCAAAATGTTCACCTAGTCCTACTGTATAATGACATGCCCAAGACAGGCACGCCAGGGTGAAAGTAGATCTGTGGGAGCTAAAAGTATCCACAACAAGAGCTTATATTTGTTCCATTTCCTGAAAAGTAACTGCTTTGTTCACTGATAGGCTGATTCTACAATGTCTTCTAAATCCTAACCGTTTTCTGAAAAGAAATGTGCGTTAACTGTGTTTCTATGTCAGTGGTTCTTCTCAAACCTTTTCATGTCCAAAATGGACACCCAAAATATTTGGCTGCGTAGACCCCATCTCAAAACATTTTGTTCCAGGGACACCCAGAAACAAAGATTTGAGTTAAAAAAACATCAAGCTTGTAGATTTGCTATTTTTGAATAGCCAAAGAACTCTAAAATGACACAGATGCTTTCCCGGCTTTAAAGGGTAGAGCATTTTCTAGAAAATGTTCTGAATGTGAGCCGTGTGAACAAGTGTTCCATTGAAAGTCCTACAGTACATACAGTAACCTGTCACTAAGCTGACCCCACACTGACTCACATGGAGATCCAGTGGTGGAGAAAATGACTCACACATCAATACTGCAATGTAGAAATACTATGTTACAAATAAAATAAGTAGTAAGTAAAGGTATTGGCATCAAAATATATAAAGTACCAAAAGTAAAACTACAAGCAGTCAGCACCACGCGTCGCATCACCATGTGTTTGTGGATTGGCTACTTTCAAATGGCCAAAGTTTAAATACTGTAGGGCTTTGTAATAATAATCAAAATCTACAAAGTAACTAGTTAACTAGTCAAATAATTGTAGTGGCGTATACAGAGAATGGTAGTGGATTACAGAATATTGGAAATACTAAAGTAAAGGGAAAGTACCTCAAAATGGTACTCGAGTACAGTCCTCGAGTAAACATTACTTTCCATGGTAGCCCCCCCGCGGGAACAGGGTGAGTCATGCCAAAGCCAGAGAAGGAATGCGTTACCAGGACACTAATGGATCAGCCTCGCCAACCCACAGTGGGTCGCTGCCAGCGCTGAATGAACGCCAGTCAAACTGGCATGTGGTACAAGGCTGGTTGTTAATAGCCCGCTCTGAATTTAGCATATGAAAAGACTGTGAGGAATGGACTCGTAACGTACGTGGCCATCATTCCGTGGCTCGTTTGATGACTTACATTTTGGGCTGTAACCATCGATCCATTTTTAGCGATAGTTACCGATTTACTTTTTTGATTCATCAATTAATGATACAGTATTTTAACTAATTTTTTTAACCCATTCTGAACGGGAACACATTTTGGTGTTAGCATCATGTTATGCTTTAGCTATTGAAAAAATAGCAGATCTACAAGCTCATAGCGCGCCACCGAGTGGCGCGCTACGAGCTTGTAGGTCTGCTATTTTTGAAAAATCGAAGAACGACTGACATTTTTTTAAATCTGATCTCAGGTCAGAATGGGTTAATCAGACCAGTGTGTGTCCAGCGGAAACCTCGTATGAATCTGATCTCAGGTCAGAATGGGTTAATCGACTAAATGATTAGTCTGAGTAACCCCCATTTCATACTTTGTTGTACAACAGCGTCATGCAAAACTAGCGGAAATAGCTGATCTACAAGCTCACAATGCATCACAATGCAATGCTCTTTGAGCTTATACTGTAGATTGCAAATTTTAAATAATTATAAATTAAATTGATTTGTTTGCTGAACTGTTGCGCCCCTACTTCAGTCTGTTTAATGGCCAGAAGAGAGACAGGCAAATTCCCTTAAATTTAATTTCCTGTCACACACACACACACACACACACAGACATAAAGACACGCACGCACGCACGCACGCACATGCTGATTACACAATCGTGTGACCTCCAGTTTCAATGGAGTCCATTCCTTCACATACTACTTGTCTTTTAATTATTCCATCATCGGATTGGGGTGAGGCTCTCAAATAATCTTCCCCACCCCTCACTCGTTGTCCTGGTCCCCTGCTCCCGCCCCCTGCCACCCACACTCCCTTGGCAATGCATCATTTGCCGTTGGCCTTTAGCACACTTGGCTTTGGATTTTAGTCCATTTACCCATTTTGGGCGGGAAGTGGGAACCCCTTTTGGTGTTTTAAGCATTATGTTGTACTTTAGCTGTTGAAAAATAGCAGATCTACAAGCTCATAGCGCGGCACCGAGTGCCGTGCTACGAGCTTGTAGGACTGCTATTTTTGAAAAAAATGTGAAAATGTGGCCCAAATGTTTGAATATATTCTTTCAGAGCGAACGTTAACTAAAATATTTGCTTCCGGGGAGGTCCCTGGAACAACATATGTCCAGATGGGGGTCGGCGGGCAATGACATATCTTTTTGGGGATCCTTGACATGAAAATGTTTGAGAACCGCTGGCATAGAAATATAGGTTTTTCACAAAACTGTCAGGATTTAGAAGACATTTGTAGTTCGAATTTAGGTCTAAATGGATTAAGACCTGGAACGCATCTGTAATTCTGTATCACCTTAGCTTTGAACCGCTTTAACACTTTCAGGGCCTTAGATTAATCTATCCATCCTATCTAGGCTGCCGGGATTGATCTATTACCTTTGGAGCATATAACGCTGAAGTATTTGCAGCTTTGATCGACGAAAATCCGTCGGAAAATAAATAGTCCCATGGTTGTTGAAGAGAAAAACATGCCGCCATTATGATGCGAAACGAACACAGCATGCACAGCATGTTGTAGTCCAAACAAACCGCCCGTTCACTTGCACTGCACAAATTTTCCCAGAAGCCCTAGCAGGCCAGAGCATGGCTTGATTTCCGGTAAAAAAAAACGGCGAATTAAACACATTAAACAAATAGCGGGTTTAGCGTATTACGCAGCACCGACATGGATTAAATAGCGGGGAACGCGGGTTACGCACATAAGCAGTAGAACTGTTAACCATTATTTTATACTTGAAAAATAGCAGATAAACAAGCTTATAGCGTGGCACCGAGTGCTGCGCTATGAGCTTATTTTTGAAAAATCGTGAAAATGTGTGCAAATCTTTCAATTGATATTCTTTCACATCAAACGTTTTTAACTCATATCTTCTGGGGGTGGTCCCTGGAACAACATATTTTCAGATGCGGGTCGGCGGCCAAATTCCATATAGTTTTTGGGGTCCTTGACATGAAGACGTTTGTGAACCACTGATATAGAAGCATTTTTCTGAAAACTGTCATAATTTAGAAGACATTCATTTGTAGAATTGTCCTCAGGTCTCAACGGGTTAACCATGCCCCACTCATCTTCACCCCCTCTGTCTCCCCAGCGCCTGCTGCTTTGCTCGACCAGTCCAGGTTAAACCACTGTATCATTAAGAACATGATATGTATGGATGAAGCTTACCCATGTCAGGTCCTTGTTCATGTCAACATACATTTGTAAAACATGGATATAGACACTCCTCATTTCCCTCCCGTCCACCCACTACTATACTCTTCCCCAATGCAGAGAATACTATAGAAAGGAGAGGAGGGAAAAAATACAGAAATAAATTAAAAGAGAGAAGAAAAGAGGGGAGGGGGGACCACCTGTGTGTTACTGTGCACAGCCACCGGTTTACACGACGCACGTACAATGCATAGGCCTATGCGTTGACCATTCCCTAGTTCAAATTTCGCTCATCTCTGGGACTTCCGTCAGGGTTTTTACATGGTCCACAAAGGGCGTCCATGTTTGCTAGAAAGTTGTCATGGAACCATTAAGTGAGAATCTAATCTTTTCAAGCTTACGGTAGAATAGTACGTCCTTTATCCATCCGTTATGTGTAGGTGGAGAAACTGGTTTCCATTTGAGGAGTATAAGACGTCTGGCTAAAAGAGAAGGAAAGGAGATTATTCTCTTATTCTCTTAAGGCATTTATACATGCAGTAATCCTGGTCTCTAAACTGCCTCCCCCTGGCCTGCCAGGGCGCCTGATGGAGGGGAAAGGAACTGGTTGGAATAACGTGTTCCTTCCTTCCACGCGCTACGTCTAACCAGGGAAACTCCCCCCTGTCAGGTGTAAAGGAGCGACTTGGACACTCATGCATGAAGGAAGCATGAGTTCAAGTCCGTTGCTCTCCCCAGGTTGGCGGAGGGTGTGTAGAGCCCAGGATCACATTAGATAATTGACACAGGGGTGAAAAATGGGTTACAAAATCGTGGGATAAAAATTATAATAATAAAAATAAAAATAAGTACAGAGGAATATTAGTTGAAGCTGTATGTTAAAACTTCCACCATATGTGCCATTATTTTAGTACCTTTCTGAAAGTATGTTTAATGTATACAGCTATAAAATATAACAGTAATTTATTTGTACTGTATATTCAAGTTATTTGTCATGTCTGCCCTGTGCACCATTTTATAACAAAGCCTTTAAAGCCAAACAGAAATGCAACTTTTATTCTTATGCTCCAGTTTTCAACAACAGAAAACTATTAAAATCGTTAATCGCAATTATTTAACCGTCAACTTAAACGTTGTAATCGTGACATCCCTAACAATATCACCAGTGAGTGAGTGAGTGAGTGAGTGTGGCTGGAATATCCCTTCTGTCTGACTGGCTCTTTTAAACTGAATGGAACTGAACCATCATTTGACATTTCCCTGTTAATTTGCATGCCGTACAGTGGTATTCAATGTCAAGAAGAGTTCATCTGATATAATCGCTGTGTGATTTACGGTAGATAAGCCCTTCCCTGGAGGGGGGAGGGGGGGGGGGGGGGGTTCAGGCATTCAATCCAAAGCTGTAGCAGAAGTAGTTTTTCCCCTACGCAAAAGGAAACCTTTGAACAGTTAAGAAGAACGTGCACCAGTCGGTTGGTGTGTGTGTGTGTGTGTGTGTGTGTGTGTGTGTGTGTGTGTGTGTGCGCGGTGTGTCGGAACAAAGTAATGAGGCATAAGAAGTTCAATCGGCCGGAGTTTGAGAGAAGCTGACATCTGTGGCATTTATGGATCCCCTCGGCCGCACTGATTCACACACTGCCGCTGTGGCTGCTGTAGTACCAGTGGTGGGACAAAGTACTTAACCCCTCAGACAGTACTTGAGTCAAACGTATACTGTGTAGATCACCCCTGATCTACACAGCGAGACCCCTGATCCTCAACTAGAAATGCTGAAGGTCCACTAATTATTGTTGGAAAAAGACTAAGGTCCGGTCCCATGAGCGCGACGCAGGCCACGCAGCGGAGAGCGGGGCTCTATGCCCGTTTGGTACAGTCAAACCAAGGCAAGCTTATATTATATACAAATCGGATCCCTTCCCAACCAACCAATACTGGGGTGCAGAGTATGGAAATAAAATGTTTTACAAATATTCCCCTCCAAAAATTCACAAAGCGCAAAGAACACTTTTATTTTGTCAAGATTTGCCTGCTTAATAATAAGAGAAATAGCCCCTTTAAGAGAAACAGCACATTGGTTACCAAGACTAACTTTGCTAGTTGTCTTTTTTCTTAATTTAACAAAAATCAGACCCATCTGAAGTGAGTTGTACTGTACTGTACTGTACTGTACTGTACTGTACGCTGCCTGTGTGTTAGGCTGTGCAACAGTGACACTTGGTGGTGAACAAACGCTATTTTCGTGCTCGGTCATATAGGGAGGGACACACATAGATAGCTGTCTATAGGAGTGGTTGCATCACTCAAAAACTAAATGAATACTCTATAAACTCCCCCTTTGCCTCATGCCCTCAAGTATATAAGTACAAATTATGTTTTCTTCTTTATATCAATGTTTGTGCACCAGTAGATGTTTAATCTACTGAATTAAATTAAAACCTGGATAGCATAATATCAATATAAAAATAGCAAACTAAATAAACATCTTCCCTAACATCAAACAAAAATTAAAATAATTTACAGTGAACCGGGGGGGAAACAGCGTACAGTCATCTCAGGTCCGGCTTAATTCTAGATGTTTTAAGTGCATGGTTAAAAAGAATATCCCTTCGTCATCTCCACAGCCATCTTCTTCTCTCGCACAGTATGGCTCTACTACTGCAAAGTGAGCAAAAGTCGTCTCCCTTAACAGCCTGAGGGTCCTGTATCTGACTGACTGAAGGATGAACATGCACTTTATCGCTTTGCCCACATCCACACCGGCCATCCGCACGCGTCGCTCATTGTGCTTTTTGGGCCCTCGTCACTCAGAAATCCTGCGTGCCAATTTACCTCCGAGGGTGAAAGCATTTCTGCAGTGATGGCAGCTCGCTTGTTCAAATACTGTGGGACAGAAGCCCCGAGCTGAGCGTGCACTACTGTCAGTTGATTAAGAGAAGGACAGAACTCTCAGTGAACGGTCTATAGAAACAGTCCACACTGACAAGGTACTTTTTCGCAGCAGCATTTCTTTCAACTACCTTCATCAGCGTTTCATTCTACCTGTCGGATCATTTCTTATCTCCCTCCCGTCCCCTCCCCTTGCTCATTTCTCTCAAGACTGGGAGATGATGGAGATCAGAGCGAAATGCAGCAGCATAAAGAGTACCAGGAGCAGAGAACAGAGGAATAGCTAGCGAGCTGGCTTTCTTTTCCCCTCTGCGTGGCTTCAAAGGAGCCGTCGCACACTTGAGCTCACTATCACACGCACTCATGTGTGCACACAACACACACACACACACACACACACACACACACACACACACACACACACACACACACACACACACACACACACACACACACACACACACACACACACAAACACACACACACACAGAGGATTGCTTCTCCTTTGAGTCTTCCTCCACTAGGACGGGCATCGCTTATATGGTCGTCGTCCCCCTTTTCTCTTTCATGGCCACTGAGCTGAATCATGGTCTGAGTTGCACAGTCACTGCGCCAGGAACTCGGTGAACCCCAGCATCAGCTTCTTCTTTGCCTCACCTACTTTCTGTCTCCCTCCCCCCTCCCCCCTCTCTCTCTCCCCCTGCAATAACACTGTCCTGTCTGGTCTCTGAGGTGGCTTTGCATCATTGGCCCCAGTGGACCTTGTTGCAATGAGTGCTCTATTGAGCGAGTCGCAGCAGAATAGAGACAACATCCTAGTCCTAGACTGTGACTGAGCAGATAAATATCCTGGTGCTGCCACTGGCCTGGCTCACTGCCTGGCTCACTCGCAGTGGCAGAATCCAATTGGCAGCAGACTCCAATGCCGTGGACAGCATTTCAGGACCTTGAAAAGGTCTCTTCCTGGTTTGTTAGCAAGCACTGCTGTGTGTATGTGTTTTGTGTGTGTGCGTGCACGCACGCACGTAAGGGAAAAGACGCTGTGCGAGTGTAAATGTTTGTGTGCGTGGAACAAAGGCCACAAAGACGCTACAATCAGCCAGACAATTTTGTGCTCGTCATCTTTGTCCACACATTTGTCCCGCTTCGTTCCCTCTGATAGAGTGGTGTGTTTTGTACATCGACGAGGCGCCTCCACTCTGAAGACTGTGTCCTCCTCTCTGGATCTATTCTGGGAGGCTCGGCAGAAAATGGAACTCCTCCTCAGACGGTCCTCATGGCCTCTTCCTCCAGACAGAGACAGAGAGCTTCTTTTTGTTCCACCGTTGCCAGGCGAAGGGACACATGACATGATGCCCTGTCAAGTGGGGCTCCAACCGAGCCAATGCCGACAGTTCTGGAGCCAGACGCCCCCGTCAACCACCTAGTGTCTGAGCTCAAAGAGAACAGTCCCTCAATCAACCAATCACTCAGGATTCCTCTGGACTCCGCAGTTCTCTCCCATGCTGATCTCAGCCTCATAATTATGTCTTCCTCCCTCTTTTTCTTTTACTGTAGGTCCAAATTAAAAGGTTGTGGGAATGTTTACAATTCCTATTTCTTAAGATGACCCTCTTATATAAATTCAATTCGATTAAAAAAGAAAAATACCATTGTTTTCTTGCCAAGAAAAAAACAAAGCTCAGAAGACTTCTTCACATAATCTAATTGACATGAGCCACCACAGATTGTGGGAGATATTTAGTTTGAATGTTTGCCAGCACACTCGGAAGGAAGTGTTTTTATGAATCGGTCTGTGTACAGCAGTGGTTCCCAAACCTTTTAGCCTGTGAGTGACCCAAAAGAGAAAATAATACATTCCCTGGGACCCAAATTTGTGAAAATAGCTGATCTACAAGCTCACAATGCGTTGCTTCATGCCGCATTGTGAGCTTGTAGATCTGCTATTTTCACTACTACTAATTAAACATTTGTTTTCTAATTTACAGAACGTCGTAGATTTGTCTTATTTATTCAAGAAATTGCTTTTATTTTTTTAGCTTTTTATTTGGTATGAATTCATGTAAACAAAAATGAAATGTAGGAAACAAAAAAATGAAGGGACCCATAATGTATCCGTAACCCACAATTGTGTCCTGACCCAGTGTTTTGGGAAACAGTGGTGTACAGTCCTGGTGATGATTAGCGCCCTGCAGTGGCATTGTCATCCATGCGGGAGCTCTACGATGGCGAGTCGCCTCATTATTGCCAGACACAAACAAAGACATTTTCTCAGAAATTCTCACAATGTACACTACACACCTACACCACCATATATACTCGCCACAGGGCAACTGAAGGACGACTTGACACGCCTCACTCACAATGATGGAGCTTTTATAGAACCTTGGGTTGTGTACAGCTCCACATATCATTGCTTTATCTGTTGCTTCTGTGATCAAGGAAATAGTGATAATTCCATCCACTCACAAACAGCGGATTCTGTCCAAAATACTTTGCAGTATCAAAAAAATTAAAATTTCCTGTTACCTACTGTACATATTTATTTTGCCGATTTCTGTTGCACTTGAGTGGAGAAGCAATGGATACAGATGACAATTTGAGCTTACACCATGTCCAGATGGTTATACAACCCCAAAAGCTTCCATGTCACTTTAAGGCTGTGACTTGTGTCTGATATTTTCTTTTTTCTTTTGCCAGGATCTGTGCTGGATGTGATCAAGCACATCATCTCGCGGGGGGAGCACAAGGCAGGCGTCCTGGACGAGGCTAGCATAGCCACCATGCTGAAGGAGGTGCTCGAAGGCCTGGAGTACCTTCATAAGAATGGACAGATCCACAGGTAAGAAGACTTATGGCTTTCAGACCTTATCAAGAGGGTCTATTTTACTCCTCGTCATTGCATTTTTATACGCTGGGAGTTTAACGGTCCTTGATTTTGCCGTGTAGTTGTTGTTGCATCATAAAGGTTTGCCAGGCCTGGCGTCAACCTTGAGGCTTGTGCTGGGATTTCTCTTCCCAGTTTCTCCCCCATGTTTTCCTAATATGTACTCTGGTAAAGGTCTGTTTATCCAATGACTTTAATGCTCTGCCAAGATATATAAAATAGAATATTTTTCACGCTCTTCCGCTTGATTCATGGGCTTGCTGCAGAGGAAGGACAGGAAGTGGATTGTGAATTGTATTGTGCGTCGGGCCAGACTGATGACCCATATGAAGGACCTGTCCCTGTTAAAGGTCAAGTGAATCATTGGGATCTGTGTGAAGACGAGGACATTGACTCAGTGAAGGGTACAGGGCCAGTGATCCAAGAGAACATGGACCGGGTTGTAAATCTATTATTCGTGTTTTATGTTGTTTGGCATCTGACTATGAATCCATCCATCCATACACTTGCTGCTTTGTGACCCACACACGTACAAGCTGCAGTGCACACACAGCACCCACTTATCCTAACCTTTTGTAGCAACAACATTTTGACGGCTCGAATCAATGGATGAAGTGGACAAGCTAAACGGTCAGCTGTAAGGGCAAAAAAGATTATAGCAAAGAGCAATATTATTAATAAACAAGGAGTCATTAGAGGTAGAGGTGTGGAACATTTCAAAATTAGAATGTCATGCCTCAGGAAATTCTAAACCAAGTTCAAGGCCTAGCTAAGTCCCTGTTATTAATTGGACCAACACGGCTACGGGTTGGCCTTTGAAACAGGCACTGCCCTCCAGCTTTGTTTATGTTTTGTTTGAGTGGGGGTTTTAGCCTTTATTTGATAGTACACAGTACACTGTACAGTGAGTGTAGAGAGAGTAGGGGAGTGACTTGCAGCAAAGTCCAGCCGGCCATTAGAGGCCATTAGAGCCCACTAGAGTAATTTTTTCCAGACAGAGTACGAGTACAAGTACTTCATTTGTATTACTCGCCGATACCGAGTGGCGATACGAGTACTTTATTTATTTTGAGTAGCGACTTATTTTACCCCCCTTTCTCTTTTCTGATCTACACTTGTCAGTTGTCATTTTATGCTCGTAGATCGGCTGTTTTTGGTGATTTGCTGCAGTGATGGGTCAGACTTGCTCCTGTTGCATTCGTTCAGCCTAATGTCAATTTGTTTGTGTTGGTACTCGGGTCAAAGTGTGTGTGTGTGTGTGTGTGTGTGCGTGTGCGTGTGCGTGTATGTGAATAATGCATATCCATTTAGCCTGGTTAAGTACCCAGCTTCTCTCAAGAGTGTCTCGTTGATTGGAACGAGAGAGCGGTGAGGAGATGCGGAAAGAGGAAGAGAGAAATGGTTGTTTCCTCTTCTGTCCTCAAACAATGAAGGTGGGGAGGGGGGGGGGGGGGGGGGGGGGGGCTGGGAGGGACCATACACACCTGTAGCAGATAAGCTACAGCTCTATCCTACTATCTCCGTATTTCAACTTTAACCCATTTTGACCCGTTCCACCTACTGTACACCTTTTAATATACCTTTCAAGCTGGGAACACCTTTTAGTTTAGCTGCTATATATCGCTGTTGTCGGGCAAAAACCTCAGAGACGATATGTAGCAACATTTTAAAATATATTTTTGGTCAATAATGACCTGATAATAATGTATAAAAGTATAAAACATAGACTATCTAAAGCTCACAATGCATCACGATGCATTGTGCTGCTGTAGATCTGCTATTTCTGCTTTCTTTCTTATTGTTTTTTGTGAAAGTGGTATTATTAATATAGAACTAATTCAATATATTGATAAGAGCGTGTTACTAAATAACTGCAAGCGACTCATCAGCTATTTCTGAAAACTTGTGAAAGATATTGAAGACAATTTTGAATAATTTAGAATTGTCTTTCACACAAGTCTTCTTTTCTGCCCTGGCACAAAACCTCTTCAGATGAGGCGGGGGCCACCATCAAATACATGTCAAATTGGGGGTCCTTGGCACAAAAGATTTGAGAACTAAGCAGGCTGTAAGGTGTGGCTTGTGAGGAGCAGCACTCATATGAGACCTCCATACCGGCGCTGTGAATGGCTTGACATGCTGAGAGTTTTGATTGATTCATTGAAAAACCGTTTGCGGAATGGATACAGTTCAAGCAAGGAATGTACAGGTCAATACAAAAAGAGGATAAACCCAGAAAAAAAGCACTAAGACTTGTTTACATAAGGGTCCTCCATTGTTCAACCCATCAGAACATTTAAAGACATACAAATATACACTTCTATGCAAAAAAAAAAAAAAAATCATGTACACTGTTAGAAAAAAGGGAAAGCATGTACAGTATAGAAATATAGGGGGATTGGGGGAGAGAGAGAGGACTGGAGAGAGAGGACTGGAGAGAGAGAGGACTGGAGAGAGAGGACTGGAGAGAGAGGACTGGGGAGAGAGGGGCCCGGGCTGTGGTTCAGTGTGCTGTAGATTAGAAAAACATGATCAGTTGATCAGTGTCCATGGTGATGTAACACTCTCTCTTGCGCTCTCTCTCTCCTCTCTCTCTCTCTCTCTCTCTCTCTCTCTCTCTCTCTCTCTCTCTCTGTGTGTGTAAGCTGGATCATATGAGTCAGAGCCTCAGGCTAGGGGTGATAGAGAGAGAGAGTTGATGGTGAGCTGCAGCGGTGTAAAGTAACTAAGTAAGTACTGTACTGTACTTGCTCTGAGCACACACACCAACGCGTTCCTTTTTGGATTCCTTTTTTTTTAATGTATACTGGATTTGGGTTTAGCACTCCACTGAAAACCATTGCTGATGCGCAACCTCTTTTTCAAATTTACTGTACATTTTTGAGGTATTTTTGAGGAGCACTAGCCCTTCCAACGTCTGGTTTTCACAAATAACGTCACGTGGCAGTCAAGTCTATGGACTTGTATGCCCCCGAAACAAACCAAGTCTAGGAACTTTTAATGTTTGTCTTTAAACAGGACCCCATACTCATGACGTCATGTGGCAGCCACTACAGTACTGACACAGAGACTTTTAGAAGTAAAAGTACTGAAAATTGGAAATACTCAGTATTTCCAATTGTCTGTACTTTTACTTCTACTCCACTTACATCTCAGAGGAAAATCATGTACTTTTATTCCACTACAATTATTTCAAAAGTTTAGTTGTTTGTAGATTTTTATTATTATCACAAAACATACATTAACCACTTCAGGCATATACTGATATACAATACTTTTCGGCCGTTTGCAAATAGGCCGATCTACAAGCTCACACGCATTGTGAACTTGTAGATCTGGTATATTAAAGCTTTTTTTACATATATATATACACATTTGAAAACTTGTAAAATGGGTACTTTCTACTTTTGCTACTTTAAAGTATATATTTTGATGCTATAATCGTATTTCTTTTTCTCAAGTCAATTTTGAATACAGGGCTTCTACTTGTAATGTAGCGTATTTCTACATTGTCATATTGATACTTTTACTTAAGTAAACATTGCGAGTGCTTTTTCCACCACTGGTGAGTTGGGAGGGAGAAGGGGGAGAGAGAGAGAGAGAGAGAGAGAGAGGGAGAGAGAGGGAGAGAGAGGGAGAGAGAGAGAGGGAGAGGGAGAGAGAGAGAGAGAGGGAGAGAGAGAGTGTGTCACATGACGGGTCCTATCTAGCCCAGCATGCACAGCAGAATGCAATTAGAACCCCGGGGGCCAACGGAGGCTGTGGGCTATACTCACACTCACTCAGAGACATTCACCACAAGCAAGTGAACTTCTCGGTGAGTTGGGAGGGAGAAGGGGGAGAGAGAGAGAGAGAGAGAGAGAGAGGGAGAGAGAGGGAGAGAGAGGGAGAGAGAGAGAGGGAGAGGGAGAGAGAGAGAGAGAGGGAGAGAGAGAGTGTGTCACATGACGGGTCCTATCTAGCCCAGCATGCACAGCAGAATGCAATTAGAACCCCGGGGGCCAACGGAGGCTGTGGGCTATACTCACACTCACTCAGAGACATTCACCACAAGCAAGTGAACTTCTCCACCTCCTCTTTGACAGCAGCCTGAGAAGGCCCTGACACAGAGATTCACAGATAACATGGTTTATTTTTAGGCTAAATGTGTGCTTTTTTTGTTGTTGTTGTTGCAGTGTTTCCCAACCTTGGGGTTATAGGGGTGGCAAGGGGTGGGGGGGGGGGGGGCAATGAGGCCTTGTCTTTGTGCATGGTAGTAAAAGAAAAGTTAAATATTGCACATAGTCTAGTCATAACTTGCTTTCATACACTGTGTGCCTGTGTGAAATCCATATGAAATCAGTCAAACTACTTAAAGGACCACTTCACCACTTTTCAACCTATCTTCATATAATAGGTCCTCACTAATAATCATGATAAAATGGCACAGTTATTTTTCTACTGCAGAAACTGCAGGCTTTCTAGTCCTGAAAAGTTGCAATGCGAAAATGGAAGCAATCCTTCTCACGATTGTAAAACAAAATCTGTCACTGGTGGACGGGTTTCTAAACTGCCCACAGCCCTCCTATGAGACACAGAACTGAGTATAGAAAAAGATTGTGACATTTTATCATGATTATTAGCAAGGGCCTATTATATGAAGATAGGTTGAAAAGTGGTGAAGTGGTCCTTTAACCCATAAAACCTGGGGCTAGGGATGTCCTGATCGGACCGGGAGATCGGAAATCGGAGCCGAACATGTCATTTTCAAATGATCGGGATCGGGAGAAATACATTGGAGATTTTTATTTTTTTTCAATAAAATAGTGTGTCTAAATAGACTTGTGTCTAATGTAAATATCAAAGAAAGATGTATAAACAATGATATTTTGTGAAAACTTTACGTGAAATCATAAAATGTTTATGATGTTTGTACTCCTGGGGCACTAGTTCCAGCGGTGGCAAACACTCAAAGATCATGGAACAAAGACAGTCACAGAGTTTTAACTTCAGTTCCATAAGCTGTAGTTCATTATTTTTGCTATGATTCCCTGCTTTCATATGACATGGGGAAAAAAAATCCACAATGATTTCTAATACATATTTTTGCCTTTGAATAATTGAAAGGCAACAGACTAGACTAGAGTTACATACGTACATTTCTCACATGGCATAAGTACCTACTTCCATCTCAGAAATATCAAACGCCTCCGCCCCTCACTCACTCCCCACAGTGCCGCAATCCTGGTTCACTCTCTCGTCACCTCCCGCTTGGACTACTGTAAATCCCTTCTTTTTGGTCTCCCCCACAAACTCCTCCATAAACTCCAACTGGTCCAGAACGCTGCTGCCCGTATCGTCACCATAACCCCTGTCATCAGTCACATCACCCCTGTACTACACCAACTCCACTGGCTTCCCATCAAACACCGCATAGACTACAAGATCCTCCTCCATACATTCAAAGGCAGCCATTCATAACCTCGCCCCCCCATACCTGTCTCTTAGGTCAACAGGCCCAAAAATTAAGGCCCGACCCTAACGGGGCCCTCATCAAACCCTGTACACTTAAGACACTTCCCCCGCTGCCACCCTTAGATCTCCATATATGGAGCTGACCTGTTCTGACATACCATATGTTGATCAGACCTCATCAAACCCTGTACACTCAAGACACACTCCATATGGCCAGTACAGAATTCATTCCATATGTTGATCTGACCCCCCCCCCACGCCAGTGCTCGCCCAGCAGTCTCCAGGCGGAAATGTTAACCCTAGGCCTGGGCCGGTTTAGCGGTCAAGGCACCTTGGCTGGTAATCCATCATTACAGTGTGTCGTGGGTCCCGATCCAGACGAACTTTACTGTGTGTCTTCCCTCATCTCTCTCCCGTTTCATGTCAACTTACTATCTATCTATCTACAAAGGCAACCCCCCTCCTCTCTTACATCTATTTATAGTACAGAGTCCTACAGAGACAGGACATCAAGAGCAGGGAGGAATGTTTTGAGGTTTTTTTTTTGTTGCCTAAATCAGCTCTGTCCACCTCTGGTAAAACTGCCTATATCCTTATTATTATTATATCCTTATAATTGTGTGACCAAGGCCATTATATGGTCTTGGTCACAAAATAAATTCTGGAGTAAGTCACTTACTTGAGATACAGTGTACTTGATATGTATTGTGTACTGCCTGTACTTTATAGATGGGCTACGAGAGACATCTCAGCCTTGCTGCATTAGTCATTATCATGTCACGTTTCTATGTCTCATATCTTGTCACGTCATTATGATTCAGCACTATATATGTTCCTCGTGCCAAGTCACCCACTCTGATGACACTTGCATGCATGCATCAACCTTCCACCTCCTCCAGGTAGACGGCAGAGAACGATAGCACTGGCTTGTGATATTAAATTCACCTCCTTGATAGATTGATATTAAATTCACCTCCTTGATAGAGTGCCTGTGAGTTTCATACTCGTAAAAATAGGAATGATCATGTGGTGCTGTGCCTGGAATATAAAATCCTGCTCATCTCCAGAAATCCACCGCCAAAATAGAAATCCATCCCTGGAGGATAGTGAAAAGGGGAGAATCCTGCATGCATATTGCTTCATATCTGCTACAGTATACAGATATTAATGATCAACTCGCAGCTTCGGAAATGTCACCTCTCGACCTCTGGGAATCAGAAGGGCTCCTGTTACGAGAAAACCTTGTGAAGAAGATGAGTTTTGGGCAAAGGATGGCGCTAGTGTAAAAGCCATGCCGTTAGAGAACATCCTCCAGGCACTCAGGTGGCACAGTGGTAAAGTCCCTGCCCACGGAGGTTGTGGTTTTGAACCTTGCATTGCTAGTGAGGATTACCTGACCATTCGGCATCGCTCAGCATGCTCAGATATCGGCTGTAGCCAGCATCGAAAAAAGGACCTCTTAGTACCTGCCTGGTAGAAGGTACTAATGGAAAGGCAAAGAATGAGGGTAGAAGTGTGGTATGTCGAGCTGACACCATGCAATGGAAACAAATCTAATAATATTGCAATATACCTTCATTACTTTTAATTGAAAGTAATGGGTGACATACACCAGCTCAGTGGCCTTGTGGTTAGAGTGTCCGCCCTGAGACTAGGATGTTGGGGTTCAATCCCCGGCCGGGTCAAACCAAATACTGTAAAAATGGGACCCAATGCCTCCCTGCTTGACACTCAGCATCAAGGGTTGGATTGGGGGTAAGTCCCTGCGACATACTAGCGTCATGTCCAGGGCGTGTACTTGTACATCAAGCTGCCTCACGCTACAGAAACAGGAGATAGGCTCCTGCCCTATGGGCCTCATGGCTTGGCAAGGCTACTTACTTAATAAAATGTTAAAAGTGGGCAGCTCTGGATAGTGATGAGAGTCCATCAGCATGGAGAGCACAGCGCAGAAGGGCACGAGCAAAGGGCACGGCCACAAGAGCAGCGTGAGGGATGGGTATTTCTGCTCCCCAGAAGAAGGTCCCAAAGGTGGAGCCTCATAAAACCCTGTGTTTACGGCCCCGCTAGCCTGGCACCAGGATGTGATGTCAGAGAAGGTGACCCCTGCGGAACGGAGCGCCAAGGTATGAGGAGGGCCAGATGACGACCATAAATCTTCTGGACAGTTTTCATACCGACGGCCGTTCCCACCTGGCTAGTGGCTGGCTAACTTTTCAATAGGTCATAAATATGAGCCTGGCACCCTGCGGTGTCCTCTGTCGTCACCTGATAGTGATCGTACGCTTTCTCTTTTCTCTTTTCCCTAATATGCGCCCTGCTCGTTGCACCGTCGTGTGTTTGACGTGAGGACTCTGAATCTCTTTGATGCTTAGGTGTACTCAATTACCCACTTAGTTTGGGTTTGAGTGTACGGCGTAAAGAAAAGAGAAGAAAATAAATGTTACCAGTTCTCTGAACCTGTGTGCGTGGTGCAATGTGTCACAACCCCCCCCCCCCCCCCTCCACCTTTTCTTCCTCGCCCGCCTGTGAATGTTAATGACTGTCTGCAGCCTTTCTTTCTGTCAGGGAGGCAGGAGCCATTGCTGCTGCTGCAGTGAATCACATCCTCTGTGGTTCTTTTTACCTCTGTTTCTCATCCAGGCTAATTCATTTCATCGGAGCGAAGAGGCAGGCAGGCAGGCAGATGGTGTTTGTTTCTCTCTCTCTCTCTCTCTCTCTCTCTCTCTCTCAATCAAACACTTTCATTACCACCTTCTCCCCCCAACAGGGCGTTTTCAAATGTACAGATTGAAGAGCAGAATTAATTATGACTCAGACCTACTAGACCCGGGAAGTAATGTAGCCTATTTGTGTTGTCAAAGCCACTGGGAAAAGGTTTGAGAATGCTTCAGCGTGGTCTGGGGCTGAACCCTGGATCGCTAGCCTGGCATGCTTCATTGATTGAGGCTGAAATCCTGGATCATAAAGGGACATACGATCCCCCTTAGGAGAGAGAGAAAGAGGGAGAGAGACAGCCCAGTTTGTCCCACAGCCTTTTCATCCTTAAAGAGTATAACCTCTCGAATTACCATCAACAAATCACCCTGTTGTATCTTGAGGTGAAACCAGGTGACGGCGTACACTTTCAATATGCAATTTTGAGTCATTCCAAGGAGCACTAAACTGCCCAGATCTAAGGGTCTGACTATTATCAGACGCTGCTTCAAACATTTCTCGGAGAGTATTACTTATCCCTTACTTACTTCTGATGTGTCCGGTAATCACTCTAACTTTTGGAAAGCAGTGAAATCTCTCCAGACTCCAGCAGAGGGGACTCGGGTTGGTGATTCTATTATAAGTGACAAAAAGTTGATGTCAAATGCTTTTAATGACCACTTCAAAAGAGCTGGGCACATATTTGACACACAAAATGCCGCCTCCTCGCACCAAGGTGCTCAGGAGGTGGCATCTGCAATTGCAAATTTTATTTTTGAGTGGTGCAACCACTCCAAGGAACAGCAATGTCCGTGTCCACCTATCTATGTGACGTTAACCTACCTATGTGACTATGAGCACCAGTATGACTATTAGTACCAGTAGGGGCGCTGTTGTGCCAGAAACGGAGAGAGAGATAGTGCTGCACTGTTGCCTGCTAATGAGAGAGAGAGGGAGGGAGAGGGGAGGGGAGTTGCACCACTCAGTTCACACGGGTGTGATTTTTCTCCTATTAAGGCCTCTGATGTTTTCCTTGAGCTGTCCTCGCTGGACCCCAAAATATCTCCTGGTCCTGATGACCTTGACCCTTATGTTTTGAGATTAGCTGCAGCAGTTATTGCTATACCGATAAGTGAAAATCTTTTGCTTATTTCCCAAAGTTTACCTCGAGGCAGGTGACCCTCTTGACGTCAATAATTATAGGCCAATCTCTAATCTTCCCACCTTAGCACAAATACTTGAAGCACAAGTGTCTGTGCAGGTAAATCACTTTCTGGACCTACGGTACATGTGATCTTAAATCCCATGCAGTCAGGCTTCAGAGATCCAAACACAGTACGGTCACAGCATGCCTTTCTGTTTTGGATGACATCAAGGCTGCATCACAGAGCACACCGGAGTCTTCACCGGAGTGGACACTTCCAAAGGGCTGCTTGTCTGTCTGAGGCCTTCTGAAGCCCATGGCTGAAGCTGTCATGCCCATTCTTCATCAGCACCCCCTATCCCATTCCCTTCCCCATCACCTTATATCCTCCTTTAGTGCTGTGACAGTTACGTGAATGAACTTGTCCAGGCACGAAATGTATGTGTATACGAACTATTTCTCTATAGGTGCACTGAAGGCTCCTTCTGTCCGGAGCTGCAATTTTGTTAGGAGGTGTCGAGAGAGCACCCGGCCAATATAAGCCGTTCTGGTTAGTGTACTGTTGAGTCGCTCCGAGAGAGTCTAGACGGCCGCTCGTTTCATTATTCCGGCGGTCCCATTTGCTCAGCGGTGGGAATCCCCGTGTTGGGTTTCAGCTTGCACTCCTAGTCTCCTAATATGTCGCATACGCTGCATTCCTCCCGCCGCGGCCGTGCCTCCATTTCTGCCTCTCCCACTGATCTGCATTGAGTTCTATTGATTGCACGCATGGTATGTTTACTGAGAGCACTCCAATGAGCACTCCAATGAGCCCTCTCTGCGCTCGAGTGTTCACTGTTTGTTTTAACAAAGACTTTCAATGGCTGACCTGTTGAACTCCAGAGTGTACTCTGCTTACTTTCTGAAGCAACTAGCCTGTAAAGTTTGCGGCTCCGTGTCTTTCGCTACATGTGAGCACTAGGTGCATGTACTCAATATTGTACTTAAGTACCATTTTGGAGTATTTTGACTTTACTCGAGTGCTTCCAATTTTCATTACTTTTACTCCTTCTACTTTTACTTCTACTATTTGAAAACTTTAGTTAATTGTTACTTTCGATTAAACACACATTACCCAATTAAGCCCTATAATACATTTATCTATTATGTATGAAAATAGAAGATCTACATTCTACGACGACGCATTGCGAGCTTCTAGATCTGCTATTTTCAAAAGATTTGTATTAATTTGAAAACGTGTGCATAACGTGTACTGTATAATATTGTACTTTTTACTCCACTGCAATTATTTGAAAAGCCTGCCGTTTCTATTAGCTTGGATTCCCCATCGATGATGTCACTGGCGGACAGGTTTCTGATCTGCCCACAGCCCTCCTATGAGACACAGACTGAGTAGAAAAGAATGGTGCCATTTTATCATGATTATTACTGAGGACCCATTATATGAAGATAGGTTGAAAAGTGGTGAAGTGGTTCTTTAAGTACATTTCGATACATTTGAATACCTTTTACTCAAGTAAATTTAGAATTCTGGACTATTGATACTTTTCCACCACTACACATGGGGCCATGCTAAAGGTCTCCTTCCGCGCCCCCCCATCAGGGAGTCTTGTTACCTTGCCAAAGGACTTGTGAAACCAGTAAAGATCGTACAACCAAACCCCTGCTTCGTGTTAAGTGCTGCTAAAGTCAAAATGCTCCACTGTCCTCCTCCTCCACTGTCCCATCCGGCTAGTTCTCTTTGTGCCTCAGGGAGAGCCCTACAACCTGGATACATGAGAGAGAGAGAGAGAGTTATAAATCAACAAAGGCCTTTTATACTGGATCCTTGGAAGACCCCCTTCTTCAGCAATATGCTAGCAATTATGCCTGTCTTTTGGAAGCACAGGAATGTTTCTAAGGGCTCAAATCATCTGTGCCGTAATATGTGTTCCATGTTCCCAATCTGCACTTCAGAGAGAAAAAGTGTATGTATGAAAACCGATTTCTTTTTTACTAAAGTAAAAGTAGCAATACTACAATGTAGAAATACTGTGTTACAAGTAAAAGTCCGGAATTAAAAATGTATTTGAGGAAAAGTACAAATGTATTGGTATAAAAATGTACTTATAAAAGTACCATTTCACAAGTTTTCCAATGTATAACATCTCATCAAAATCTTTTGAAAAATAGTAGATCTGCTATTTTCAAATGGACTAAATGTATATCATCGTGCGTTCACACGGCATATGCAAAGATACGGTCTACCATTCAATGTCAATGGAAGCCTGCGACATGAAGGATGCAAAGATGCATCTGACGTTTGTTGTAGCTGCTGCAGAAGCTACAACAGCTACAAATACACTGTGTAGCTTTGCTTCTTTGTATCTTCGGTTCGTGTGTGTGTGTGTGTGTGTGTGTGTGTGTGTGTGTGTACACATATTTGTTCTAGGAGGTGAAATGAGCTGCATGCTTGCTTGCGCTCTGCATAGTGCCTCTGCATTTAGTGACAGAGGCACTTTTTTCAGTAGAAGTTGTCGTTCTCTCGTCCACATGACAGTCCCCTCAAAGATGAGTCTATTTTTACATTCATTCACTTTCACGTTACAGACTGACAATCCCAAGAGTTGCAGTATTTTACTCTGGTGCCCCCTTCTGCCAAAATGGAGAACTGCTCCCTTTCCTTAATTCCAAACCTCATTTATTCACCTCTTTTCAGATAGTCTGTCAAACATTTTGGAGCACTACTCACTGCTGTAATGAATTTAGGTAGACCCTCTGTGTGGTCCTAACGGTAGTGGGTGGTGAGTGATGATCTTTGACTTCGACTGCTATTTTCAAAAGATTTGTATACATTTGAAACCTGTGAAATGGGACATTCTGCACAATGAGTACTTTTACCTTTGTCACTTAAACTTTCGTACTTTTTAAGGATATTTAATTTTTCTGGCCTTTTACGTGCAACAGAATATTTCTACATTGCGGTATTACTTGTTGACTTTATTTAAGTCAACAATGTGAGTACTTTTACCACCACTGGTGACAATTCAGTTGAATAAGTCAGGAGAACAAGACAGTGTCATGCGACAAGTTTACAACATGTATTACACACACAGGGTATATATCGTCGATGTCTCCATAATCTAACTTTGTACGTTTTCATAAATGAATGCGCTACTTCATACTGCTTCACTCAAAAGGTAGCAGATCCACAAGCTCCATGTGTGGCACGAGATGACGAGCTTTGAGCTTGTAGATCTGCTACTTTTTGCTACTTTTAGCAACTCTGCTAATTTGAGTCCTGAAAAGCATCGGTTTTGGATATATTCCACCCGACAGATATATATATATGTATATATTATAGGATTGGACACATGACGTGAACAGAAGATATGAGACACACGAGAAGAACGGAACATACTGTAATAAGATGAGAATAAAGAACTTAATGTTCAGAATCTAAACTAATGCATCTCGTATCGATAAAGAACATGATGTATTAGGACATTAACAACAGACTCGTATCCAGTGCAGAAGAGACGTCATGAGATGGCCATGGCTTGCAGCAATACGCACATGGTAGCAGATAAACAAATTATGTTTACTGATCAAGTACATGAACTATTCATAACAACCCAGGAAGCACGGTCAGGAACTGGACGAATTAGTGACGTCTCGATTGGGGCCAGATCAAGTCAAACCAAGACTAGTCAGATCTGGCCCAGAATATCACCTGGTTTCAACCAACATAAATTCTGCCCACTAAGATTGAGGTCCCTGGATGAATCGGAGAGAGTCCGATCGAGGCCAGATCAACTTAAGTAATATCATAACTACAGTAGTAAGATCTGGCCCAGAATAAGCAATATTATTTCAACTGGTGAAGATGTTCTGGAAATTACGTAAAGATCATCCTCCTATGGCCTGGACTTTGGCCTAGTCCTGAACGTCACCGGAGGACTCGGAGGACGTCTTCATAACGTCATTTGGCAGAAGTCCGAGTGCGGTGTTCACAAGGCTCCTAATCTATGTAGTAAATTATTTCTCCTGTATTTTGCTGTCAATATTTAGTACCTGAAAGCATTGCTATGTTATACAGCTCTGAGCTGGGACCAGTGTTGTTTACTGAGAGGCAACTCTGTTTAAGCGTACTCTTTTATTTCCTCGTCTTTTGACCCCTTTGGTCAGACGTTACCGTTAGTCTGTCGCCATGACAACTCTGTCTAGGTAGCGAGGTGTGTGTGTGTGTGCGTGCGTGCGCGCGTGCGAGCGAGCGCTCTTATCACCATGTGTTTAAGTGGAGACTCCATAGGGCGCTAAAGAACCAAAAAAAAGAAATCTGAGCAGGGAGGATGAGAGCTGTGAGATCCCTGTGGAATTAAAATACTGACGGCGCATTTCCAGGTTTAAGACCTCATTGAATTTCACATGGCTCGTTGAGAAGAGTTGATGAACCCATTATGTTCAGGAACTGTGTCGGATTGGGTGTACCGTCCTGAGTCCTCTGTACCAAGGATTGAATCACTGTTATCAATCCACTGGTATCGGGGTAGTCTAGTACCCTTTTTGTGCCATATACTTTACTTACTATACTTTTATATCTGCTATGTTCTAATAGCCGACGTATAAAACATGGATAAAGGGTTTTAAATGATTGTGATGCTGCATTAACACATATTGGATCCCCCCCCAAGGAGCCCACTTTGAGAACCACTGGCCTAGTAGCGTTGAGAAAGTATCCTTCCTCTCAGTGCGGTAATATGCTACACGTTTTATGACCATAAAAGCTACTGAATAGCTAGGACTGCATAATTCTAATCACCCATTGCAATTATGATATTTTGTGGAAAAATGTTTATCTTTTTATTGTTTATTGTTGCTCAAATCAGTGCCATTTATTTGGCCAAATAGAATGTAATGAAAATCAATAAACAATTTATTAATAAGAATGTAATGTTCTGCTTGTTAACCCTCCTATCATTGTGAGGAGATGAGGGCAAGGTGCAATTGCCAACCAAATACAATGTTTGAATAAATTGCCGATAATAAAGTTTGTTTCACAATTACATAAATGTGGAACATAAAAACCTTTTGCGTACTTTGTATTAACTAATGTGCTTAATGGCTCAGTATCTCTCCCTCCGAATAAGAGCACTTGATGAATGGCTGAAATATACTGTAAATCAGTGGTTCCCAAAGTGGGGTCCTTGAGGAGGTTCCAGGGGGTCCCCATGCAAAATGGTTAACTATGGAATCGTGCATTTCCCATCAGTGTGTGTGTGTGTGTGTGTGTGTGTGTGTTGTGTGTTGGTTGGTTGGTCGGGGTGAGAGACCCAGGCGGATGCTTGCACGCATCCACCCCTAAAGCGCTCTAAAGCCCTTCGGGGGCTAGAAGCGCCCTATAGCGAGAAGCACCCTAAAGCGCTCTAAAGCCCTTCGGGGGCTAGAAGCGCCCTATAGCGAGAAGCGCCCTAAAGCGCTCTAAAGCCCTTCAGGGCGAGAAGCGCCCTATAGCGAGAAGCGCCCTAAAGGGCACACAATATTTTCTGATGGGGATCCGCTGGCAAATGCATATTGATTTGGGGGTCCTTGACACGAAAAAGGTTTGAGAACCACTGCCGTAAATGAAATGAGTGTGAGCAGAAGGTGGAGGATATTAATTCCTCCACTAGAAACATTTCCATCCATCATGTTTTTTCATCCATCATGTTTTTCTTGACGTCTAACAGGCAAGATACAGCCGTAATATTGAAGAACCTCTTTGTCTCGTCCTGACAGGGACGTGAAGGCGGGAAACATTCTACTTGGAGAAGACGGCTCCGTGCAAATTGCAGGTATTTGGCCGCGAGGCTCTTGTTGCCTGTCACTGGTGACCCAGATTAGTTGTGTGAAGAATTAGCCGTTGCACATTCCCTTGCGGCGCTGGCAGCCTCATTTCCAGCCTCATGAGTCAACGTCGTACATTGAATCATAGCTAAGATCATCTTCGGCAGCGTACTTCTTCACAATAGAACCTGTGTGTGTCTGTGTGTGTGAATTATAATTAACTTTGCTGACTGTTGTGTACACAGAATCCAGTGTCTGCGTTGTTGCTCTTCGTTTGCATTGAGTTTACCGCAAGTGTTATTTTTGACAGCAAATTTTGATTTAGTTTTAGTCGTCGGTGGGAAAAAAAAAGGTAACCAACGAACATTTTTTGTCATAGTTTTAGTCAATGAAATTAACACTGCACCCCCACCCCCCACCCCTTTTTCTGCCCTCACAGACTTCGGCGTCAGTGCCTTTCTAGCTACGGGTGGCGACATCACCCGAAATAAAGTGCGCAAAACGTTTGTGGGAACGCCATGCTGGATGGCTCCAGAGGTCATGGAACAGGTGAGCGTGATTTGCTCTCTGCGCTGATCCGAGGGGGAAGAACCGTGGCAATGGCAAATAAACGAAGCGATCTGGCCTCGCCTCTGTAGCCTACGGCAGAGATAACAGAAATATTTGAGGAGCGCATAGCACACATTTCTACTTCAACTTGGTTTGTTTTAGTGAATGCTGCTGGTTTTCTATAAAAACATGGATCCATGTAGCCATAGCTTACAGTCTCTTATGATTAAGCATTCATCCGCCATACTATTCGGGGATCTGTAGTTGCAGATTATGCATGCTTTAAAATGAAAAGTCTCTGGCAGGAGAAACGGCGTACAGTATGTATTACAAAAATATCTATCTAATTCACAAAACGATCCCGTTTCTGTCTTAGAGGAAGATTCCACCCGAAATTAACTGAAAGATCAACGTTGATGTAGCTTTTTAATTTTAATAGTTTTTACCCTTGCAAAATCTGTAGCAGGGTTGTCTCTGCTGTGTTAAGCTGGAGACATACTAACGGAAGCATGCTTTCTTGTGTTTTTGTGGTGAGGAGCACATGTACTTGTGCTTTTTACGTCTGCAAGCATACTTTAAAATCTTACTTACGGTACTTGCGTATGCTTTTATTGTCAAATAAAAAAAGTGTTCTGAACAATACACCAATTCATCCACTAGATGGCAGTTATTCAACATAGGCTATGTATTAGGGGTGTAACGATACATTTTAACAGATACATGGTTGGTGATACGATACGACATTGGTTGATTATGGCAATACGATACGATTCAATTATTTGAAATCGATACAGTACACTGAGTACAGTAACTATTTAGCAACATTAAATATGTGTGAAACTTGTGGATAGTGCAGGTTTTTTAAGGGAAATTAAACGGTGATTCTCTGGCAAATACATTGTATTTACTTTGAACACATATGGACGCCTTGACATGAACACAGAGAATACACATATTTATCAATGGGATCTCCTCCCAGGTGTTCTGGAGTTTGTTGTTGTTCTTTTGTGTTCAGGGCTTTACAATCTTATCTTGGAGCTGAATATCGATGTCCAAGGACTCGTTTCCACAGCGGTTCTTAGCATCTTGTTGTTTTCCTGTTGGCAGCTGTTTAGTGTTGCTTACTGTATGTGCAAGATGTCACTTCCACCTACTATTTATTTCCTGGGGAAAGAGCCAAGAGGCGGTCTACCAAAGGTTGCCAGTATGTATGTCGGATTGGGAACAGTCAACAACCGAACAGAGACAAAATTTGCACGGACAAAATGCCCCCGTCCCCCCCTCCTCCCCACAGATCCTTTGTAATATAATGTTATATGTATATGTATGTATAATATGAGCCTTTATCCCGCAGTAAACTAGTATCACAGGTAAACCAAGAACCCAGCATCAGCCTAAAAACAATGTACTATCAAAATAATAATCTGTCATTTTTATCATTGTGGTCAAAACATGACCTCATGTTGTGTGTTTGGACGTGGAGATGGAAGCAAATCTGATTTGTTCAAGATGTGGATGGTTTCTGTTCCTGCAGGTGAGGGGTTACGACTTCAAAGCAGATATCTGGAGTTTTGGGATCACGGCAATTGAGCTCGCCTCAGGGGCTGCGCCTTATCACAAATACCCCCCCATGAAGGTCAGCAATGTGAACCAGCGGTACACTATAAGGGCCATATTTTTGCCAGTGCCTTACCACGTATCCCCTAAACCTCTTCAAATAGCTGATCTACAGGCTCACAACATGTCAATTTAGATCGGCTAGTTGTAAACAAAGATTGTAAAAAAGAAGGGGAAAAAAAGGGCAAAGACGTTTAGGGGTAAGGTACTGACAAAAAGAGGGTCACAAGTATGCATACTTAAGTTAAATACTCAAATGATTAAGTACATTTTCTTTCTAATATCAATGCATATACTGTACTGAAAATAATTACAATTGTGAAAGTAGCAGTTCTACAAGCTACGTGTTGTGAGCTTGTAGAACGGCTCCCTGAACGTCTGGGTGCTGAATGTGGGTTTGTGGATGTTACGTATGCAGGTGTTGATGCTGACCCTGCAGAACGACCCCCCCGGCCTGGAGACGGGCATCACAGACAAGGAGATTGTGAAGAAATACGGCAAATCCTTCAGGAAAATGATCTCCCTTTGTCTACAGAAGGAGCCTGAGAAAAGGTGGCCATTGTTTAGTCCACACTAACACACACACACACACACACACACACACACACACACACACACACAGTAATGCACCAAATGAACCCTGGCATCATGCGCAGAGTGAGCTTGTTGATCGGCTGTACCAAAGTATCTAGGGGTTAAGTGGTTAAAGGATGACTTCCTCCATTTTCAACCTATCTTTGTATAATTATTCCTAATGCTCTAGATACAATTGTGCCATATTATGTGAGGACCAATTCTACGGTGAGGTTGGAAATGGGTGAAATCATCACCCGTGACTTGGCTTCCAACAGATAGATTTATTACACGTCAGTGCCATTTTGACAACCCACAACAGTGACATTTCGACAACACACGACAGTGACATTTTGATAACACGCGTCTGCTTCCAGGCAACTCCAAAAAAAGCTATGTGTGATTACTGTGATATAATTGAAGTTAGTATGTCTATAGAGATAGCATTGATATTTTTGGCCAGGTGCTACAGTAATTCAGTCTATCGCTGCTACTATTTACAGGATGTGGGTGTATTTTGTCGTAACGAACACGCTACACCGTACACGCGGGGGTAATAATTGTGTTTCCGCTGCAGTTCAAGACATCTCCGAAAACAAACGCTAGGCTGTTGTGTCAGTGGGGCTTTGAGAAAGACAGGACTGAAAAAGGAACGGTGATTCACTGGCATTGTGTTGTTTTTCAGGCCCACGTCGTCAGAGTTGCTGAAGCATAAATTCTTTCAGAAAGCAAAGGTACGTGGCTGTTCCTCCTCCTTGACACTTAAGACTTAAAACACCAGCTCAGTGAGTCTGCATCATCTCCCCTCCTCGGTCACCGTCCACAATAGCCACCAGGGATACAAAGTGAATGCTATTTTCGGTTTTTGCCCATTCGTCACAATCAAATGGGTTAAACACATCCCTGAGGTGTCGGCGCTCATCATGACGGTTCTCACATGGTCCAAAATGTCTCGTCCCAGCTGAGGTCAGTGCAGCATTCCTCTCACTACTGGCCATGGAGTGCTGTAACTGTTTCTAACAAAGGCAGGGATAAGCAGCCTATCTCCAGCTTCCGGCCTGTCCTGTACGCCACTAACGGGAACAACTAGAGCGCTGGCTAAGCACTTTACACGGCCCAAATCCAACTTTTGGTTTGGTGTACACGACCCTGGTCAGCAGTAAGGTTTGCAGTACTCCACATGTACAGCAGAGGGAGAGCCTGTGCACACCTGGAGCAGGCAGTAGCACATGGCCTCTCACTTGAAACCAAAACACACTAATAGACATGACATTTTTGCTTCTTCCTCAGTTATTATTTAGAAAAATGTTGACGTTTTACAGTACAGTATATACAGTACCTGGCGAGTCAGGTAACGCTGATCGTCATTGTAGTAGGTTCTGAACTGCACATGGCTAAATATTATAGAGGAACGTGGAAGCCTGCATCAAAACAACTGAGGATATTGTACCTGGAATGGACAGCTAGAGTTTGTCTTTTATTATTCCTTCCATGTTCTTATTTCTCGATTGAATTGCTTATATTTTGCTCGTTTGTTGCTTTTAAGTCGAGGAAGCACTTTGCAAACTTGTTTTAGCAATTGCGCTATGCACTGCATTAATGTGCCCTATACTGTGTCATGATCGTGACTGTCATTATAACGTCCTTCCTTCACATGGCAGAACAATGAGTATTTACAAGAGAGGCTACTACAAAGAGCGCCCACAATAACGGAGAGGTCGAAAAGGGTGAGGACGCCATGCTGGTTTTATCAGTGATAATACAAATGAATGACCACGCTGCCGTTAGTTTGACAGAATTCGCGGTGTTGTTGTGTGTGTGTGTGTGTGTGTGTGTGTGTGTGTGTGTATGTGCGTACAGGTGCGTCGAGTGCCAGGCTCCAGTGGTCGGCTGCATAAAACGGAGGACGGGGAGTGGGAGTGGAGCGACGACGAGCTGGATGAGGAAAGCGAGGAGGGCAAGTTGGCCGTCGCAGCTTTAAGGGTGAGAAGACCACCAGCGGCGTATTTCCCGCCAACACGCGGATATTATGTGTATATTCAGATGTGCAGTATATCCACACAATGTTTCAGCATCTCTGTCTCGTCTCTTGTAGTTCATGTCATTTACATGTCTACGCAGTAGCATCTTTGTCCTTTTGTGTGCGTTGTTTCTCCACTGAGTGTAACCCTGTGTGTGTGTATGTTATGTGTCCTGACTACGAAGGACCAGCAGCCGAAGCCTGTTGGCGCACCCAGGCGTCAAGTGCGCTTCACCCTCCCGCTCGAGCAGCCCACCTCCAGGGTTGTTCATTTTTGCCACCACAAATACAGATGGCTGTCCCCTAACAAGGAAGGACTCTCTCTCTCTGGCCAAGGTTAACTAGGGAATGTGACCGTGAGAGCAGGAAATGTAAAATTAAATTAAAAAAAAGCTTAAGGTGAGAGGGTGGGGAAACAGGGCAGGAAGCAACAAACTCCATTCACAAAAGGCCCCATGTTGGTAATCACTTAGCAGGCATACTGACCATTACCAAGCGCAAGTATTTAGAATGAATGGCAATCTAGCAAACATGTTGTCTATTACAGTAATGACTATTAGCCAGATTGTTCAGCAGGCGTACGTTTGTGAATCAGGTCTTATTTATGTTTCCTCATCATTTCTTTGCATTTCTTTGATGTCCGTCTGGGAAGGACTGTTTGTTGTTTTTAAAGGAAGAGGGGGACGTGTGTGTGTGTGTGTGTGTGTGTGTGTGCGCGCGCTGTGTTCGCAGATAAGCATGTTTCCTCAAGAGCTGATAGAAGAGAAGGGACTTTGTTCTAAAATTATGTAACTTCATCGCTATAGTCGTCAGAAGACACACCACCAGCCAGTTATGCAATGGGTTAGTTATTCTAGACAGGGCACAGGTTTGTGACACCTTAAGCCATTTAAGATACAGTGAGAGTTACCTTTCCTGGAAGCCATCTGTATTTCTGTTTCTATTTCTGTTTATAAAATCCACATTTCTTTATTTCTACTGACCAAATCAAACCTTTAATCAATACCAGGCTGATTGATTGATGATCGATTAATTGATTAATTGATTAATTGATTAATTGATTCAATCAGAGCAACTAATGCTCGGTGAGGAATTCAAATTAATTTCAAATGCTGTCACGCTGTTTTGTTCCTGGCTATTGTGTAATGGCAAAGCACATTAACTCCCATGAGCTCCACTCCAGAACTCCCATGTCTTTTTTATTTGACATTCAAATGAAATTATTGGTCTTTTTCTTCTTCTTTTCAAAGAAACTGCATTATGATGAGCCAAGAGCTCTTTCACAACCTTTTATTTCATCACACTTACTTACATAATGCCTCTCTCTGATACCGTTGTGGTCTCTATAGTAAGAGTCTAGATGCTAGAAGCGCTCTCTGAACCAGACCCCAGACTGTTGGCTGCTGTTGGCAGTCCACTGTCAGTCCACACATAACAACGCTGTCTGGCAGACACCTTGTATCTTCAGATTTCTGTAAATCAATGACCTACTTTGTCATACAAAAGTAGTTGCAAAGTTAAAGTCCTTAAGTACTGTATGTATGTGTGGTTTTTATGAATATGAACTAATATTAATTATTAACTACATTTGATCCATTGGAATACATCAGTGTTTTGGACCACCATTTGATGAGATTTATCTCATCAAAGCGTTGATCAAAATTACAATTTTACAATTCTTCTACATTCTCTAATTGTGTAGACTTCTTGTAAATTCAGTGATGCAGATGTTTAATTTAACAATAATTTAACAATTGAGAGCGTACAATTAAACCAAATGGAACCTTTGGTTTCATTTTACACTCAAGAGTTAAAGATCTACTGTATAAGGGTCCATTTGGTTACCAACTATCCATCATTTAACTGGGGACCACCTGGAACCCTTCTTTCGTCCTGGGAAAGTCAACTTTTGGACATGCAAGGTTTTCACCCGACAGCAGCGACGGTTCAGACTTCAGAGTGTGTTCTGTCTGGCTCCGCAGCGCTGGGAGTCGCCCTGGGCTTTAGTTTTCTGCAGGCCAACAGTCTTTAAGAATTTGATTATTTAACAAGGACAGTGTGTGTGCCTTTTGTTCCCACAGATTGTTCCTTGCAATATCTGATTTCAGCTTTTTTTGCTTTCATAAATCTAATACAAAAAAAGGCAACGATATGTTTCAAAAAAAGGAAATCACCCGTTTACAGCCTAATTATCACAGTTAATGATTCAACAGGTTACATTTGATTCTATAGACTGCTTAATTAGTTATTAGTTAGGAATTAGTAGATTAAATATCAAATTATAAGAAGCTAATTGAGTGTTGCATAGTATAATGTGTTTGTCCTCCATGCTGTTATAATACTCGGGAGATGATGATAAACGGGACGGACAAATTGGGGAAGTAAACGAGTGAGCCTTTTTTAGACAGTCCTACTTGCTTTCTCTGTGTGTGTGTGTGTGTGTGCTGGCTTGCATACACTATGTGTTTGTGTGTACGTGTGCGTGTGCGTGAGTGCATTTGTTTGTACATTTGTGTGGCAGTGATTCTCAACCTTTTCAGGCCGAATAATAATCGTGTGTAAACTGGGGACCCCCAACCTGATAAGCATTTAAAATGTAGGAGTCGAGGCGTTCAATTTAGTTTCACCCAGTTCCACAGATCAATATTGACCCGGTTCCACAGATAAATCTTGACCCGGTTCCACAGATAAATATTGATTTTTCCGAAAATTCGAAACATTATAAATTTGTATTTTTTGTTGATTACTTTTGATGCAGTAATCGAGTTTTCTTCTTTTTTTTGAGTGGTGCTAGCCACTCCTATACGCAGCTATGTGTGTTCCTATACGCGTCCCTGTGTCTGAGCACGGACACCTCGCTAATGCCACTGGATGGCACTGTTGAGCAGCGTCACACGCACACACAGAGGCCAGGGAGGAGGGCTTGTACAGTACAGTACAGTACAGTCAGATTTTTAAGGTAATAAAAAGTCACTAAATTGTCACCCCCAAAATAGATTCATGTGGAGATCCCCCCCCCCCCCCCTGGGCAGTCCCGACGCACAGGTTGAGAACCACTGTTCTACAGCAGTGATTCCCAACCTGTGGGCCGCCAGCCGATAGGCTGACGTGTGAAGTAAGTGGTCAGATGGGTGGGCCGCGAACGCGTTCAAGCGGGCCCTGGTCCAGAAAAGGTTGGGAACCGCTGCGCTAGAGGGATCAAAGGATATGTATTCTACTCTGACTGTAATTTCTGATGTGTTTTCCATAGTCACCCAGAGTGAAGGAAGGATCCCAGAATTCAGAGGTGGGTGTCAAATTAAATTAGCTACCCTACAGTCGCTGTGGTGAATGACAGGCAGCGGTGGTACAAGTACTCACATTTTTTACTTAACTAAAAGTATCAATACTGCAATGTAGAAAAACTCTGTTACCGCTAAAAGTACTAAAAAAATCACTTGAGTAAAAGTATTGGAATTATAATATACTCAAGTACTAAAAGTACTCATTATGCACAATGTCTCATTTAGATTTCACAAGTTTCCAAGTGTATAATATCCTTTACAAAATATATATAAAGTATTTAAATTTGTACTTGAGTGCTTCGTTAGGCTACTTTCCACCACTGGTCTGGTGACTTATTTAGTGGGGAACGGCACGCACGTCGTCACAGCTGATGAGTACTGCGTGCAGCCATAAGTAAACAAAGAGAACAGCTTACAGTAGTGTTTTCATTTCAACATGATGTGTGATGAAATATTCATCGGCTCCAAGTCCACTGTCCAATGTGTTACTGGTTAATTATGAAACGATGGCGCACGGCCAGCAAGCCACTCTGCTCTTAGTTTGTTTTGTCAAATCATCACTAGCAGCAACTAAACAGAGCATGTATTGTTTATGCTGTGCGTATCAAACTGGGGTGTTGTCCTGAACAGTCAGCATAGATTCATTTTCTATAAGTAATGATTCTGTACTGTGTTGTTTTATGTTTGGTGTTTTGTTGATTGTGTTTTTGGACATTAAAGCTGTACTGTGTGACTTTCCTCTTCTATCCCTGATTTGAACCCGGTTTCCTGAGCAAGTACTGACATTTTTACCATGGAGCTAATTGGAGCCTGCCTGCTTTCTCAGAGGATAAATTGAATCTTGACTATCGGGGGTCAAAATGTATTAAAGGCATAAAAAAACGATATGTTGCCAAAAAAGGAAATCACCTGTTTACAGCCTCATTATCACAGTCAATGAATCAACAGGTTACATTTCTATAGACTGCTTAATTAGTTATTAATTAGTTGATTAAATATCAAATTATAAGAAGCTAATTGAGTGTTGCATAGTATAATGTTTTTTGATGATGATCTTAGACATGATCTAAATGTCTCAGTAGAAGAGCAGGGAGACTAAATACAGCCACCCCAATGTATAAGTTATATTGTATTAAAGGACCGCTTCACCCCTTTTGCAACCAGATCTTACAATTCCCATAATGCTTTGGTCCACTGCTCCTCCTTGTGGATAGGAGGAGGGCTGTCTTACTGAAACCACATGTAGTTCAGGAAATAAGTGAGCCCAGTGTCCATGACATCACGTAGCCCATGGACACTAGATGTGTATCTAAAAACACATATTACCCACATAAAAACCCCCAGGAAAGTGATCTGGTTGCAAAAGGGGTGACGTGGCCCTTTAATGTCTTAAGATGAAAAGCTAATATTGAAATTATAATCGGATACAGTAAGCTATCAGAGCTGAGTATACCGATAGACGGGCACATAATGGGAGTTTCCCCTTTTTTAGGTTTTCCAGACAACGGAACCTTCAAGTAGCCAGCCCGCGGGCCAGGCACAACTACCTCAGGCTGCGGGCCAAGTCCCACTGCAGCCCACGCCAGCCAATGCCCAATCCGCTGCCCAGGCTGCAGCTCCAACACCCGGCCTACACGCTGCTGCTGCTTCCACCCTGGCAAGTCAGCCCTGAACCACACCGTGTCATCAGTGGAACAGGACTGGATGTTTTTTGTCTAGAGTCAGTCTAGACACTTAATTTCATGCCTGTTTCATAACCATGTTCTTGTGTGTCGATTAAGTCGTGCTTTAAGGCGCCCTAAGGTTCCTTTTCTCCAGCATTCATTCTGCTTATTGTCTGTGTTTTAACAGGCCCCAGCTGCCATCAGCTTGGTATTAAGGTTAAGGTGAGTAACGTCTAGCTATATATAATCTATATTTCTTTTTCATTTAAAGATTGGTTCCTGTCCTTTTATGGATCAGGGCCCAGTTGATTCACTTGAAAATCTCGAAAGCATTTTCAGAGCATGTTTATTTTAATGGTCAGTCAATTCAGTTTGTTACAGCTTGGATCAGTTTGTTGTATCCCACTAATGGCATGAGTTCATGTCAGTAAATGATTAGGTAAGCTGTTGGCAATGGCAGGAAGTTAGGAAGGACATGACAAATGGCTTCCCATTGGAGTCCCAACATTGTGCCAATGTATTGTAGAACCTCTTTCATAATCATTTGAAACATGTTTAAACAAGCTGTGTGTGGGGGAGGGTCTTTAAGAACCACTGAAGTAGACCATGTTCATGAATGTCTTTCTGTCATTACTGCTTGTAGGATGGGCCAGGTTGGATGATGCTAATATGCATCTGATTAAATGTAGAAATAATTGAGTTTCTGATGCTTATGATTATGAATTTGTTTTATTTTTAAGACCACTTATTGCATTACTTCTTACTTGTGTCCCTAATTATCGCAACACTATTTATCCTGCTAATGAATATAGTTTTGGATATTTCATTTGCAGCTCTGTGTAATTCCAAGTGAAATGAGTCCTTCACATCTCAGAAACAGTAATTAACTTTATCCATTATTTATCTGTTGTTGTGCTCTACAGAAACTTAAAGAAGGAGCTAAATGATATCCGCTTTGAATTCATGCCAGGGCGAGGTGAGTAGTGTCTCATTAACAAACTATTTTTCTCAGTGGTTATATATATATATATATAATTAGATTATTTCTGCGTTAATACGTTTATGCCAATATTTCAATTATTGCATACACAGATAAATAGATATATGGTCTCGGTCGGGTGGAAAAACCTCACATGTTCAAAACTGTTACTTTTCAGGATTCAAATATCATAAATATCATTCAAAAATCATAAAAGTATCAGATCGACATTCTCTTTTTTTTTTTGTTATCAAATGTTTTTTTATTTAAGACAATAAATCACAATAAGATGTTAACACCATGAATGAATAAAGAAAACAAAACACATGTAAAAACAACACATAACAGCAAAAGCAAGGAACACAAAAACAAACAATCCCACCCACCCCTCCCCCCGGGACCAAAGATGCCACAAAAAGACAATGTCAGGACTCCTACCACTGTGCAATGGGAACATACAATAAATAAATAATAATGACTAAATCATGTCCTTAACCAAATCTGCAATACCAGACCAAATCTCAATGTTTTCCTCTTTTGCGCCGTGCAATCTTGCTGTTGACATCTCTAGATAAATGATATCTAGAAAGGTCAAAGCCCATTGGCGAAATGTCAATGTATGAGGTGGTTTCCAGTGCGAAGCGCAGATCGACATTCTCAAAACACGTTGCTTCGCGCCGCGTTTCGTGCTTGTGGATCTGCTACTTTTGATGCTTTTGTGTGACGCTGTACTATGATCAGTTAGGGTGTTCATTTATGAAAAACACAAAAAGTTAGAACGTTAACACATTTACCGGAACTGCATCAAAATAAAGGCGTTGCTTGCGCCAGAGTAATCGCCAGAGTAGTGATCGCTTTTATTTTGAAAGCCATGAACCGGAAATACTTTCTTAAAAAAGTTGACTGACAAAGTGACCTCACAATCTCCGATCATCTTAATATATTTATATACGCTCCAAAAAGAGTTCATATTTTGCGGGAGAGACGGATGAGGAGCAGAAATGCAGCGCCAGCATATCGATCCATTCATCACCACGGAGAGCGCCCTGGATCAGGAGATACGAGTCATTCTTTCCGCCGCGCTAACATGGGAGTCAATGACAAGCTAATAGTTGCACAGAGCGTTAGCATACGGCAAGCGAAAAGCGAAATGCCAAAAAAAAAAATAGGAATAATTCTGAATATTCTTATCTCGCCCCATGTCGTTTGGACGTCGTTTGGACGTCCACAGACGTCTAAGGCACCTCTCGGTTCCAATCCTTATGACGTTTCAGGACGTATTATGTACTAAATGGGTTAAGATAGTTTCTGCCCGACGGCGACGGTATTTGGATAGGGCCAATACTTCTATTCCTCCCTTGCTGTATCTGGCCTTCTCTAACTTTGTCCTTGTCCTCTCCTTTATCTCAACCTCTACCTCTCTCTTGGCACAAAGCTCTCCATCTTCCACCTTCTAGTGCAGTATAGGGCTATATTAACGATGTTAAATGAATTGTGTGCTGTTATTACATCCCTGTAACTTATGCCAAACCATACAACTCAACTGAACGGGGCGTTTTGCTCATCGTCAAATCCAGTATCTTAGACTCCCTTACACCGGGGCTCCACCGGGCGCGCCAGCGTCACGTCTCCGTCACCGCAACGCACCCGGTGGAGCCCCCCGCCATTAGACGTGTAGCTAGTTGGTCAAATAAAGGGCTTGTGCCACTTTGGATCAGTGCTACTGGTATGACCCTCGCCCTTACTGCTTTGTAGTACACTTCTTCAGCCCAGTCCAGCACATTTGCTCAATGGTGCTGTATGCCGATACAGGCATTCGTCAACAACCCGCTAACACTGTGGGTTTCCTTTTCCATCCATGAACTTGAGGATATCGATGACTAGCTATTTCAGCTGGTTTAACTTAGATCACATGGCCCCACGTTCTAGACCTCCGCTAGCAACCTCTAGAGGTTGTGCTGATCATGTGACCTGAGTGGTTTGAACTGACTGGTTCGACATCGCCATCCTCAGCTATATGATTTTGAGTGGAAGTGTAAACGTTGATTCGTGGCGCTTCCATGGTCAAATATCAATAGAGTTCATCACCCAGGGACCATGAGAGTGCACAGTAAATTGATTCCATGGCAATCCGGACAGTGTTTTTTCAAATGATCTCTTTGAAGTGTAGGATGGACGGGCTGGGCCGACTGACACTGACATCCTTATATAAATATAAACCCTTTCTTATAGTTTCTCTTGTGTTGTGTGTTGTCTCCCCATGTTTCAGACACAGCAGATGGTGTGTCCCAGGAACTGGTGTCTGCAGGTCTGGTGGATGGGAGGGACGTAGTTATAGGTGAGTCACCCCAAGTGTGTGTGTGTGTGTGTGTGTGTGTTCTCAAACTTGTTCATGTCAAGGACCCCCAGATTTATATGTTTTTGGCCGCAGACCCCCATCAGAAAATATGTTTTGCCAGGGACTCCCATAAAAGATTTGAGTTGTTCAAATGTTTTAAAACCATTCAAAATTGTCCAAGAGTTTTTGAAAATGAAAGATCTACAAGCTCACAATGTATTCATACCGCAATGCATTGTGAGCTTGTAGATCTATCTGGGGTCCCTGGACCGCACTTTGAGAACCACTACTTTATTTAATTCCAGCCCTTGGCCCCTTACCATGATACTACTGTACGTAATACACACCCAGTTTGTGTCGACTCTTCCTCGCTTTCTGAATACGAATAAATGTCATGTTGTTTGTTTCTCTTGTAAGATATGTGTGAGGGGGGAAAATAGGAGGCTGCCATCTTTGAGTTGCTGTGGTTTTCCTTTTGGTTTGACTGGACTCAAATATTGTTCTCTCTTTTCAGTTGCAGCTAATTTACAGAAAATAGTTGATGAGCCTCAATCCAATAAAAATGTCACTTTCAAACTGGTGAGTGAAACATTGTTCACATGGGCATCTTTGAGACAGCATACTGATGCTAATATAAAGTTAATTAATATAAAGTGTTGTCTTTTACAGTTTGGATAATATTATTAGTTAATATGGCAAGCAACGCATTGCTTTTCTTATTGATGTATTTTATTATTATTATTATTAAAAAATAAATGACTACATACATTGGTATTGCATGTTTAGCCCATTGACTTTGACTCATGGGACACTATACAATTCCACTGTTGTGGACGTTTGAGCTTCTAATGCATTTCTGCATACTACTGACAGTGTTCATCATGACATTGAAATGATACAGTACTAACAGTAGGCTGCTAAATAAGATTAAGATACATTGTTTATCACAACAAGTTGTGTTACCCTCTTCCATTTAATAGTCTAGTAATACGTATTTGTGCTTCATTTTGCAAAAGTTCTCCCATTGACTCACAATATACAGTATATTGTATGCTGCGTTACTGCCAGCAGAATTCCCAAGCACAGTACAGTACAGTATGTCAGAATTTGGAATAATTCTCAGATTTAGCTTTTTCTGAATTGAATTGAAACGTGCAGGTGATAAAATCACCTTAACATTGTCTATTTCTCTGGCTGATACAATATACATGTACAGTATGTCATGACTCATGAACAAGGAATATTTTCCACCAGACATTTCAAATCAATCTGTTAAACAACAGCAACAATGATATACTTTGGAAAATGTTTTTCCATAATGTCAAATATACCGAGAGATGTATTCAAAGAAATAAACATGCCACATAGAATACCACATTTTAAGCAAATTCAAGATGTCTAAATTCAGATGCTTTGTGAATGACAACTTGCCATCATAAATGTATCGTTAAGATTAGTGAAATAATTGAAGACTAATGAATCGATGATGAAAATAATGGTGTGCCTCCGTGCTTTGCAGGCTTCTGGTGTGGAGGGTTCTGATATACCAGATGACGTCAAACTGATGGGCTTCGCTCAGCTCAGCATTAGTTAAACAGTTGTTCTACCTGGGACCGTGACTTGCCTAAGAAATGTGAAAATAACACGCATACAGAGTTTAAATTGCATTGTTTTTTTTGTTTCTATGGCCGTAAAAGAAACCATTACTGCCAAAGAAAACAGTACAATTTTTGTCACCCCCATAGCATTACGCAACACGGCCTCAATGGTCGGCTGAAATTTCAGAAAGTACCATGTATGAGTCACTCAGAAAACGTTTACAATGTGTATGCAGAACGATGAAAGTATCTACTAAAGAAAACTTTAGTTTTTTCTTTGACATAATGTTCTCTCTTATTCAGTTCTCCTACGTTTTTGTCTGTAATATGTGATGCATTTGCACAATCTGAATTAACACCCTCTTGAGTCCCGGTAAGCGTAACAATGCCTTATTATCAGCAGAACTACTGAATGCACGTTTTTGGGGGGGGGGGAGGTCAGGAGGTCGGTCCCCACTTAATATGTGGAGCAGATGTTGTCCAAAATGTACGAACGTGGTTTCAATTACCAATGTTAAACTTTTTACTTTTTGTTTTGTGGGTTTCCTTTTTTAATGAGGTGATGGCCAACCTCCTAAGTGAGCCTATATCAGTATGCCAAGCGCCTTGTCCAAACAAAATGTTACATATCTGCTACCTTTAGCCACACTGAAACAACCTACCTTACAGAGAGCGGAATGATGCCAATGTGCTTTCTGGCTCAAGCCCACCTATGAGCTGGTGGATGGGTCAAAAGAACTCCAAACGGACACCATGATAAGTATTAACCCATTCTGTACGGGAACCCGTTTTGGTGTTAGCATCATGTTATGCTTTAGCTATTGAAAAATAGCAGATCTACAAGCTCATATCGCGCCACCGAGTGGCGCGCTACGAGCTTGTAGGTCTGCTATTTTTGAAAAATCGAAGAGCGACTGACATTTTTTGAATCTGATCTCAGGTCAGAATGGGTTCATCAGACCAGTGTGTGTCCAGTGGAAACCTCGTATGAATCTGATCTCAGGTCAGAATGGGTTAACACATGTGGCAACATAAGACCAATTTATACTTTGTCGTGCGACCACATCGATTGCTGAAAAGAATAGGCTCTATGAAAGTGGGCCACTTCCTTATATCCTTTACATGTGTTACCAATTATTGCTAATTAAAAGCTCTGTTACATTCTGGTCAAACACGTTGGCTCACTGGAAACACTCCGCTACACCAGTGGGTCTCAAAGCGTGCTCCAGGCAGGGACCCTCATGGTTCCTTGAGCAGGTTCCAAATGGCACCTTCTACGGGTGTGTAACTAGTCTGAGAGTGAACAAATGGAACCAAATGGACTCTAACACGGATCCATTTGGTTCCATTTGTACACTCAGAGTTAAGGGAGTCCTTGAAATCAAAAGCTTTGAGAACCACTGTTTTAATTAGTACATTTGGTAATACCTGTGTTATGTAGGAAGTAAGGAAGCGGCTCAATTTCTTTCCAATATGGCTGCTTTGCATAGAGAGCCTATTGAGACATGGGTAGATAGATGGGGTGAAGAGACATGGCAGGAGTCAGATTTGACCGTGGGACTTGAGATTGAAGCGTATGGTCAGTGCACTGAAGACAGGTTTATGCTTGGTTCCACGCCGCACCTTGCAGCACAAATAGCTTGATCTACACACTCACTACGCCCCTCGCGTTGTCATCTTGCAGATTGGCTGCTGTCAGTGCAAGACAACAGTGCACAGCCAATTATAAACCGGGCGTAACTGTACCCAAAACGATTCATTCAACAACAACAAAAAAACTTTACTTTACTTGACAATCTGATTGTGGCGTGTGACAAAGTATAAAGTAGTTTTTACCTTGATATAGATTTACTGGTATAACTGGTTATGTTACATAATATGCTGTATGTCTATATGTCCAGTTTCTGAAGTTCGAATGTAATGGATTAGTGATTTCTTCTTTTTTTCATTTTTTTCCCCATATTAACTAATTTGATTGGGATGACCCTTGTAGTTCAATTTAACCGTAACCTCTGAAAAGCCCACATAGGAAATCCCATATCTTTCCTCAACTCTTTTATTTTTCAGGTTTTTTTTCTCTTCTTTTTTTTAAGAAAGGGTTGGACTCATGATTTTATATACACCACAACACTCGTCAAAGTTATATATTTAAAAAAAAGTTTGTAAATTAAAAAGTTTTACAGAGTTAACTGAAGCCACCAGTGTTGTTGTATGAGCAAACGTGTGTCTTATATGTTGGTATAATTAGCAGTGTCTTTGTTTGTCAGATACGTGAAAGGAAGAAAAAAAAGACTTAAGTGCATATTTGCTTATGTGGATGAACAAGTACTTGATTTATCTTCTATAGTATGTAAATAATGACATTTGGCTTTGATTTGTTTTTATACTGGGTGGTTCACTCCTTGGCCTTTTCCTGTCATAATGATATGATACGATTATTGGATTGTAGCGCTGTGTGTGTGTGTGTGTGTGTGTGCGTGGGTGGAGGAGACTGACAACATCGCAAAGTATGGCTTTACAGTTCTTCCTTGTTTTGCCAAACATGCTTTCATGTATGTGGCTTATTTACATGCGGCTCAGATACTTCTTCTCAGCTTCGTAATTCTTGTCTTGGGGGGACGGGGGGACGGACAGAAAAGGAAAATTTGAATATATTTTATCTTGTGAAAGCCACAACAGGCTGTCTGGCTGGGATGCGCTGCTTTTAGGACTGCCCCCAAAGTTACATTTCCTGGGGTTCTTCAGAGCAGGGTCACCATGGAATAAATACGGCTTTTTGGCTCTAGCTCTTAATACCAAAATTGGGGCCACTTATTTTAACCCACCTCTGAGTCATACATGTTATGTCACTTTCTTTCCATTATGTTCTCCTTTTTTTCTCCATCTTGAGTTGAAAGAAAGATTCTCAATGCCCTTTTTTCATTTCAAGCTACACCGCTAGACACTTTGAGCGATTAGAAATGTATAGTTTGGTTGGATGAGGCTCTATTCAGGCCTACATCCTTTCAAACTCACACAATAGGTATATTTGCGACTGCATTAATGACATGGTTTAATGATGACTGCATGTTGCAGTTGGCATTGACCTCAGCGGGAGAGGCCTTGTTCAATATTCCATTGGTTCTCAAAGTGGGGTCTAGGGACACTCTGGTTTCCTTGAAACCCTTTAAATTAACCCATTCTGACCGGGCACCCATTTTGGTGTTAGCATCATGTTACGCTTTATGTATTGAAAAATAGCAGATCTACAAGCTCATATCGCGCCACCGAGTGGCGCGATACGAGCTTGTAGGTCTGCTATTTTTGAAAAATCGAAGAACGAACTGACATTTTTAGAATCTGATCTCAGGTCAGAATGGGTTCATCAGACCAGTGTGTGTCCAGTGGAAACCTCGTATGAATCTGATCTCAGGTCAGAATGGGTTAAAAAGTTTGACAACCACTGTAATAGTCTGTTGCGATATTGAGAGCTATGACATGCCAACCGAGTTTCATTTGGTGCGATGTGAAAATGTCATACCTTTTGCAAATGCCTCCAGAAAAAATCACATCGCTGTTTGCAGATGACTGAGATGTATACAGGTCTTTGTGTATTGACCTATATACTTCAACCATGTCAGATTTAACGCTAGCCTTAAAATCACAAAGTCCTTTTTGTCAATGACAATGTTGAGGTTTTAGAACAAGGTCTGTTTGTTATAAAATGTTTCTCTGATACACATGAGGATATTAGAAATAATAAATAAATACATTTAAAACACATGGGCCAATGTTGAACCCGTGTTCCGTTGAAACCAGTGTCATCACTCTTTCCACCGGGGTTGAACCGGTTCCGTTCTTTTGAACCACTTGAGTGTTTCCACTGAAAATGAATTGTTTCAGAACCCTAAAAGTTGGTTCGGAACTGGAACCAAATGCCTGTTGGTTCTGTGAAAGCACCAAGGTTCCAAGAATCTAGAACGGGACCAGAACCGAAGTTCTTTTGGTGGAAAAGGGGCCTCAGTGTTGCTCCTGGTTTAAAAGTTGCAGTATTTGGTGCCATTCTCCTGCTGTAGTCTGCCAATGGCATGCAAACAGGACAGATGTGACTATGATGATGGGGCTGGGGGTATCATGTGAAAGGGTGTGTGTGTGTGTGTGTGTGTGTGTGTGTGTGTGAGTGTTACATAGACTTAAGAGCCCTGGCTGTTTCCAACTGAGTTGAGCTTTTATACTTTGGTCGCACCGATGTCGCCTGTCGAAATTTTTATTTTCAAGTGAAAAACGCGACATCATGTGACAAAGTATATATATACGAGGCTTAAAGGTGTAGTTCGCCCAAAAAATGACTTCGTTTCTATCAATTACACAACTCATTAAGCCTTGAATTCATGGCGTTTGTTTTTGTTATATTCCTAAGCCAATAATTTGATGCCCGGGTCATCGGTCAGTAGCACTATTTGAGTCTCCTACCAGAGACTCTGTCGGTCATCAAAGTATTGGCTTAGGAATTTGACAAAAAATTATCTCCATGAATTCGAGGCTTCATGGGGTGTGTAATTGATGTAAAATAAGTCATTGTTTGGTTGAACAAACCCAAGGCTATAAGATCTGTTGGCAAGACTCATCCCCTCCTACCACCGTCTCCTATCTTGCTTTAGTATATCGTATCTTAACAATGCTGTAGTAATTGAACAGATCTGACTCCTCGTACATGTGTCTAAGCAATAACTCAAAGCTGTAATATATTTGAATTTTCCACTTTCTTTTCATTTTTATTTCATTCTTTCATTTGCTCTATTTTTGATGGTTTTGGAGTTCAACGCATGTTTCTCTTGATTAGTTTTAATCAATAAAGAATGAACATATCAACCTCATTGGATTTTGGCTATTGAATTCTGTAACTGCGTTCCAACTGATTCCATAGTAATGCAAAACAATGATGAATGTATTAAATTAAAAAAATCACACCCGTGGGAAGTGAGTGGTGCAACTCCGTGTGGGGGTCCCCGGAACTTCCAGACTCACAGGTGTCGTATAATTTCTATAAATGAACCAAGGTTATTATTAATATTAAGCCACAGTAAGTAAAAAATGTCTCGGTCTGTGATTCTCCCTCTTAGAGGAGAATAGTCATTTACAAACTCGCACCCGAATCCCAGGCCATTGTCCTTTACCGTTTGAAGCTCTCTCCCCTGGAGAGACATTCAGTTGGTAATTCTGGGTGACTGATTTTCACTGAGTGGACAGCTAAAACTTAAGAAAACTACTTTAAACTAGACTAAACTATTAGATAGTTATAGTCATATATAGTTATATACGCTATAACTATTAATAGGGAGTGCAATTGAGGCGTAGTTGTATAGTAATATATAAATATATTATGTATTGTTATAAGATTATAGCTTACTCATTTGGGGTTAAAAACTGTGTTAATCACCTCTTAAAGATAATATGTTCAGGTTCATTCTTAGTTCCGTTTTAAACATTGCTTAGATATTAACTATGGTCATAGTATGTTTTAGTTTGCATTTAAGTTCTGTTGTTTAACTACATTTGTCAGTGTAACAATGAGTCACTTTTGTATAAAGTTAGGCCTCCATAGTAGAACAGTAAGGAGATCTGTTTCCTGGTCCCGCCTCTCTCTAAACCGGAAATAAACAGATCCCAGATCTCATTGGTCAAAAGTCAGGAAACGCCTGTTTCCATGTCCGGAGGAGGCGGGACTCCGAAATAGATATAGACGGAGGAGCAGTGTTCAAATGGGACTGATCTGGACCGGGTTCTCGACTTTGGGCAACAGAGAGCGGTGCGTGTTTTATCCAGACAGTCCGGGAGAGTGTTTGTCTCTCGTGTGTTGTTTGCTGTGAGCGGAGTGACTTCTTCCTGCAAAATAAAGTCTCTCCTTACAAATCCAAGTGGACCTGGTCAACGTGTCTTCCTGAACGAAAATATACCACACAGGAACGTGCCCAGGGTGCCGAAACGGTCAAACAGTTACTGTGTGGGGGTCCCCGGAACATCCCGACCCCCAGGAACCCCGGTGAGTCTGCACAACAGTGAGAGGTGGTGTGTTAGGGCGGCTGTGCAACAGTGACACTTGGTGGTGATAATATGCTATTTCTGTGCTTGGACCCAGGGACACAGCCAGGGACACACATTGCTGTCTATGACTATGAGTGGTTGCACCACTCAAAAATAAGTGAATTATAATTAGGCCACACCATGATCTGTATTAGACTATTAATTGAGTAATTTATTATTATTAAGAAAATACTTAAACAAGCACTGGGTCAGTTAGTTAGACAGTTTTAACTAAGGGGGGATCAATATAGCACCCTGTAGCAAGTCTACAACAGTACAACATCTTTAACACATTTACACAGACATGCAGTGTGTCTCAAATTAGAAGGTGCATCTATTATGTTTCAAGGCCAGCTGTAGGCTACTTGCACAATAAATTATCCAAAATGTCTTCAACCTTTAGCCACTCGGATAATCATTCTAAAATATCTAAAACCAGAGATTACACAAAAAATAAAGCCAGGAAAGTGTTCTAAATCTTATAAAGGTCATTGATATATATTTTTTGGCTAAAAGGGTGAAGTGTCCCTTTAGCACTTAGCTCAGTTAAAAGATTATTCAACAAGTGTTTTGGTTAAAATAGTGCGCACCATGTGACGTCGCATTCCCCTGCCCAGCCTGAACTGAACGCGCGTCCCTGAGAGCAGCGACCTCCACACAAACACATGTATAAAGTACAGTATGTAGCCTTCAGCCCTCTACCACGTCTGGAAACATCTGGAACAAGCTAGGCGACTTCTGACTGCGCACAGTGCGCAGTGCGCGCGCGCGCACACACACACACACACACACACACACACACACACACACACACACACAAAACTCCCATATCTGCTGGGCGAAGTACAACAATGTGCAAACACAGCAGCAAGATTTGTGAGTTGCTGTGATAGGAGAAGGATATAAAATGGACACAACCTAATCATTGTGTATATTCCTGCACTATACCTGCATCGAGTGATCTTGGTTGGTACATAGAAGTTGATCTATTGAAGATTCTGACCTTCAAAGTACATACTTTTTGTTTTGATTGTATTGCTGTATTGTTGTATTGTTCTTTCTGCTTTGGCAATGTAAACGTATGTTTTCTCATGCCAATAAAGCCCTTTGAATTGAATTGAATTTAATTGCTTGCACCTGCTGCATGTGTTCTAGCTGCGTCAATGAATACTCTAAGATTCAGACAACTGGGTAGCTCCTCCTATACAGTCCAGCTGGACTGGATCAATCAAATTACTTCCTGGCTCCAACAATAACAACAACAGTAGGGCACTAGGCCTATAAACAGGGGAAAATATAACGACGTTTTATTTTTTATGTCATTATAAGCATCATGAGCGGCTTCGGAGATGTCCTGAAGGAGATTGGCGAGTTTGGAGCGTTTCAGAAACGCTTATTGGCTGCAATATGCATTCCCAACATCTTCACCGCATTTCACATGTTCAGTCAGGTGTTCACGGGTCTCAGTTTCCAACACAATTGCAAGACCGACTGGATTTTGCATCGTGGCCCCAATTTGACCCATGAGCAGCAGAAGAACCTCACGCTGCCTGTGGACAAGGACGGCCAGTATGACAGCTGTAGAATGTTCACACCGGTGGATCTGGATTTGGAGACCATCGAGGCGTATGGGATTAATGATACCACACACTGCATAGATGGATGGGAATGGGATTACCATGCAGAGCCGGTCACCACCAGCATAGTGACAGAGGTAGGCGATTGAACATACAGTATAGGCTACTTTGGCGCTGGTGTCCCGAGTCCTGACCTGTTGATGAGAATAATTTAAACATTTTAGCCTAGCAGCACATCAACAATAGGCAATAGGAATATGCTCTCTAATTCATTGGACTTTTGACCTGCAAGCTTGTCAACAACATACAGTAACTCTGAGAGTGCAGAGGGTGCTTTTAGTTTAATTTCGTTGAAGTTAAATAAAATAAAAAGTTAGAGAACCACTATCCTAGTCCCAGTGCACTAATAATGTGCCATATAGTGTCATAGTAAATCAGTGACATAAATATTCTGAAGAAAACCAGTGGAGACTGATAATCGGTTTGCATGCCCTATTGGGTCTTATAATCAAAATGACATTATAATGTTATATGTAAAAAACACATTTGTGTCTAGTTGGCAATGGTAAAACCATTAGTCCTGTTTAACAGCCATTTTCACTTCCGTTTATATATGATTTTGGGATAAAACTTTGTCTGTCATACACTTTTTTGCTCTTAACTTTGTTGTCACTCATATTGCACCTAAACATTGTAGGCTAGCTATGTTTAATTGGGGAATACCGGTGTATATATATTTTAAATTAAACACATTTTTAAATCTGGTTCTGTTTTCTTCCTGTTCCACATTTCTTCTAGTTTAATCTAGTATGTGAGAACAGTGGTTTGAAAGAGGCATCACAGTCCATCTACATGGCAGGTCTTCTCATTGGAGCACTGATATTTGGACCAATGGCTGACAGGTATTTACTGAGCAATACAGCATATCGATATTATATCGATATTGTCATATGATACACTACAATTAATTGTCTGATCTTGTAGGTAATCTTTTTAGCTATTTAAAAAAGATATATACCTATTGTCATCATAACACAATATTATCACCACAATATTGAGGTATTTGGTCAAACTAAATGGTGATAATTGATTTTGTCCATATCGCCCAGCCCTTCCCCTATAAGGACCTTTATTATACTGGTGGTTTTCTATCATATCAACACTTCTGTTCAAGTTGCCACATTAAACATAGAACAATAAGTCCACTTGTCCGTTATATAGCGGCGTGGACAGTTAACAGTTAACCTGGTAGGACAGCTAACCAGTCTGCAGTCTGGAGTGAAGAACCATTGTTACGCACCTTGATTAAATACATTTAGCTACGAGCTTTGAGCTAAGTATGTTCAGTGTGGTACAGTTCTTTCTTTCTTTCTTAGATTTCAACCCATTAAGACCTGATGCAGATTCTACAAATGCCTTCTAAATCAGTGGTTTAGGACCCCCAAATTGATTGGCTGTAGACCCCAATCTGAAAATGTGTTTGGCCAGGGACGCCCCAAATATATTCCTTGATTATTTTTTTGCTGCACTGGAACGGTCCCCCTCAAGAACCCTTGGGGGTCCTCTGAACCCACTTTGAGAACTACTGTTCTAAATGTAAAATGTTTTCTGAAAAACCTGTTGCAATTAAAATCTAAAATGACACACATGCTTTCCCAGGTTTTAATATGTTTAAATAAGGAATTAAATCAATGTGAAAGCACCGTCTACTCAGGCTCAGCTATACTGAACATCCTCTAATATTCCACATGGCCTCATCTTTCTCAAGGTCCAGTCAGTTGTCACCAGAAACTCCATGTAATATTTGCACTGCAGAGCAGTTGATGTATAACTCATGGTAATGTAAATACAAAGTAGAATTTGGGTTAGGTTAGTGAATTGCTGTACATGATTGACCCCTCAAGTAGCAGCTGACAGTTGTCTCGACTCTCTATAGACTTGCCCTCTGTTCTGGAAAGTATTTGGGACATATTAGATGTAATGGGATAATTTGTATTTTTATGTTGATCAATAGAAATAAAAATTTGATATTACAAAACACTACTTCCATTATTCAAATAATGTGCAAGATTAACTCTGTTATTGGCAGTGGTGGAAAAAGTAAAAGTTCGGAATTAAAAAATTACTATCAAAATGTAATTTTATGAATCAAATGTAGAAAGTACTCAATATGGAGAATGTCTCATGTCAAGTTTTCAAATGTATAAAAGTATTTTGAAAATAGCAGATCTACAAGCGCACAATGCGACACATTGCGAGCTTGTAGGAAATGTAGGATTTTAGGGTTTAATGTATGTTTTTTTTATAATAAATAAATACAAATCTACAAAGTAACTAAAGTTTTTAAATAATTGTAGTGGAGTAAAAGTACAATAGTTACATCTGAGATGTAAACGTACATAAGTAAATGTACTTAAGTTAATTTCCACCACGGGTTATTTGTTCTAAATATTTATTGTATTTTTGGTTAATTGTCGCTTCTCTGTCTGTGCAGATATGGTCGTCGCTTTGTGATTCTGCTCTCGCTGTTTCTCCAGCTCGTGTTTGGTGTGGGAGCTGCTTTCTCCCCTAACATCTATGTTTACATAGCCCTACGATTTGGTGTAGGCGCTTCAGTCTCTGGCATCTCCATCAACACGTTTGTCCTAGGTAGGTACACCGTTCCCCTGGGTTTCTAGTCATGTTTACTGTCATGATGTATGCTTGACTCAGTGGCGAAACACTCATCTGCGTAAGCGTATCGATATCCAGATATGATGACCGTCCACTAGTACTGTCTCAGAGACTGACTGCCTGTGCGAAATGATGCATGCTCTGTTCCTGTTCATTTTGTTCTTATCTTTGTTTTCATATCTGCTAGGGACGTCCTATATCCACTGTTCATACTGTATATATTTCTCTGTGTCTGACTATTAAACTAGAATGTATGTGCAAAACGGCCTGGTGTAGTGGTGTTGACATAATGGTGTCCGCGCCTCTTACTCAGCTGATCCTCACCTGACCCAAGACCCCTTTGGTTTAGATGGAGACTCTTGGTACCATTCAGATGGTCAACCTAAGTCACAACATTTTTGAGACTTGGTGATACTTTGAGCAATGCTGTTCCACAGTTGGTTGTACTTTGTGCAGCAGAAAAGAGCAGTGAATGGCTTTTTACCAGCTTGCTAAAGCAGGTCTAGGAACACCCTGATGAAATGTAGGCATTTCCTTCCAAAATGGGGCCCTTCATTTCTTCTTGACACCCAAGGAAACTCTACCTCTATCCTCTCTCTTTTCATGAAAACTACAAATCCACTTATTTACACCTGTAAATATTTCAATACCATACATGACTACATAGTACATTTAGGAATTGCTGTGTGCTCTCATGCAATGTACAATCATAGAATGGCAGCATACAAGATATGATGAACCAAATGGAAGATAATAAATGACGCAATGTCATGTCAGATGAGGATTCTGTGGCTACAAATCTGTATTCTGGATACAAAATAAAAGGGTCTTAATTTTTACTTCTAGGTGAGTTTGAGTTTTTTCCTCAGCATTTCTACTTACATTTACTACTTTACATCACAGAGGGGAAGAAAATTAATAAATAAAAATAAAAAAATTATAAAAATAAATTGCACACACTCCCTGGATGCCAACGATTAACCTCTGCCCCACATTTTCCAGAATGGCCTGTTGTAGCGTCACCAGGAGGCTTAAACACATTTTATTTATATTAATCCTCCAGATTCTGTCCAGAAATCCTGCAAATCGTTACACAGTATCTCTATATTCATGTGTTCAAGACTGATCTGTCCTAATCCTAATTGGCTATTGGCTTTCAAAGTTTGCAGGATTGGCCCATTTTGAACAAAAAGCCTCAAATCATGAACGCAGCGTGCAATTTACGTGAAATCTCTCACGGACTTTCCTACTAGGCTGAGGAATATATCCCACCCTTTTCACATTGGCCTGTTATAGGTGGATTTTTGCAAAACACTTTTTTGGAACAAAATGCCTCAAATCATCCAATTGCCATCCAAGGCGTAAGAAGAAATGGCACCCTTTTCACATTGTCCTATTATAGCACCACCAGGAGGCCACAACCTAACCTGGCCTGGTGGAGACACTTTATCTAGTTATGGATGCTTTTCAGCCATTCATGGCTTTTGTTGACTTTTTATATTGGAAAGAATGTTTGTTTTAATTTAATTTGGCACCAACTAGACATAAACGTTGGATGTTTAGTTTAATTTGACCGACCCGATTACTGAATCAATTACTGAATGTCAGTAATTGACACATTAGGTGTCCACTAGACTAGGACAGAGCTTCTCTACAGTACTATGTCCCCACTGTGATATGCTCTAAAAGTATGAATAACATGTTTTTACAGATGGTCTTTAACATTAGGATCGACACAATATGTGTCAATAGAATAGAATGTATGGGGAATTAATCGTGTGTTATTTCTTTGAAGGGGCCGAGTGGACCGGTTCCTCCAAGCGGGCGCTGTTCACCATTCTCTCCCACTGCCACTATGCTCTTGGACTGATGATCCTGTCAGGCATCGCCTATGGCATACGTGACTGGAGAGTCCTGCAGCTGGTTCTTTCTGGTCCAGTCGTAATTCTGGTTGTTTTTTATTGGTCAGTTGCCCGTTATATGTGTTATTGTCACTGGTTCTCATAACTGTGGGAGATATACCTAAAGAAAAAGATCATTACTGCATCAAATGTAACTGTGTGTGTGTGTGTGTGTGTGTGTGTGTGTGTGTGTGTGTGTGTGTGTGTGTGTGTGTGGGGGGGTGGGGGTGGGGGTGGGTACGGCACTTTGCAGTCCCCTCTAGCGGTTGCCCTAGTGCTGATCCCTCTTATCAGGCTTCCTTTTTAGGAATTCCCTTAGCGGAGACCATGTAGGGTCTTGTAAATAATACAAGTTGTTAATGTTGTTGGTACATTTTGTAAAGCGTCCTTGGGTTCATGAAAGGCGCTATATTAATTCAAGTTATTATTAATAGTTAGTTAGTTTCAATGTTGAAAGTAATGTTAAAGTTCTCAGTCAGTCGTGACTAATTTCAGTCATTTGGATTCCATAGAAGCCAGCATGTCTTCTCTGGAAGTGTGTGTTGTGCTGAGAAAACGGCCTACCTATATCCCTCCTTTGTCCTTTTCATACCGTTCCATAAGTCGCACAGGACTTAATCATACAAATAATCTTCATTTTATTTTTATTTAATTCATGCATTCTGTGACTGTCAGGATTCTCCCAGAGTCGGCTCGGTGGTTCATGACCCAGGGCAGGCAGGATGACCTCAGAAAGGAGGTCAGGAAAGCGGCCTTGATCAACGGCAGGGAGGTCCCAGAATCTCTGCTTGACAAGGTATGTGTACCACCATGTAGTTCTGTATTCATCTGCTGGCTGGAACCAAAACTGAACACCAGAGAAGCCAGTTAAATGTATATTTTATTTAATCAATTAAAACCGGGCAAGCGTCTTACGTGAGTTTAGACTTTTAGCCATATTTTATACTTTGGCTATATCGCTATGAGCTTGTAGATCTGCTATTTTTGAAAATAGTGAAAATCTGTGGAAATCTTTGAATACTGTTGTGTATACAGTATGTGTGTATATTTTTCAAAAAGAACATTTTTATCTCAAATCTTGGAACAAAATATTTTGAGATGTGGGTCGGTGGCCAAATGCATACTTTTGGGCGTCCTTGAAGAGTAAAAAACAGTTTTAGAACAACTGATATTGTGTGTGTGTGTGTGTGTGTGTGTGTGTGTGTGTGTGTGTGTGTGTGTGTGTGTGTGTGTGTGTGTGTGTGTGTGTGTGTGTGTGTGTGTGTTCATGCTGCTCTAAACTTGGAAAAATACATGTATTCTTGTAAATCTCAATGAGACATTCACCTGGTGAAAATTAAGGATATGATGATGATTGATTTGTTTAGCTGGAGGCTGAGGCCACACCCAAGTCAGGGAACATGTTGGACCTTTTCAGGATCTCATATTTGAGAAAGCGGGTTCTCATATTGAATTATCTCTGGTAAGTATTATGTTTAAATGCATTGTACAATTTTGACCCTGCTAATGATGTGAGCAATGTTTAGTTTAGCTTATTTGATCATCTTCACCAGTATCGATACAATTGTACATCAACATAAGCAAACTGTTATATAGTTAAAGGTGATCAAAAGGAATAGGCTGAAGCTAAAAGCTTATATGCCTTTCCTATGTACAAAAAGCATAATTTTAGTTACTAAAATAGTTACAACAATTGAACATTTCTGCAGTACTCGCTCATCAATCCAAACAAATTAATTACCAGATTCAAATACATAAACCAAATACAAAAACAATCCCCCACCCATCTTTCACCTGTGTCATTATATAGATCCACCTGGATCTATATGATGGAAGTAATTATACACTACATAACCATTATTTAGACATTATAATTATTACGGTTATAATTAATACCATCATTCTTTATCATATTATATTAACATCATCATCAACACCGATATGGTCATCTCTGCCATTATCGCTAACATTATCATCATCACCACCATACTACCCTCATTATGTATTATACTATTATTATATATTTATACTGTATTTAGCCAGGAGAATACGCTTGAACAGTATTTTGAATTGTGTGATATTTCTGCTGTGTTGAACATCCTCTAACCATGCTAAATGCTATAACCAATGTTAACATTTTATTCATATTACATTTTCTTAATTATTCTTGGGTCTTTTATGTCTATGCCCCGATTTTACCTAGTTTGTAATTGTATCCTTTAGCCCATGTAATTGTTTGGTTGCCTTTGCTGTTTTCATGCCATGCTTTTAAAATCACTTTGGGATTTGCAAGAATGTATAGTGAGTTATGACTCAAATGTACAGCATCTGTATTGCACATGATTTGTGAAGTCGGGACAGTTTGTCCGAACGCTTTCCATTATTTCCAATCATTATTCTTTTCCTAGGTTTGTAACAAGTCTTGTCTACTATGGAGTGAGCCTAAACGTTGGCAACTTTGGCGTGGATATCTACCTCACGCAGCTCATCTTTGGCATGGCAGAACTCCCTGCGCGCCTGGGCAGTCTGCCTCTCATCGAGTACTTTGGGAGGAGGCTATGCCAAGCAGCGGCTCTGTTCTTTGGGGGCACTGCTTGCCTGGTGATTCTCATTGTGCCAACGGGTAACTTGAACTCTTCGCCGTCCTTTAACTCATTTGCCTTCATTTATAAACAATGCCTGCATACACGCACATTTGATTGTTTTTGTTTTTGCACTGCTTTTAAATACTTTGCTTTTACCTTCTTGAAGCCCTTTGAGCTGCATATACTTTAATGTCTATGGGACACATTTCCAATAATCCAAGTTTGTATATAATATGTCATGTTGTAGTCGTTCTTTAATGAATGTTCTTCGTCATTTACCTGTCAGATCTTCCTGTGGTGATAACAGTCATAGCAGTGGTTGCCAAGTTCACCCTGGCTGCATCTTTCACCATAGTTTATGTCTATACGGCAGAGCTCTACCCAACTGTTGTAAGGTAAAAAATAAATCGATCTAGTAATTGTTTACTAGATGTATATTATATAAAAACAGCCATTTCTAATGGTGATTGTATAACTCATTGGTTGGGATGATATAAAATGCCATTTTAACTCGCACTGATTATGACGTGACATTTCTGCTGTGTCCCTGCCCTGGCAGGCAGAATGGCGTGGGGCTTAACTCCATGTGTGCCCGAGTGGCGGGCATCCTGGCTCCACTAATCGGGCTCCTGGAGGTCCACCACTCTGCAATCCCCATGTTGATATACGGCATCCTCCCGTTTGTTGGCGGGGGGCTCTGCTTCCTACTGCCTGAGACCCTCAACACTGAACTTCAGGATCACACAACGGCCACGTAAGCCCTCTCAGTATATTGTGGTTAACAGAATGGACAGACATACAAGAATGAATCCACAGACAGACAGACACCGCCGTTGTTTTTTCCTTTTTCTAATTTGTCAAAGTAAATGATTTAAAACACATGCTTCAATCACAGATTTATTTATTTATTGTCATTGTTTATTCATTTCAGAACACCAGAGAATGGGAATGCTATTACCGAACCCTACAAGAAAGGGAATCCACTGAAGAGCACACAATTATAAATCATGGGTGAAATCACTACGGTATATAAGTTTCATAATTTGTCTATTGTAGTTTTTGCAATTGTATACCATACCAGACACCAGTTAAAGAAATGTCTCCGGAGGAGCAGGATTATGAAGCCATACACACAAATATTTAGTTATCTAAATGCTCAGATATATATATATATATATATATTCAAACGTTTCCAAAAAAAATTGTTTTTCAACAATCTTCAAAAATAGCAGTACAAGTACAAGATTTGGTGACATCAATTGATATGAATTCAATGACAAGTAGGCTACTTTGTAAACTGTATTTAATAACTCAAATGTTTTGCAATAAAAAAATATTACACACCCCACTCCACACACTTGTTGATATCCATTTTCAGGTGCTTTGAGTCTATGGAAAAATGCTACTGTGAAGGATGATTATTACAATAATTATTCATTTTAAATATATCTCGGGAGTCGGTCGTGGCATTTCCATACACAAGTTTAACCATGATTACCATAAGGTCTTGAGGATAATTTGTTTGTCATTTACAGCATGTCACATATTTTCTAAACGTGTGCATCACAGCAGGGTGTCTCCACAATGGTCTGGGGGTTTCTGTCATCACCGTCATGCCTGCTATCAACAAAAGAAGACTTTAATGTAGACCACACTGTTACCATACTGTATTACCATTTTGGTTATACTTTTGAACACTCTGTGAACCCCATGTCTGTAATGGATTATAAATATATGTATAATGCATATAATTATAAATAATAATAATCATGTAAATACTCTTAATGCTTTATTTGGTTTTTAGTAGTAACTATAGGTGTACTCACTGGGGATTATGAACAGGTTTAGATGACCTATGCCTCAGACTCGGTACTGGTCTTCAGAATCAGAAGCCACCGGTCCTTGTGTTGGGTGTGGCCAAATCCCTCATCATAGTTGCCCTTCCTCCTGAATAGCTGCTGGTAGTGAAATATGCAGTAGAACTCTCCGTACAGAGGTGCATAACTGCGTACGCTACAATAGAAAACATTCCGGCACAATTATTTTAACCACTTAAATGGTAGTTTACACCCAGAAAAGTTTCTTTTCCATCCACCAGCTGTCTAAAAACCCGGTTTTGAAGCTGTGCACAGCCGAAAACGTGCGCGGATAGTGTGGCAGCACCTTTTTTCTCTCTCTCTCTCTCTCTCTCTCTCTCTCTCTCTCTCTCTCTCTCTCTCTCTCTCTCTCTCTCTCTCTCTCTATATATATATATAATATTCTTTTTGCATTCCTGAGCCAATAATTTGATGCTGCTCAGTAGTCTAATGATAATTGATAAGAAAATAACATATTTTTTGGGGGTGAATTACTCCTTAAAACCCTATAATCTTAGGGAATTGAGTTATAACTGCTTTTTCTACACCACAAATAGCAAAAATAGCAGATCTACAAGATCACAACATTGAGCTTGTAGATCGTCCATTTTTGGCGAATGTTCCCACCAGAATAGGCATGCAGGGGTTCAAGTGTTTAAGATTTGATTCTTCAAGCAGATGATGTTGATTCATAATAGGTTTGTGTTCAAATCATGAAACCTTTTGATTAGATTTAATCATCTGTCATAGATTCTTTTTTTGCGTTGGCTATTCAAAAATATCAGATATACATTGTACAAGCTCAGTGTGTTACTTTGTGTCGCTCAGCTATAGCTTGTATACCTGCTATTTCTGAATATTTTCTTTTAAAAATGTTGAATAATTTTGGATTTCCAAAGAATTTGAGAACTACTGATTTAGAAGCCATTTCTAGAATCGGCCGCAGGTCTTAATGGGTAAATAACCACACCTAGGGCTTGAGTAAAGTAAAGTGTTAATTGTGACACATTGCTTTCACTTTTACTTTTCTTATCTTTGGTTTATATGTTGATTGTTGACAGAATCATTACTAAAAGGTATAAAGATGTATGATTCCAGTTGATTTTCTTGGTAGAATAATTCTAAAATCTCACCTCAGTTTTTTCTTACAGTGTTTACAACAGAAACAGTTTTTGTGAAAAATGAACTTGTCTGCTGTAAATTTCTCCATTGGATAAACTGGCTTCAGGCATGCTGAACACATATCTTGAGCAGAATGTTGAAACTGAGGAGAAGAGTAGAAGTGTGTAAAGCATAGATTTCACAGTTGGCTTCATAGACTTGTTTGACCACACTGTCATCAGTGTATGTTGGATTCATGTTAATGTGTATTTTCAGACATTTAACATTTTAAACCCTCAATATTTAGTCAACTTGACTGTTGCTCTTTTTCCTTCTTCACCAACTCTCCAAAATAGCCAATCTGCTAGATCTGTGTCTATTGTTGGCTAATGTTCCCCATCACAAAGATTTGGTGGACTCTCTGAGTACCCCTAGGGGCACCAGACCCCCTGTTGAAGTCTCATGGTGTAAAAGGATCATTGTATGACAACAACAATAACTTGAAATAACAAAACATTTAAACTAAAATTGTGACATGTATTTAATTTCAAATTCAGACAAAATGTATATAAATAATACAACCTAAAAATCTTCCAGATTTTGCATGAAATAACCATAATATTCAGTTCTAAACAATGCAATACATGTCCACCCCTTAGTACGAAAAAACATTATCAACAAATAGCTATCAAATAATTTGTATTGGAAATATTTTCAGTGGATTTCTAAGAGCTTGACTCGCTGTCGGGTGGAAACCTCTGTCCAAAACCCCTCCTTAGGTTTTATTATTGTGTTTATAAACTAAAATAGTGAAGACAGCAGATCTACAAGCTCAGAGCGTGTCGCATGCATCAGATCTTCTATTTTCTTTTCACATCCATTCATGTTGCACCAGTTTTTAATATAACATTTCTTCAGTTGTCTGATCTGCTACTTCTCTTGACTCTTGTATGATGAAGTAGGGTAGGGTATTCATTTACAAAAATACATAAAAACTAGTTGAAACATGGAGATACAAGGTTTCTACCCGACAGCAACGATATTCACACTTCTGGTTTGTTGCTGTTGACGGGCAGCCTGACCTTTGGATACATAGTGACCTGATTTGTGGTCGGACTGGTCACTCACTACCTGACCACTAAGTGACGTCCTTGTTTCTGGCTGAGGTGCGACAATGGTGGAGATTTTGGATGAGTGAACCCCGTTGCCAGAGTCATCTGCCCTTATGATTCTCTGTTTTGGTGCCTGACTGTCACGCTGTTGCCGTCACAGTCGGTCTGTACCTCTAGTACGCTGACCTCGCGTTTGGAGTTGTGTTTGTTGTGCTTTTGACCTCCTTTTCTAGAGTCCCGCTTTTTGCCTTGAGCCCCGGCAGTGTTGCATTTCAGGGTCTTTGTCGAACGGAATTTCTCGGGTGTGTTTGGGCTACATGTTGCGGCCTCTGGTGTCACTACCTGTGTTTTATCATTCTTTCTAGCAGCAGATTGGATTTCGATAAAGGCAGGGGAGGACGGAGGACTAGCGCATGGCTTTGGACCGGGTACCTCTGATCCTGGACTCTGGTCAACCTGCAGACCTGTGACTCTCTGAGTGGTAAGGCTTTCTTGTGTCTGTGATGTTGCAGTTCTGGTTGATCCAATGCTAATCATGCTAATATTACCAGAAGTAGACGGACGCACGGCCCCTAGGGACTCTTTAAACAGGCCAGATAAACCAGCAATGTCAGAGTCAGATTTCAAGTTAGAGACGGAACAGAGTGCCTTCTTGATGGCGTCTTCAATATCCACTAATCTGGCTAAGGTCTGTTCTTTTAAGTTCATGATTTCCTCGCTAGCTCTCTCTAGATCTCCGAAGACGTGTGCCATCGACGACATGCTTTCAGTGTGCTGCGGGGGCGCCGTCTTGACTCTGTGTCCCACCTTTGCGGCTTGCTTTGGTTTCTTTGCTTGAGAGGCGACGACCCATTCTGGCACATTATCAAACACGCTCTGCAGTGAACTCACGTCGACGTTGCTTGTATCCTGTTCGATCTCATCGACCTTTGTCAGAATGTTCCGCAGCTCCTCTTGCTTTTGCATGTTGTCGAAAATCTCCATGGCCGCCGTCATGTTTCCTCTCATGATCTCGTCCATGTGGACCGACAGTCTCTGCAGTCGTTCATCCTCCGTCTCCATTCTCACCTTCTTCTCCCTCATTACAACTCCCTCATTACTTGTTTGTAATGAATTCTCTTTGTCTGTGCTGCTGTTGTTAGTTGATGTGTGCTCATGGAAGTTTGGTTTTTTACCACACGTGGGATCGATAAAAACGTGTGGTTCCGCATCTGTGTGTGTGAGAATAGTTGAATTGTCATGTCCAGATGAATGTTTGGGGGTTTTGTTCTCATTCTGGGAAATTCTTACTCTCTTAGGTTTTACGGGAGCAATCTTGAGCTGAGCATTCTTTCCCCCTCCGAATTTCTTACGTGATTCCTGGAAATCTACCGGACACTCTTCTACGGCATTCTCGTTTTCTTTGGCTGAATCATTCTGCGGAGATTTTTCCTCTGATATAATAGGCATGCCCTCTGGTTGGCTAAGGTTACCCTCATTCAGTAAGCTGGAAGCACCACTTATTCCATTGCTGGGAGTTAACTGAATCTCCTCTGACGTCTGGGTAGCTTCAACCGGCGGCTGATTCGTGTCACAGTCAAGAACATGCAGCCTTGATTTTGTTGCATGGTCTGTTTGCGGCAAGCCTTTAGCAAGTGCATCTTTATAAGACATTTGTCTTGTAAGTAATAACTGATGAGGTTGCTCCTCTTTTGATTCTTTTATTTCAGCAGTCGTAGAACCGATTAGAATTATGTTTGTCGATTCATTATTTGCATGGTCTGGTTTCAAATGTGCAGGTTTAGGAGGGATAGCTGGTTTTGGAGCAGTAGACCTCCTGCTAGTCTTGGAGGAAGGTCCCGTGGCTGGTACATGTGGCGTTTGACATGGACTTGGTGGCTCTGCAACAGCTGAACTCTGCTCATCAGTGGTCAATTGGCCAAAATCTGCACAGGGCGCTGATTTAGATTCGGTCAACTGTTCAACTTTGTTTTGAACACACACTGTTTTACACGTTTTGGTGGAGCCACGATATATCATCGCCGCTTTGAAGTCACCTTTGGAGACGTTAATGTTGGACCTCTCCAGGGAATCCAAGGCTGTCTGGAGATTACCATGAACAACCTCCTCCTTATCTTCTTGATGCAGTTCTGTTGTTGCACTCTGCAAAGACTTAATGGCTGCTTTTAAGTGCCCTTTCTGAACTACCTCTGTGCCCTGTTGGTCGTCTTCGGTGACACAGGTTTCACTGGCTGAGTCTGTATCTGTACAGTTTGTCTCTGTATTCTCATGTTGGCTCTTTGATGTGTGGTCAGAGGTGTTGGAAGTCTTTTGTTTTTGCACGTTGCTGGGGATGAATCCTGCTTGCACTTTGGCAACATTCGCTACCTCAACGTCACTCCTCGCTACAGAGGATATATGATGAAGCTTTGAAAGTTCCTTTGCCTCATTTGTGGCCTGCTGGAGACTGCAGATCGCAGCCTTGAGGTGACAGAGTTCGTAATCATCATTTACCGCTTGTTGCAGTTGGTCCAATGTTTCACATGGTTCTGCTGACGTAGATTCAGTCAAAAGTCCAAATTTGTTTTCAGCTGGGTTTCGAGCAGACATTGCATCAACTGTTTTCCACGTTTCTTTGTGGGATTTGGAGGAGCCACGGTATATCATAGCTGCTTTGAAGTCCCCTTTGGAGACGTTAATGCTGGATTTCTCCAGAGAATCCAAAGTCGCCTGGAGATTTCCATGAACAACCTCCTCCTTATCTTCTTGATGCAGTTCTGTTGCAGCACTCTGCAAAGACTTAATGGCTGCTTTTAAGTGTCCTTTCTGAACTACCTCTGTGCCCTGTTGGCCCTCTTCTGCACCACAAGTGTCGCTGGCTGAATCTGGACCTGCTGAACTCTGCTTTTCAGTGGTCAATTGGCCTAAATCTACACAGGACACAGACTTGGATTCAGTTTCTGCTAGGTATTTAACACACGCCATTTTACTAGTTTCTTTGTGGGATTTGGAGGAGCCACGGTATATCATTGCTGCTTTGAAGTCCCCTTTGGAGACGTTAATGCTGGATTTCTCCAGAGAATCCAAAGTCGCCTGGAGATTTCCATGAACAACCTCCTCCTTATCTTCTTGATGCAGTTCTGTTGCAGCACTCTGCAAAGACTTAATTGCTGCTTTTAAGTGTCCTTTCTGAACTACCTCTGTGCCCTGTTGGCCCTCTTCTGCACCACAAGTGTCACTGGCTGAATCTGTATCTGGACCTGCTGAACACTGCCCTTCAGTGGTGTTCAATTGGCCAAAATCTACACAGGACACTGACTTAGATTCTGTTTCTGGTGGTTTTTTACCACACACAGTTTTAGAAGTTTCTTTGTGGGATTTGGAGGAGCTACGGTATATCATAGCCGCTTTGAAGTCCCCTTTGGAGACGTTAATGCTGGATTTCTCCAGGGAATCCAAGGCTGACTGGAGATTACCATGAACAACCTCCTCCTTATCTTCTTGATGCAGTTCTGTTGCAGCACTCTGCAAAGACTTAATTGCTGCTTTTAAGTGGCCTTTCTGAACTACCTCTGTGCCCTGTTGGGCTTCACCACACACGTCACTGGCTGAATCTGCATCTGTACAGCTTGTCTCCATTTTCTCATGTGTCTCCTCAAGACATGGATGTGACTCATGTGGTGCAACTTTGAAGACACTCGCTTTTTCCTGACCATGTGAGAATACATGGGTGTCACGTTTTGAAGAAGGCTCCCTGTTGTTTCCACGTGTCTTACTTTGACATGTGAGTCCAGGAGAAAGCTTGCGAACTATCGGTTTGGGTTGGACGGGACGTTGATCTGCAGAGAACATGTTTCTCAATTTCTTCACGTCCACCGGGACCCATTCAGGATCGTCTACCTGATCTTCTTGTCTAGGGCAAGTCTCTGTGCCATCTCGCGCCAGAGCCTGGGTCTGGTCAGGACAGGGTTCCTGCTCCGAGGGCTCAACCCGAAGAGTTTTCAAATACTCCAAATCCCCCTTCTCGATGCAGCTACTGAACAGTTTCACATTCCCCTTCATGTTGGCGTCGGGCGTGATCGACACCGGACAGACTTGGTCTTGAGCGTTGGCTAGAAGGCAGCTTATGGTTGATTTAACATCCCCTTTTATTACATCTTGAATGCCAATTGTGCTGTCCTTTGCCACTGCACTCATCTCCGGTTCGCCGGGTTCAATGCTGCACCCTTGCGGAGGAGGGCGGTAACCTTTCACGTCCCCCTCAGCGTAACGGTAGAGGGAGTACACAGTGACTTCATCCTCTTGAATGATCACTCCTTTTCTCAGGGAGTTGTCTTGGTACAGAATATCCTCGATGAGCTGAACTGCATTGGCTGTTTTGTTTTGGTGCTGGTGAACTGGTACATCCACCAGCGTGAGTGCTACGTTTCCTTCCTTATCCTCCTTCAGGTAGATGACCCGTGGCTTCAGGTTTGCCCTCGGCAACAGCTGTAGTATGAAATTATTTGCCCCGCCATCTGCCACCTCATCATATTGTATCTCTGGCCCAGTTTGGGATACCGTATATTTAGCCTTTGTGGCTATCATCGTCTCGTGGACCTCAATGACGGCCCCATCCGAATGGACGGCATTAAAGTGATAGAGACAGTTCAGTGTTTCGTTTATTCTCTCCACTACCGTCTCCTTCTCTTCCCTGTTCTGGTGCATGATTTTATGAAACGGCATGGATTCAAACAGGTGGGTTCTGTTCTTAACCTGAGCCTCGCTAGCCCTGTTGTTGTCTACGGCCGGCTCACCATAGGGTGACCTGGGTGTTTCACAGTCGCGTTGTTTGTCTCTGTTCATGTTTGTTGAGATAAAAGGGTTGTTTTGGAACAGATCTGTACTTGTTCTTATTAAATCAACCGTTCCCCCAAAGCCCTCCGTTTCCTCAAAGCTATCGGAAAAGCCCACTGACTGATCCTCAGAGACGGGTTTGACGGCTGGCATGCCTTTCTTGTGTTCTTGATCTTTGTGTTTGGAGCCTGAACCAACAACAGGGATGTGTGCCTCCTGCTTGTGACACTGCTTTGCCAAATCAATGTTTTCAACAGAGACACTGGTGTTTTCTCTGTGTTGCTTCTGTTTTTTGCCCTTCTTCTCAAACTTTTGTTTTCTCTTTTGCACTGCCCCTGTCTCATCCTCGGAAATGACCACCTTGCCCTGAGACATGCCGCTGTCTGAACTTGGTTTAAAGTTGTCAACACATTGGCTCTCAAACATCTTTCTGGCAGACTGAACATCTATTTTAACCATCTCCTCCTCGGGTTCCACATCGCAGTCGTTAGTGGAAGTGTCCCTTTGGGCAACCTCCAAGGTTTCATTAATCCTCTCATTCTGAGCTGATGTTCTTCTAACATCCCATCCCTCTGCTGTTGCTTCTGCCATGTGTGTCTTGGTGGCATGGGGAGCCTCTGTGTTGTGCATGTTCTCAAATAACCAGCGCCTGGAGAGCACCTCTCCCTCAAATCCACTTTCGGCCGCTGTTGGCCCACTCTCTAGGTTCAGAACCTCAGCCAGCTCCTCGTCCACCACCCCATCGAACGTCTTCAGCTCTGGGTGAGTATGCTTGAGGAGCCTCCGCAGTTCGCACTTTTGCCGTTGTTGGTAAAACATCTCTTTGGATGGCTGGGGTGGCACAGAGTGCACGACGGGCTGGACGTGTATCCCAGAGATGTGTCCCGCAGCTCCTGGCGGAAATCTGTCCTGATGAGGTAGAGGAGCGTCCCCTTTCATTCGCTTGGGTTCTTCTGCCATCTTATAGGTGAAGAGCAAAACAGTATTGTCATCATTGTGCCGTTATGTCACACTGTCCAATAGAACTCATGCGCAAAATGGGCAACCAACCAAGCTTTGGGGAATCAGAGCGATGTCTTACCATATGTGAGTTGGTTCAGCCAATATGCATTCCACATGCATTCCAAGTGGTGGGTTAGTTGCACTCCAAGACAAACTGCCATTGTACTTTAATTGTAGCAAGAAATTCATTTTCAATGTTGTAAAAAGGTAAACGGGCATAAATATTGTAGGGGCAATATTTTACAGTAGGCATATAGTAGTTTCTACTTAAAAACACAGACCAGGACAAATCACCACAAACATGCCAAAACCATTGCTCAAATTCTGCACACCATTTAGCTTACCTTTACTCTTTTCCCAAATCCAGACGAGTGATTCTGAGCCTAGAAGGAAACAATCATTATCTCAGGTCATGTGTATAAACCATAAAATGAGCAATGTTTTCATCAGAGTGGGGCCTTTAGCCAAAACTGAACTTGTAATACTGTAGCTCGTCATGTGCCTATGCAATGGGAATGTCAAAGTGCATATTCCTCCATAGATCATTGACTACAGTAGCAGCTGCACATCCTCTTTATCAGTCTCGTTAGCACATTGAGCTTGCAAAGTGTGTAGACCTGGGTCAGACCCATGTGGAAGACCCCTGGTGTACACTTAGTCTCTTTTAAGATTTCAAACCACACATTGACTAGTAGTTTCCATTAGCACTTGAAGCTTTATTTCAAGCAGTGGTGGAAAAAGTACTCACGTTTTTACTTAAAGGGGAATACCACATTATGAAATACGTACATCTTTGCGATGTCACATAGATGTACTTCATAATTTTAATGATTTTTATCAATTCACTTGAGTAAAAGTAGAAATGTATTGGTATCAAAAATGAATTACTAAAAGTAGCAGATTGCTACACAATGCCTCACGATTGTAGATCGGCTATTCTCAAATGGCCGAAATGTATAGGGCTGAATGGTTTTGTAATAATAATCAAAATCTAAATACTCAAGTAATGTAAAACAAATACCTCATTAATTTACTTTAGTACAGTAAATGTACTTTCCACCACTGATTTCAATGTGTACAGGATTTTAAGACCTAAAACATTCCAAATGTGTGTTAGCTGATAACGATTGGTCTCGTATTAAATACAATAAGACAAAAACAAGAAAGAAAATCATTGAGAGTTTTTGATGAATCTGAAGCGCATTTAGTTCTCTATACAGTATTCTGATATTTGTCCAAATAACTACCTGGAATTCAAGAATCGAGTACAAAAGACACAGTATATTTGTAGCATGAGACTATAGATCCAAAAAGGCAATAGGAGACAACGACTGACCGGTGGTTCTGCAGCTGCCACCTTGGACAGATAGAGAGCAGAGATGGATCTGACTGAGCTGCTGGCCTGGACCAAAGAGCTGTCTCTGAAGTCTGCAATAGACCTCCTCTTATCCTCTGCAGAAACAACATACATGTACAATTATAGTGTTGATTTTGACAGTTTTAGTCTTGTCTTTTGAGTAAAACTTAAATGTCGTAAGATTTCTGTCGACTAATCTATACAGTTGATTTAGTCGACTAAAATGTATTTTGGCAGGCCGTCATGGTGTTGTAATGGCAGATTTTACACTTGGTTATGTGCTGAAAATAGCCGATTTACAAGCTCAACCAAACGCAACCAAACGTATCAATATATAATCAGTCTTAGTTTCAGTCATCATTATTTAGTTTCTATTCCGTTTTTGTCAGTGAAAAAAGGTAGATGTTTCGTCAAACAGATACAGTAGTTGTAGATGTGATCACCCTGGGATGATTGATGATGATAGGACTGTTATGTACACTATGTACACACGTACAGTACACAAGGCTGTATAATACAATGCGATCACATTTTTCTTCACAGTCTTTCTCTGGCCAGGACTTTACCCTTTCAACTGTTTCAACGGGATCCCTAGCAAGAGCCTCCACGAGCTCCAGCATCAGTATCCCAGCTCTGCTAGGATCCTGATGAGAGTGTGTGTGGTAAGTACAGTACGAGCACATCACACACCCATCCTCCAACTCACTGCATTGGCTTGGCTTGGCTTCCCATCTCCTCCCCGGACAGAATACACTCTGTTAACCCATCAATGCATCCACGGTAACAGTAACCTTTACTGTAATGTAGAACAGCGATTTGTTTCAAGTACACTATAAATAAAAATGCATCACATGGGGTTCGTTGCCACTCTGTAAAGTAGTCCATTTTGTTTCTGGCCTAGATTGACAATGAAAAGATTTAGTGTAGTAAATATGAAGACAAAGACAGCTGCCTCATGTCACGAGTATTTTAAGAGACATGTCATAAGATCATGTGATTGAGAGGTGGCGATAGGGTTCTGCGACTACGCAGATCATGAAAACAAAAAATGTCATATGGCATAACGTCGACAACCGAAACCAACAACTAGTATGCAGTGTAGTAATTGTCAATAAAAAGAAGTTGCTGTTGATTGTCATTACTCATTACACCAATCTGTTAAAGCTGATCTTCAACAGCTGCCATGAAGGCAAGTTATAAATGCACTGCTAGCGTGGAGTAGCGGGACTGACACCTGACTCCACTGACACAGATTTAGATTGAACCTATAAAGACCAGGGAAGCATCTGTGCCATTTTAGACTTTAGCTGTATTATATAGTATTCCAAAATGGCTCACTGCGAGCGTGTAGTTCTGCTATTTTTTCGTTTGAATGCAAATCTTTGAATATAAACATTTTTAAGGAAACATTCTTTCTTCTGGCGGCCCTGGAGCAAAATATTTTAGGATGGGTGTCCACAATTATATACAAATTTGGGGCTCCTTGACATTATTTTTTAGAATCGGCCTCAGGTCTTATTAATGAGTTAAGTGGATAGGAACAACGGTAAACACACGTCTTTTAACCCCACGCAATTAATTGTTCACTATCAATTTGCAAAGAGATGAGTCAAAATTTGAATTAAAGAACCTCCTTCTGGAGTTGTGAATCCTGGCTGTATGGATTAGGTCACACTTAGTGATGTCAAAACCTCACTCAGACAAACGCACTTCCTTCAAGAAATATGAATGCAATTCATAATTAAATTATTAGTGATCTATTACAACAGATAATAATATTAAAAACAAAAACATACAATTGTGTAATTGTGTAATTATAATATTGAGTCTAATTCATATTAAGTATAAATAATACGCATACAGAGGGCTGGTTATGTACGTTAAACTAAGATTTTCAAAGAATTATGGGTGTAGTAAAAACAAAAGTACAATATTTGCCTCTTGAGATGTAGTGGAGTGGAAGTAAAAGTGTTGAAAAGTGGAAGTAAATGTACTTAGTTATACTGTACTTTCCACCACTGCCTGTAAACAACATGCTTGTAATCTTACAAGCGCACACACACACACACACACACACACACACACACACACACACACACACACACACACACACACACACACACACACACACACACACACACACACACACACACCAATGCAGGTTTATGCAACACATCCAGGCACGACCCAGAGGTTGTTGGTATAAATCTGTACTCACAGAGCGAAACGCCTCCCGATCCCTTTTGTTTCTATGGTGTGTGTCTCTCCTGGATTGAATCAAAGCTGTGTAGAGAGGTGTCTGTCTGGTCCTACTGTGTGGGTGATCTTCTCTCATGTGCAGAGTACAGACCCCAAAGTCTGTTTCACTCTTTCTTGGTCATGCCCTTGTTGCTCGCCTGCATGTGGATGCTTTTACAGTCATCCCTGTTGTGCAGAGACAGCTGACCCTGTTGTGCACACTCATGCAGGCCTTGTGCACTGTTGCCCTGTCCGAGTATTATAAGCGACTTTGGGCTCGTTTTATTTTATAAAGTCGCTTGTAAATATTGGTAATCGCCTCTTGCGTTTTTTTTGGGCTTGTTTCCCTAAAGTGTACATGCTTATTTGGGCTCGTTAAAGCAGTGGTTCTATGTCAAAGTCCCCCATTATTATGTAATTGTCCGCGTACCCCATCTGAATATTTTGCGTCACAGACCCCCATACAAGATTTGTGTTGTTATTGTTCAAATGTTTCTAAAATATTCCACATTTCTTTTTTTGTGGGGGACAATAGCAGATCTACAAGCTCACAGCTCGTTGCATCGTGACTGAGCTTGTAGATCAGCTACTTTCAAAAATACAGTAGCTTTTAAAGTGCTCATAGATTTGCTTCTGTCGGGCCAGCTAGTTTCATATAGACCTGGTTGATTATTTCTCTCGAAGAATCTGGCAACCCTGGACTTGGGTTGTAGCAGGTTATTTCTGTCCTAGACTTGACTGGAGTGGCCCAGCATGCCCACAGACAGCAGGCTGAGTCAATCACAGCTCCCTGCACTGTCATGGTGTTGATAAGATTCCCGTCCACACTGCCCCGGCCTTCCTCCCCTGTCCACATGCATACCCTCTTAGACTTTATTTCGGTTGCATGGCTCAGTGTGTGACTCTCTATGATGTCGGTTTGTTTACCAGCAGCGTTGGCGTCGTTCAGCCTAAGATTAGTGAGGCGCCACAGAGTTCCTTCGCAATTTAATCATCTGCGGTACTAATCGGCCATTACCGTGCCTGCATTTATTTATTCCTGTTTTTCCCCGTAACCCAACTGTAATTCAGATTCCAAACTGATTTAACAAACTAACAATTTTCATTTAGAAGACATGATTAGATGGTACTCACCAGATTCAGATGCTGTTATTTTTTCGAAATCAATATCACCTATGGTCCGTCTTCGGGTTTTATTCACCACCTAGAGAGAGACAATTTGGAGAGATAGAATGCTACCTCTTTTTTATTATTCCACATTATTAGAAACGGAATCCAAAGGAAAGTACGCACATCTCTAAATAAAAACGTTCAGGTGCTGAACAAAAAGATACGTACAGGAGAAGGAGAGAATGTCCACACACTGTTGAGTACCTCCCACTGGAATTTTTATTTAATAAAGGATGACAACGTTTCGACCCCTTGTGGGTCTTTGTCAGGCATGAAGACAACAACATAATATTTATACAGTACATACAACTAACAGTTGGCCTTAAGTTCTACTTATTCTATGTGTTCTTGGCTTGACACTACTCAGCCTGACTTCATAGATGTGGGGGAATGGTAATTATCAGGGCTTGTTCGTTGTTAAAACATGCCTCTATCTGTATATAACGCGCCTATTCTGTTGTCCTCGTACCTGGCGAAGATCCACAAGGGGACGAAATGTCATCCTTTATTAAATAAAAACTCCAGTGGGAGCTACTCAACAGTGTGCAGACATTCTCTCCTGCTCCTGTTCCACATTATTGACACTAAACAGTTTACCTTCAGTGTCACCCCATTTTCTTTAGTATTAGCTTTAGCATCATCAGGCATGGCAATGGGAGCACCAGCAGATGTTGGGCCTCCTTCCCGCTTCTCTGTGGGGGGGTCCTTGTTCCCCTCAAAACCTCCTTTCACCTCCTCTGGTGTAACGTAGGCAGCGCTAGGAGGTGTATCCGTGAGTCTTGTGGCTCTCGTCACCGGGCAAGGGGTGTCACGCTTGGACTCAAACAGAGCTCTCAGGGCCCCCGTGCCCCCGGAGCTGTGCTGTAGGCTCCCCATGGACTTACTGCGGGTCAAGTTGGTCTTGACCAGAGCGGGACGTTCCTTCTCCTCATTCCTCTTCAGCAGGGTGTCCAGTGTGTGCTCTGGTTGTTTGCTTTCCAACTGGACGCTCACGTTGGGAGAGGAGGACGTGGTGGTCGTCGACTTTAGGGTTGTCTAGTGGTGAAACAATGAAACCGTACACATGTCTGGCTTGCAACAGTTTTCTTGTCAAATCTCATTGTTACACTAATAGGTAAAAGAAGATTTTTTTTACCTCTTGCGGTGAAGGTTTCAGATTCGGTTCGACACGTTTGGTTGAAGACACATCCATTTTTCTTTCCAACTGGACGCTCACGTTGGGAGAGGAGGACGTGGTGGTTGTCGACTTTAGGGTTGTCTAGTGGTGAAACAATGAAACCGTACACATGTCTGGCTTGCAACAGTTTTCTTGTAAAATGTAATTGTTACACTAATAGGTAAAAGAAGATTTTTTTTACCTCTTGCGGTGATGGTTTCAGATTCGGTTCGACACGTTTGGTTGAAGACACATCCATTTTTTTGCTCACTTCCACTGTGGTTTGGTATCTGTGGCATGTGAGGAGAAGACATAATATCACCACACAGCCATAACAATTACATAAAGGTCAGACTGGGCGACGATGACTAGTGGTTGTCATAGTTACTAAGTAAGCCTTGCCGAGCCATGAGGCTCATAGGGCAGGATCTCCTGTTTCTGTATAGAGTGAGGTTGCTTGATGTAGGCCTACAAGTACATCCCCAGGGTCCAGCCATGATGTACACCCCTGGACATGACTGCTATGCTAGTATGTCGCAGATGCTTACCCCCAATCCAACCATTGATGCTGAGTGCCAGGCAGGGACGCACTAAGTAAGTAAGTAGGTCGGAGGAGGAGGAGCTTATTGACGGTATCAGCCGAAAACACGGTTCAGTCCCTGTTACAATGCGCTAGACCCCTGGGAGATCAAATGCTAAGGTGGAGTGCCATTTCTACCATCAGCTCCGCATCCAAGCCGTGCTACTCATATGCTGAGTTGGCGGTGCAAGTGATCGAACCCATGACCTTGTGATCCAAAGGCACTGTGTGCCATTTTATAGTCTTTCTTATGACCCGGCCGAGGAATCAAACTCTTGAGTCTGACCTCCCAATCTCAGGACCGGACAACATAACCACAATGCCACTGAGCTGGTAGTTGTCACAGACATGGACGGAATTATGTAGATGGAATTTATCTTACCTAGCAACAAGCAGGGACACCGATGTCTTCCGGTCTTTAAGTCCTGCTTCTGTCCAGATGGGCGTGTCGCATGACGAGGCGACGCTCTTCAGGGACTGAGTGCGTCTCAGGTTGCTCTTCCAGTCCATGGTCCAGCCCGGGTCATCAGACTTCCCTCTGATATGAACGATAAGGCCGTCATCACACGATTAGCACACAATAACAAATGACACTGATCAAGTGATCATCCCCTGTATCGCGACTTTGAACGCATGCCATCTGGACGAAGATACAGGAAAAAAATGCCTTGTGTCTCTGTATGTCTGTTTAGGGTGCCCCCAGCACCTAGTCTCAGCACACCTAGTCTCAGCGCTGCCTCCAGCACCTAGTCTCAGCACACCTAGGGCTGTATTTTGCGTGTCTTAAGTACCAGGTCTTATTCCCTAACTTGAGTAAACTAAAGACCTGGAGGCGTGATCAATGCTCTTTGGCCACTCAGAATAGCCAAATGGCATTGATCACGCCTCCAGGTCTTTAGTTTACTCAAGTTAGGTAATAAGACCTGGTACTTAAGACACGCAAAATACAGCCCCTAGTCCCTAGAGGGGAACGTAATTATGGTAATCCACAGTCCTGTTTATCAAAAGCAATGCATATATATAAAGGTTACTCAAGTACTGTACTTGGCCTTTTGAGGTATTGTTTACTCTCTTCAGTATTTACAATTTTCATTTTTCAATATGTTTACTTCTATCCCACTACATCTCAGAGGGAAATATTGATACATTGTATACAAATATTGATTGGTACAGTATTGATACTGCTTCTTTTACAGGGCAGTTTCTACTCATAAGTATCCCAAATCAATGGATATTCTATTATCCTATAACCACTGATAAACATTTTTGGCATCTATTGAAATAATACACAAAGATGAATATTGAGCACTTACAGTAGGTGGGCCATATGCGGCTCGGGAACAGTTGGTTCCCAAGGCTGTTTACTACTTAACCACTGAGGTAATGTGATGATAACGAGATTATAATTTAAAACATGATCAAAGTCCATTGATTATATTATTAATTTAGAGCATACCTTTTGGATCAGTCAGTCAGACAGACAGACAGTCGAGTGTCTATTCCAAGTGACACCCAGAAGAAGACGTTCTACACACCACATCACAAGATTCATGCACACTGTTTTTACAGTGTGTATGAATCTTGTGATGTGGTGTTTTGAGACCAAAGTCCTTGTTCCTTGTTCCTTGTTAATTTTCTGCGTCTTGGTGGATAATGATCTATGGGAATGTCTAGGAAAAGGCCAGCAGCAAGCCAGCCAACACATGGCAGGACATAGATCGTCAATAGATCATTACCAGTAACAGAGCGATAGTATAATTAAGTCTCTAGAGAGATGTAGAGGTACAAATGCACTGTCCCACTAAGGGGACAAATTACTCAACCTACAGATTTGTGCCATGGCCCCGGACTCTCTCTCTCTCTCTCTCTCTCTCTCTCTCTCTCTACATACATACATACATTGCATTTTGGTTTTGAGCTTCCGTTTTTGATGTCTATTAATCAAGTGAAGTCACCTTTATTCAATTGGCAGATGCCAAAAATAGTTATTTATTTATTTAAATTAAATATTTTAGGGGCATGTCTACTTGCACAGCCTGTGTGATCTACTGGTAGATCACGGTCTACCTTTTGGGCACCCCTGCTCTGGATTAAGAGCGTCAGCTAAACACCTACATTGTAAATTATATAAATTGAGAGAGTACAGTTATTGAATATTTTTTAGACTGATGATAGGTTCTTGATGGTTTCCTTGCTTACTGTAAATCGCTCTGGATGAAGAGTGTCTGCTAAATTGTGAATGATACATTGACAGAGTACAGTGTGGCATGTGATTACCAGTCGTAACCTACTAGTATCTATACTGTCTTCCTCCCTCCAGAGGTGCCTTAATGCCTGGGGGCTTACGCCTCATGAGCTTACATTATTTTGTACATATTACACATTTAAATATATTATAATTACCCCCACAGTGTCAAGCTGTCAAGCATGTGAACTCTGAAGTGCGATACACAGAAACCACAAGAACAGAATAGTGAAATATATAGTGAAATAAGAATATAGTGAGAAAATATTTAAATAAAATATAGTGAAACTTTTATTTATTTATTTAGAGAGCCAATTACTTTACCCCACGGGCCACCCGAGCACCCAGTTCAGTGGTGTTTTACTAGTTGACCTAAGCCTTTAAGCAGCAATGTTGAACAGCACCTGCAAGCAGAGCACCAACGTATCTTTGACCTGGTGAGCCAACTAGCGGTGGTTTACATCCCCCCTTGTGGAGGACAGTAGCGCTGGTAAGAAACTAGCAGTATTTCCCAACCAGGGGTACAAATACCCCTAGGGTTACTTGAGCAGCTTGCAGTGGTGGTTACTGTAGCCTACATTTAAAGATTCAGGATTAATTACAATTTATTTACTGAATGATGAATTATTTTAATTAGTAATTTCATAAGCTCATTGCGAAGATGGTATGTGTGTGCCGGAACTAGTTCCCCATGGTTGACGTGTCATCCGAAGAGGTCAAATTCAATAAATCATCGTCAAATCTGCTATTAACGTGGATAAATGTCTCAAACATCCCAGTTGCTGTCTCTCTAGATTCATGTTTTGGGGAGCCCGATGACAAAAGGATAAAAAGAAGCCAAGCCAAAACACCAACACCAGTCCAGTGAAAATACATTTTGTATGCGTATCCACGGATAAACCACAAAAAATATATTTAATTCTCCCTGCAGCCATACTTTTGTCTGAAACTACAGATTGACAAAACAGCGGCCGATGCAGTCAAGAGAGTTCCATTAGTAACACAGCATCCTGTTGGATTGATCATGGTTCAATCAATGTTGGATAATACTTGAAAATAATTAGTGAGGCGGTATTATCGCATGGCAAACAGCTCAAGGGACGCATAAGGTAAAGGTGGGAAAATGTCACCTGAATTCCCGATCCCCAAGACCGCCAAACTTTGTAAACGTTGAATGTTCCTCTGTATGGGGTTTTGCCTTTTGTATTATACTACACGTTGTTTCAGCTTGTACAGCAAACTTGTATGTCTGTGATCATTTGGCTTAGTTACGAAACATCTCATAATGCTTTCCTACAGCCTGGAAGGACAATTGCTCCAGGATTATTCACATATATTTTTGAAAACTATTAGAGAATGCACAAAGATGCACAAGAAATATGAATCATATTTCTTGTGCATGCTGCCTGTGGGCCAAGGATCTCTTGATGATGTGGATTGGCCTAGTGGTTTAATTGCAAGATTTGCTGCAGCAGACACCGACTGAGAGACGGGTGAATTAACCCATGATCTCCTGGCAGAGATACATATTTATTCATGCTATTCTACTTGCTATTCTTTTCAAATGTATACATAGTGCTTATCCAGACTATCACTCCACTCCACAGTAGGGTTCCTACTCCTAGACATTAATATCTCTATATAATGTGTTTCTTGGTGTCAGCAGCTCTGTGTGTGACCTGTAATTAGAATGCCACTGCTTGAGAACTACTGTGGCCACTTGATCTTGTCTCAGACACCAACGAACAAATGTCCCGGAAGTCTGTCTCCCCACCCAGGGATTACGAGTCCGTCTGACCTCAGGGGTTGAGTTTAAAGCAGGGGAGCTTTCATGGTCTCTCCTGGCCTCAGTGACCCCAACCAGACATGTGTTACATTACATGCTGCAGCAAAACTGCATCCGCAGGGAAAGTGTTCGGCTCTCCTGTACACGGCATTCAGTAACACTACTAAATATTTATAGCCATGTGAATTAAACAGTGCTGAATCATTCTTGGTATAGTGGGAAATGTGAATTGGATAACTCCCTCCACCACGTGGCTGGGTATTTTACTACAGTGAAATCACAGCTGCGGCCTGATTGGGATGTAGCTTACATGGTGCGACAAATGTTGTAGTAAAATAGCCTAAGCAGCAGTTTGAAGAAATCTGCACAAAAAAGCCTTTGAATTTATTATGTGCGGTGTAAAGCAGTTTGACAAGCCCTTGAACTGAGCTTTAAAAATCACAACGGCATGTATAAATACCTCTAGATGTGCTTAAAGCTTAGCAGTAGATTCTTTATTAGAGACTCCTTGGTTTTACACAGCTGTAAAATGGAGGCTGGGGCAGTGGAGTGTTTCGTCGGTGCTCAATCTTCACTGTTCATAATATAGCTACACCCTGTCTCGGCTCCCTCTCTGTAACATCATTTATACTTTATCATACCGGCATTCAGCCACTCACTGAAAATAACAGATTTTCAAGCAAAAAAAGAGAAGAACATTACGCAAGCGACATGGTCGTTGATTTTCAAAGCAGTGGGTGTATAGGTTTGTTACAGCTGGTTTTCTCTGGCCCTTTCATTGTATTTATACATGTCACCTAAACTCTCCAGAACAGATTCCGAGCTACGCTACTGAATCTGTCGGCAGGGGCATTCAGAACGCGTACTGTATACAACAACAATGTATACAGTGGGAATGAAAACATATACGTAGGCACCCCACCGGAAGAGGAGGGCCTAAGGTGGAGCAACCGGGCAACATCCTGCTATCCACATTCTGTTTGGCGCCCCCAGAGGAAAATTCACCACTCAGCACAGCGAGTCGCTCGCCTAAGCTCGCTCGGCGGTGACTTGAGCCACAAGGCACTTGAGCACTCGGAGGAGGCGTGCAACTTTTTCAATCTGACTGGCTTGCATACGGTCACAGGGCAGGCTTCAATGCATCATGGGCTGTGCTTTCATCGCACATTACTTGAACAAAAATAATGAAGACTCTCTCTCTCTCTCTCTCTCTCGCATATATATATATATATATATATATATATGCTCCTTTTTTCTCATTAAGCAGATCTACAGGCTCACAACGTGCCATAGCGTGACACATTGCTAGCCTGTGGATATTTTTGCAGAATTTCAGCCCCAGAAAAGGGGACGTGTTTAATCATTCCTCAGACAAAGAGAAAGCAACAGTACGGTGGCACCCTCACACTCATCCCTGGGGCAAAATCTGGAGATTCTGAATATTTTCCTCCTCTCTCTGCCACTCATTTGAGTACTACGCCCATTCATCCCTCCCCCTTCACCCCCACCCCTGTGGGGCTCAGAGGAGATGAAAGAGAATAAGCAATGCACAGCAATTGACTGCAAAATCTGTAGTGGTGTTAAAAGACTCGAGCCTCCCCCAAATTGACATTAATTAGCCTGTGGACCCCCTTCGAAAATACATGCCAGGGACCCCCATAAGAGAAACAGTGATTCTCAACCTGTTTAATGTCAAGGACCCCCAGTTTGACATGCATTAGTCTACGGACGCCCCATTTAATGGTATTTCTATCTCTGGGACCCCAATTTATATTGTAAAATCAATGCTAATTTAACTCTGAGAGTGTACAAAATGGGGTCCATTTGGTTCCTAACTATCATTTAGCTGGGGACCTGAGAATAAAAAGTCTTCATTGTGATACAGGTGACTTAAAGTATACGGTACGTAGTTCCAGCTGATCCAAGCCCGAACAAAATAGATTAATTGATAAAGTGAAACTGAAAATGCACTATCAATATTTATTTACCAGCCTTTTCAATTTGGCAGGACAAGACTGGGAATGGGAACCACTGCTCTGCATGGATCTGTGGTTGATTTAGAAGGACTGAAGGAGGTTCAAATAGTGTGTCATTTGTGGTGTACTGTCATTACCTGGGTGAACACATTAATGATGACGTCATACTAAGCGCCGGGAATGTTGGGAAGGCGACAAGCTAGACCTACTTGTAAACACACGTTGATGGATGCTCTGAAAACTATTGTTCAGTAAACTACTTTACCCAAGCTCTGGTAGTATTCCTTGCCTCCAACAAAGAACACAACATCATTTACACGTGTTTGATACAGAAGACATCAAACAACGGTCAGCTTATCAACAGGCTACTGAAAATCAACATAGCCTCCCCAGTCCCCACTAGTGAAGGGAAGCGAAGGGAGCTGGTATGGACTCACTCTGGGGAGTGATGGGCCCTTCTTTCTTGTTTAACGTCAGCAGCTACAGGTGGCCACAAGAGGGCGATGAAGACCGGAACACCATGCTCGTATCGCGCGCGTGTGTGTGTGTGTGTGGCAAACTGGGTCACTTCAGTCCAGTAAAACCCAGTAAGACAAGCGAGAACCTGCGTGCAGGAGCTGACCCAAAATGAGATTATAAAGTGGAAAAGAGTTCATAATGCAAGGTTAGTAGGCCATTAGCCCTGAAACATGACTGTCATGATTCTCATGTGAACCATGGCTAGTAGGCAACCCATACACTCAGCAAACGACTTGTCGTCATGGATGAATGGACATAAAGTAAAGAAGAAGCAAAGAGGTCCAATTCAACATAGGACTGTAGGTTTTGTATGTGTGTGTGTCTGCCATAATGTCCCCTATAGCCTGTATAAACTATAGTATATCCCTCTAGTTCTGCGTTTAAACAGCTGTATAGTTTGTTTGCTAACGATATAGCCACGCTAGCTCAATCACTATATCTGTTTCTTCTGTGACGCATTTATTCTCTCTCAATTCAAATTTAAATTCAATTCAACAGGCTTATTGCCATGACATTGTGTTGTTGCCAAAGCACAAGTACAATTATGACATAAACAACATAACGTAAAATCTAATTTATGTAGTGTGTCCCTTTTCTTATGACAGGAATTGACATATTTTGCAGCCAAAAACTGCACATTCTTTGTTGTTGTCCCCCCCACCCCCCCCTCTCTCTCTCGCTCTCTCTCTCAACTCACTGTCTGTAACTGAAAGGTGTGTGAGTGAGTGTCACAATGTAACACTGTACAGACAGAAGGCCAGCAGTCATGAGGCTGACACATGGAGCTGGCTCACTATGGGAGTCAACATGGTGCATGAAATTCACGCTGCTCCTTAATGTGTCTCACAGGCTCATTATTTACGTAAGACTGTCTGGGTTCATTTCAAAACCACCAGACTTGTGAGGACAAAAGGTGTTTTTGTCCACGTGGCAATGAATCATTAACCTGAACAGGCCTATTATTATACACTACTAAAAGTAGTTCATTTGTCAGTAGAAGATGTCGGTGACTCACAGGCGTCAGGCAGACTTGTGTTGTGATTTAGGTTGACCATCTGAGTGTCTCCAAACCAAAGGGGGTGGTGGGTGAAGATCAGCTGAGTCGTGTGCAGAGAACATGTCAACACCAGGCCGCATTGCACATGCATTCTAGTTTATTAAACACACACAGAGAAATATACAATAATACATGTTGAACAGCGGATATATGACGTCCCTAGCAGATTATAGAAACGAGGGTAAGAACAGAATGAACAGGAACAAAGCATGCATCTCATATCATTGCACACATGCAGTCAGTCTGACTCTGTCTGATATACAGTAGTGGCTGTGGATATCAATATGCTTACGTAGATGAGTCTAGACGGAGTCGAGCATAAATCATAACAGACTGGACACCGGTAAAGTTGTGTGGTGTAGTAGTTGGCTGACCAAAATGTAAAATATAGAAGATTTACAACAGCTGGTTGAAGGTGGACGTTCCTCAAGCCATTTAAATGAACTTGACTTACTTGACTTATTCCTGTAGGCTCCTAGGTGGAGCATAGGGCCTGCTGGTGTTGGTTTTGCCACTATTCACTTATTGCGTACATATTTTTCTTTGTTATTTTGTTTTCTACACAGCTCTCTGCACGGGAAGGCGAGGAGGAGATGAATGGGACTTTTGCAGAATATAAGCCAGGTAATGTCATAATTTATGGGAGTAGCCTATCTAATGGGCTGACGTGGGACCCCTGTGTCCAGCGGTGTCCCCCTCAATGTGTACTTTTTTCCTCGTAAAAGGAGACATTCAGGGCTTTGATTTGATGTATAGCATGTATAGGATATTTTATTTTATTTATTATTATGTTATTTTGTTTTCTACACAGCTCTCTGCACGGGAAGGCGAGGAGGAGATGAATGGGACTTTTGCAGAATATAAGGTAATTTTTCCTCGTAAAAGTAGACATTCAGGGCTTTGATTCGATGTATAGCATGTATAGGATATTTTCGTGTTAATTTTTATAACTGCCTGTCAACGTCTGACATAAAACGGCCCGCCTAGCTCGACTTTCTGTTCAAGAAGAGTACGTTACTACAAAAGCAGGTGTTGCATAAAGGTAAATATCTCCAGAATGGATGATGGTAAAATCACATTTTTAAATTTTAGTGGACAAATTAAGCTTTCTTTTGAGCTATGCGGTGTGCTTCTCGCTATAAGAGAACATTTGCTGTCGGCCTTGGAAAAGGTTTGGTCGTCTAATGCTATCAGCGTAGCGTCAGGGATAATCATGCTGAGGGAATCGCTAGCACACTGAGTGTTAAGTGAAATGTCCAGAGAGAGAGAGAGAGGGAGAGAGAGTGACCTGGACGTTAGTCCAACACATGGCTATGATTTGCAGAAATATTTGCTCCTGCCTCCAACGTAACGGCACAAGGAAACATGAGGAGTGGTTAAAGCAGGGATGGTTGTGTGTCCATATTCTTTGTCGTTCGTTCTGTGTGCAGTGGTTCTCAATCTCAACCTTATCTCGACCGTGACCCCCCCCCCCCCATTTAAGCATTACATTTTGTTTCACTCTGTTCCACATATTGTGAAATAGCTCAGCTATTTTTACAATTGAGCACCAATAACATAGAAACAGAAAACTGTTAGGATTTTGATGCTCCCCCCCCACCTAGGAGTCCCGACCAGGTCGGTTGAGAACACAGTGTGTTCTAGAGTGGCCTGGCAGCCAGCAGGTGTCAACTAAGTACAGTGTGTGCTGCATGCAGTTAGTAGAGCCAGCAGCCTAGAGGAACGTGCTCCAGTACAGCTGAGTGGGAGGCGTTACGAGCCAAACCCTCCCCTTCTCCGTGGATGTGAACCAGAGGAGAACCCGCCCCCAAGCTCCTCCCATCTAATTGTAGCCCCGGTTCGGAGCAAGCCAGGCTGCGTGTGTTTTGTGTGTCATCAGCAGTGGTGCACGTTTCACACGTGTGACTGCTGTGGAGGAGCAGCCGGAGAGAGCCCTAAGCTGCTTTGTGAGGGCTTAGGAGAGTAGCCACTCGCTGGCTACTCACAGGGTTGTGTGTGTGTGTGTGTGTGTGTGTGTGTTTGCTAAACGCCCAGAGGGGGTGACAGCATAGTTGAAGCATTGGGAGCACGGTGGCACTGCTGCCCAGGGTTTCATATGACAATGCTGTTGGGTCAGGGGCTGCACACACACACACAGGCCACATCAGCAATTCACTGCATCGTGATCACAAAATGAAGCTCTTTGTTCAACAGTCAATAAAAAAAAGGAAAGTGTGTTTTATAATCCTTTGACTGATTAACGATTTGCATTTTACTGCGCAAAGACAACTGTGCAGCAAGTGTCGTTCTCTCATCTCGGAAGAACAGAAAACATACACATAGCCGTTTTTTAATGCATGCAGTGCTATTTCTAGATGGCGTGGCAGTTTGTGCAAAACCGTTGGCTTTCTTAAAAGGCCCGTGACAATGCTCATTGCTCAAAGTCTGGTCGGTCTGTTATTGCAAGGAGAAATCAGGTTGAACTCCTGCACTACTGACTGGAACAGTTTTACGACTCCCCTAGTGCGGGGGGAAGAAATATTAATTGTCCTGCAGACTGAAATAAAAACTGCCTGCATAGATATACTCCCTCCCTCCCACCACCACCACCACCACCTCCCCTAACCCCCGGCTGCACACATGCACATGCACATGCAAAGAGCCTGTGAGGACTCAGGAGGAGAGGGAGCGTGATGTCCGGGACTTTGTGTTGTTTGGTGCAGTTGATGTCACGCTCCCACCCTCCTCCTCCTCCTCCTCCCCTCTGCTCTGCATCCAGCCAGCCCTGTGTTGTTGAGAGCAGGAATATCAGGTTTCCGGTCTGTGTGCACAGTGTGTACTCACACAGCTTCCCCCCCTGTTCCACTCTCTGTCAGCACAGCAGCACACAGTGGTGGAAAAAGTACTGGTGTGTTTTACCTAAGTAAACACATCAATGCTGCAATGTGGAAGAAGTACTAGTCTGAAGTACTTTGATGTCCAGAATTCAAAATGTACTTGAGAGAAAGTACAGACGTATTGGTATCAAAATGTACCAAAGTGGAAAGTGCTCATTATGCAGAATGTCCCATTTCATGTTTTCAAATGTTTTTTTTTTTTTTAAATGGCAGTGATGTATTTCAGTGTAATGGGTCCCAGGACCCAAGGGCCAGGGGTGGTCTTTTAGATGGGTCCCATGGACATTTTATGAGTCCTACTTCAATGATTAGTACAGTATTGCATCCCAGGACCCCCGGAGGGTGACATGATTGCATCCTTTCTCAATTTAGTGAGTTTATATGAGGATGCAGGATGCAGGCTATTTGCATCACTGCTATTTTGAGGTACTTTTAGTACTGGAATATTTTTAATTTCCAATATTCTTTTTACTTCTACTCTACTTTTGATTAATATTGCAAAACAAGCATGATTAACCCATTAATAACGTGAATAACACTCCTTTCGCCGCTCTCCAGAGGTGGAAGAAGTAGTCTGATATTTTATTCGAATAGATATTTTTCAAATTCTTACTTTAGTACAAAATGTACTCAAAAATAACTTAAATTACCCAAAGGAAAAGTACTAAAATGTTTGAAAAATATCAGATATACAAGCTTGTAGATGGGCTATTTTCAAATGTATGTTTTATAATATAATTTATATCTGCAAAGTAACCAGTAAACTAATAAAGTTTTCAAACAATTGTAGTGGAGTAAAAGTACAATATTTGCCTCTGAGGGGTTCTACTGGAGTAGAAGTAAAAGTGTAGAAAAGTGGAAAAATACTCGAGTAAAGTAAAAATACCTCAACATTGTAGTTCAGTACAGTACTTGAGTAAATTACTTAGTTACTTTTGACACCACTCTCCCAGGAGCTCCTGTTAGAGGAAACCAAAGCCACTGGCAAAAAACTCTGTCACCAATGGAGCCCGCTAGCTACAGTAGCTGCCACTGCCAGGAGGTAATTATCACAGGGAGCTAAAATGGCCCTTTTGTACGCATTGGGATAATTGGGTGGTACAGCAGGCCAATAACGATGCTGTCTAAAAAATACTTAATGAGTTGTTACAGCAATGCTCTCCGAAGCACTGGTTCCCAAACGTTTTAGCCCGTGACCCAAAAAGTGAAATTTGATTGTTTCCCCGGGACCCAAACTATAGTGTGAAACTAGCAGATCTACAAGCTCACAACGCGGCGCGAATAGATTGAATAGAGATCGTCTATTTTCACTATTTAAAAAAAAACAACATTCGTTTTCTAATTTATGGAATTTCTTAGATTTTTGGTTGATTTCTTCATGAAATTAGTGAATTTAGTTTATAACCTTTTGCTTTTTTGGGGAGTGTTTTTTTTTTAATGTTAATTAAAATTAAATACAAAATGCAGGAAATAAAAAGTTAATGGACCCAATAAAGATGTGTCCGTGACACACAAACTTCCCGACCCAGTGTTTGGGAACCAGTGCTCCATAGTCCATACTATGACCAGTATGACTGACCGGGGTATTTTTGTGTCTTCTTCTGTGTGTGTGTGTGTGTGTGTGTGGTGGTTGGTTGGTTCGTGCGTTGGCCCATTCATGGTTTCATTCTGTAACTGTTTGTTTCTACACATTCCACTGCGCTGTGTGGAACCCAGAGTGACCCCGCTGTGGCGCCAGTAAAGGCATGGTGTATGGAGGAGGAGGAGGAGGAGAGGGGGGGACATATGAGGCCGCCTGCCTATGCAGTACCGTATGTGTATGAAGAGAAACACGTGCTGTCCGCTCACAATGATATTCCTTAATTTATGTTAGCAGTGGTGGCCATTTTATTTTGTGGTGCCACAGATAGAAAACCCATTAATCTTTAATGAACATAAAACAATTGATTCTGTCAAAAAATATTTTAATATTGAATTATGTTATATACTATATTTAATAAATCCCCCCCCCCCCCCTATATATATTCTTTCACAGAGAACGTTTTAAACTCAAACCTTTGCTTCTGGGGGGTCCCTGGAACAACATATTTTGAGATGGGGGTTCGGCCACCAAACGCGTATAATTGTGGGGGTCCTTTCACATGAAATAGGTTGAGCACCACTGATATATAATCTATCATAGGTTTTTCAGAAAACTGTCGGGATTTAGAAGACATTTTGTCTAATCTGGTGTTGGGTCTCAAATGTGCTGCAGCCAGCTGCGCCAAAAGACTAAAAAGCGGTTCTGTGGTTTTGACCGCGTGCCAGCCAGTGCAGCCGTGCCTTTTTGAAATGTGATCCCGCGTGCGATACGTCACTCACTGCAGCTCCTGGAATGTCCTGCACGGAGACAGAACAAACTCAGCGCTTAAAGGCCAACTGTAATCTCTTATCTTTAGCCGTGTGTGTGACGTCTTGTGCCTCGATACTGCCAAATTGGCACTTATCTGCGTTATTTGCATGAGATAAGCCTGGGTTATTGACATTTCCTCATTGGTAGGGAATGGCCTTCTTAAACGCACATTGTTTAAACAAAATGTGCAGAATTTGTTGACTTCTGTGCAAATCTAATCTCAGCAGCAGGGATAGAAATCGCATGTTTAAGTTGAGATCTTGCGGTCCACTATCTGTCACCCGTTCAGAGCTTAAACCAACAGACAAAATATAGTTTAATTTAAAGATGTCTTAAATGTCAAAGGATCACATTGCTATTTGCTACAGTCCAGTCTGGCTGTGTGCACTATTGTAGTACTGGCATAACTGTGCCACAGCACTTTCTGCTCCACCGGCCCTGGCCACTGGAGGCAGTGTCCTGCAGATTGATGATGATGCACACACACTCACACACACAGCCTTGAGGAGCGTGACTTTTACAATAAGCACATGATGCAATCATGTTCGATACACTCGCACTATTGCAGCATTTGATTTATCCTATACGTTGCTGGACAAAAGGCAGACTGTTCCAACAGATTGTCTGTTTCTAAGTGAACATGCTCTAAAAGAACAGGAGAGCCACGTGTTGTCCTCACAATGCAAATGGCCGTCGGAACAACCCACAGATTCTATAAGCATTCGGAGATTGTGGAATAGTTGTCTGGCTAGTATACGCGAGACTAAAGTGCACACAGAATGCACAGAACTCTTCCTATTTCCGGGCCGATTCCCCACTTCCTTTACAGGTGTTAGTTACCGATTCCATTTAGTGTGCAGTCAAGTGGTTCTCAAACATTTATTTCAAGGACCCCCATAACTCGTACGGGGCCATTTGAAACCCACTCTCAAGGACACTTTGAGACTCGCTGGTGTAGCAGAGTGTTTCCAGTGAGCCAACACACACAATAGCAGCACACTATACTAACTCTGACCAGAATGGAACAGAGCCTTCATTTGTGTCAGCGTAACACCTGTGAGGCCCAAGTTCTTTCCAAAATGGCGTGTGTGCATATAGAGCCCGAGTCTGTCCACGTCGTTCCCCGACCGGCCTGGTCGTGAAAAACCACCTCCCGCCTATGGAGGTCGAGGGGCCGGCCCTGTTTTCAGACAGTTATCAAAATCACAATAATCATTGTCATAATAATTGGCATTTTATGTCATTTTATTGGTGTTTGATGATATGGATAATGTATCTGGCCTGCTGAGGGTGACGATGAGTTGAACTTGACACTTTTGCAAACTATGCGAGCACACAATCCTCCCCTTTCATGCAAAGCAAACATTCAACTTTTATTGGTGGGCGGGTTTGTGTTTGTTAGAGCGAGCGTGCGTGCGTGCGTGTGCTGCATGTAGGCTGTAGGGCAGTGGTTCCCAAACCCAAAAGAGAGATTAGGGTTTTGTCCGGGACCCAAACTAGTGAAAATAGCTGATCTACAAGCTCACAACAGTTGGATGTCTTCATGAAATTACTGCCATAAATCATTGAATTTTGTATTTAATTCATGAAAACAATTTTTTTGGAGGGAATGTTTTTTGAAAATGTTTTGAAATAATAAAAAAACTAAATGTAGGAAACAAAAAAATAAAGGGACCCATAAAAATGCGTCCGTGACACACAAGTGGGTCCCGACCCTGTGTTTGGGAAGCAGTGATGCAGTAGGGTGGAGGGTAGAGGGTGGAGCGTTGGTGAGGCTACACATGACCAGTACAGGGATGATAAATGACTCTAAGAGACTCCCTCTCACAGAAACAGGGAGTGTGCTTTTCCTTGCGCTCGCCTCCACAGGAGCACATGCAGGCTGATAGTTATTGGGGGGGAAAAGGCCTCCCTCTATCTAGGTTATTGTTGTTCAGCTCGTTTTAACATTAGAGCGTGCATGTCGTTTGTCTGCACTGTTAAGACTACTGTTTGACTGTCTGCACCCATCCAAGACTTGGAACGCATCTGTGTCACCTCAGCTTTTAACCGTTATTTTAAAGTTTAGCTGTGGAAAAATAACAGATTATACAAGCTTCAAGCACCGAGATCTGCTATTTTTGAAAAATCATGAAAATGTGGCACAAATCTTTGAATATATATTCTTTCACAGCTAACCTTTTTAACGCAAATCTTTGCTTCTGGGGGGGGGGGTTTCCTGGTGGTACAATACATTTTGAGATGGTGGTCGGCGGCCAAATAAAATCAGAAAACTGTCAGGATTTAGAATTAATTTGTAGAATCTGCTTTTGGGTCTTAACAGGTTAAGTCCTTCAAATGGACGGCATGCTGTTGTCCTGTACGTGTTTTACTTTTTTCTGACGTACACAGCAAAACAATCCTCGGGGGTAATTTAAGTGTGTATGCAACAAAAAAACATCCATTTTGGTTACATTTCTCAGTTACAAATGGATACGCTTACACGGGCGGATTTTCACCGTGCATGCTCGAATCGCCCGATGTCACGCAGCTGCACCTCTCACGGGCATGTGTTAACTGTAGACGCTGCACTTTTCTCAAGGTTGATTAGCAGTGCCACGCACCTGGGAGGTCACATTTCCATAATGTGATTCCTGCTGCGCCGTAGTAGAATCCTGCTACGTTCTAGCGAGCCGCTGTTTAGTGTTTACCGCGAGAGAAGGGATCGCTTCTGGAAGTCTTTAAGACTACCGCCTCGCAGGTCATAAATAGACACTTCTGTCGTGTGCATTGTAGCCTACACCTCTGGGTATGGGAGCGGGATGGGGTTTGAGCGTACAATAATCAGGGGCAGTGGTCTAAAGCATTGGTTCCCAACCTTTTTATTCTGAAGTACAAAAAAAAACACCTCAGAAAATATGTGGCTCTCCAAGTAGCACCGTAATAAGTGATGTTAAAATACAGGAGCGTATACCTGCCCTTTTTGTTTCATTCCTAAGCCAATAATGCTGCTGCTCTGACAAAACGAATCACTAGTCTGATCACTAATCAGCACAACTGATGATATAAATCCGTTCTCAACTCTTCTATTAACAGCTCTTCTTTCAGCACGGCTGGATAACCTTTTTCAACCAATTGCTCAGTCAGAAGAACTACCTGTAGGTAGTAATATAAATATTTCATTCCACTCTTTTTGTGTGTTTGTGTGTGTTTGTGTGTGTGTGTGTGTAAGATCGGAGACAGTTGAGACAGAGGGACTTTGTGTAAAGAGATCCCTCGTTGGAGGTGCCGTGTAGAGGGGAGGGGGGCAGGCTGGATGGAGGGGCAGTGAGAGAGTGCTGGTGTGGTCATGTGTAGACTCGAGCACCAACTGTACACACACACACACACACAGGTAGGGCAGTCACGATTACAAATTTAAGTTGCCGATTAATGCCACACACAAATAAGTGTCGATTTAACGATTTAATAGAGTTTTCATGCATTGAACATTGGAACGTTACAATTTGTATTTCAGCTGGCCTTTTAATCCCAAACCACACCCAAGGGTCGGGTCGGGACAAAACGTTTTTTTTAAGGTCAACCACACCAATGCAACTCAATGATTTGCATTGGTGTGTGGTTTACCTTAAACACCGTTTTGTCCCGACCCGACCCTTTGGTGTGGTTTGGGCTTTAGGCTTCATGATCACAAATTGCAAAGCGCAGATAATTATGACAAATAACTCAAATATATACAAAGAAATCACTGACGCATTTAATACATTTTTCTTTCCAAAAATGTTTGCAAAATATTGGAAATACTTGATCTACAAGCTTACAGTTTACAACACGTGCTGTAAACCTGTAGATCACCATTTCTTTTGCTATTTTTGTAAAAATGATTGAAAACGTATGGACATCTTTCAATATGGAGACGATTATGACGAAAATGAAAGAAATAAAATCCCCGTGTACATATATAATACTGCAGTGTTTGTATTTGTTGATGACACGTAGACTATTATTGTGTTATTTCTGTTTCATGCTATGTAGTCTATGGATCATATACTGTACATACTGCCTAGGACCACAATGGAAACGAGTCCCCAGGCCAGGACCTTTTTAGTCTTACTGTACCATATGCTGTTTGCATTTCTGACTAATAACGTATTCAATCAATTAATCACACACACACACACACACACACACACACACACACACACACACACACAGATCCATACCGTGCCCCTCCTCGCTCCCTAAGCACTATACTCCCGGGTCGCCGTGTGTGGATATTAATACACTGCTCTGCCTCTGAGTGTGCTCGGCGCAGGAGTGAGAGTATCTGACAGGCGCTATTTATAGCCGCTGCAGGCAGGCCGGGTGGGATCCCATCCCGGCGCACGGCACCACGACGCCATCCAGCCCATCCCGGAGCCGCCGGCGTTCTGCAGGAGAGAGGCAGACGCTTCCTCCTCCTCCTCCTCCTCAGCGGAAGGAACTGTGAAGCCCGAAGCGACCAGGGGGTGGAGGGGGACGGGACGCAGGCAGCCGTGGTGCCCATGCCAGGGGATATTAACCCGCTGGAACCTGACAGTTTTCTGATCAAATCTATGTTGCTTGCTACTGTATGTCAGTGGTTCTTCATGTCAAGGACACCCATGTGTTTGACCATGGACACCCATCTGGAAATATTTAGTTCCAGGCAGAAACTCCAGAAGGAAAGATTTGAGTTTAAAATGTTCACCTTACAAATTTATATATTCAAAGATTTGCACAAATGTTCACGTTTTAGAAGGAAAGATTTCAGTTTAAAATGTTCACCTTACAAATATATATATTCAAAGATTTGCACAAATTCTCATGATTTTTCAAAAAATGGCAGCTTGTAGCCGTTTTTGAATAGCCAAACAAATAATGGTTCAATGGTTCAAATCTAAAATGACACTGATATTTTCTCGGTATTAATGGGTTAAGGCCTTTTTATGGACAAGGCTGGTGGCAATTATGGCTGGGGAATATAATACTATAGCATGACTCTTACAGTAGAGCGAGAGAGAGAGAGAGAGAGAGAGAGAGGGAGGGAGAGAGAGACACACGTGCACTGTGCATGACCACCTAAGCAAGAACACATGTCATGTATTATTCATGCAGGTGTGCAGCACTCTTTGCCCCTCTGTCGTTCCTCTCGCACACTGCCTTTTCACACGTTCGGGCGTGTGTGCGACTGTGAGCACACGCATAGTCACCCATGCGCATACGCGCACACACATACACACACACCCACACACACACACACACACGCCCGGGACCAGCTGCTCTGGGTGTGCGGTGCCTGGTGAAAGAGTGATGGACCCTCTAAGGAATGCGTGTGTGTTTTTGTGGTAGTGGTGTGTAATCATGTCCACATTTAGAGTTGAGGCTTTACAGGAGATGAATAAGAGATGATTCACCCATCATCACGACCTGCATGAAGTCAAAATCCTGTTCATTTAAACCCCTAGTGTGTGAAAATTGACTCTTAACAAGGCTCCATTGGGGTTCAGTTATACACTGAATGTATTATTACTATTCTTTTTTTGTTTGTTTTAAGTTTCCCCAGGTTGTGAGCTTGTTGATTAGCTGTTTCTTTGTTGTTTTGGTTGATCGATTGAATACTTTTTTTTATGATGTTTAATTTTTTTTAATACCTTCTATGTCCGTAACGCTACGCCAGTGCTCCGGGCAAATACGGGCCAATAGTTCACAATTTGTTCGGCTTACAATACCTGTTAAGACGATCCTGGTCTTGTGTATTCACTATAGCATATCCATATACAGTACGTACAGTAAACATGCATGGGAGGGAGGACATTTCTGGGGTGTTTTTCTGGGACCGTTTACAAATTGCAGACGGGTGTTCTGTTATGGCGCTTTTGAAGGAGGGTATAAGGAGTCACACTTTGTTGGGAAGGCATTCCACATTTTTGATGGCATTAGAGCATGTGGAACGAATTGGACCAACATGTTTGTACCGAGTCTGGGTTGAGCGAGATCAGTGGAGCTCCCTCTGGCGAACACTGTGTGTGTGTGTACTGTACCTACAGTATGTATTGGCAGAGCGTCAGGGGGGGGGGGGGGACCATGCTGCATGGCTGTATCATGCTGCACATGCATGGCTAGATAACACCGCATGGCCTGACCTTGGGCTTGGATTAGACTGATCTGGGCTCTCTCCTCCTGGTCTGTAATAAAGCGGAAACATGAGAGAGATGAATTATGGTAAGCACCGAGAGTGTGTGTGTATATAGTCATATACCCCCCCCCCCCCCTCTATAGCATACTGATCACACCAATCCTATAGGACAGACAGGGGACAGGCCCAGAGAGAGATGCGTGCACAGTGCGCGCGCACACACACACACACACACACACAACTGACATTTCGTCTAAATGCCTTAAACACGTTGTTACTTGTTATTGAAGAAATAGTTTGCAATTGGCAGTTATTTTGTTACGCAAATTAGGAGGTTAAAAACTAAATGCTTTGCTTGGGAACCATGTTTTTCAGATTCGGCACCTTTTGAATTTTGTTTAAATAGCCTTCCTAATGTTTACCCCCAAATGCTTCTACCTTCTTATAAAATGCCCTTTTCATAAAATCCACCTGTCAATTGCGTATCAGAGTGATACTTTAACCAGGACTTGTACATGAGATCATATACATAACATTTGTATTTTAGATGTCAGCTTTTCTTGTCTTGTTGTAGTTATTGTAGAAGCACCCTTGAATTCTGTAAAACTAGAGCGGTGCCCGTTCGGCACTGCTGTACTTGGAAACGATGAAAGTTGGAAATGCATGCCCCACCCAGACATTATGTCTGTGTACCTTTTTATGCCCATATACTGTATGGAGTTCTTTGTCAGGCATGCCTGAGTCTATGCAGAGACGTCAGAACAGGCCAGCTCCATATATGGACACTGGGCAGGGGCCCTGTAGCTGTCCAGAGCCCGGGCAGAGGCCTTTTGGGGCCGGTTCTGGACAACCATGGGTCCGACCAACACTACTTCGGGCACTGCACCCTCTGCACCCTCGGGTGGGGCGAACAGTTCTCGTTCTCGAAATGATTATTATTTAAACTTGTGAAATGGGACTGCACAATGAGTACTTTTAGTACCTTTTGTGGCTTTCGCCTTTATTTTATATTTTTTATGGAGGGACAGACAGTAGACAGTAGTAGGAAATGGGGAGAGAGATGGGGGGTAAGACATGCAGTAAAGGCCGTCGGGATCGGGAGTCGAACCCGCGGCACACTGCCAGACTGGATTACCTGCAGCCAAGGTGCCTGGACCGCTGAGCCATGGCCCAGAGACTTTTAGTACTATATTTTGATGCCGATACCTTTGTACTTTTACTCAAGTACATTTTGAATACGTTTTTCTTTTTTTTAACCTTTCTGCCTTTATTTATAGATGGGACAGGAAAACGGGGAGAGAGAGAGAGAGATGGTTGGGATTCGGGGAAAAAATCACACTGTCAGGCATTAGAGCTTATATAGCGCTAGGCCAGTGTGGCACTTGGAGCGTCCGCTAGGCCAGAGGGGCACCCCCAGGATGGTTACTTTTGAGTAAAACGATGTGCGTACTTCTTCCATCACTGCACAGAGCACCTCCGTCCCTCCTCAGATCCGTATAGCGGAGCAGAGCACCCTAAGGCTCACCAGGCCTCATTCATCACCAGTGACATTTTAATAAGAGGTGCGCGTGACGGCTATGTGGCTCATCGCTGCCTCGACGAAGCAATTTGCTTCCGTGGCATCCGTAGTTCCTCCCGTATCTAAACATGCCCGCTGTAATCAGGCCAGCGTGCATGCGGCTGCCAAAGTGTACATCTACATTTCATTAGCATAACAGTTTTGGCAGCCTCGTGGCGTTCATATATATACCTGCACATGATAATTTTCAGTGCTGGAGTGGAGAGAGAGAGAGAGGGGGGGAGAGGAACAGAAAAAGATGGATGAAGCCCCGGTCCCTGCCGGGTGTGCTCAAAGTATGGCGGTGAGCGAGCGAGCCGCGTGCAGCCAATAGAACATATGATGGATGTCACGGATGTTCCGTCCGGGCAAATATCGTAGAATCAGCAATAAAACGGCACAGCACACTTCTCGTGGCTCTGATCTATAAAATCAGCCACAACCCATCTGTTTATGTCTATTTTATGTATCCCGCTGAAAGCTTTACTACTAGAAAGTGGGCCTAGCATCCTGTTTCTCTTCCCTCCTCCCCCCCCCAGGGCCTGCTGTGGTCCAGCAGCACACTGGCCGACAACGTGGAACCGGAGAGCGGTCTGCAGTGTCTCTGCTGGGGGTCTTCTGGGAGGATTTTGGCGGAGGACACCTAAGCCAGGAGGACTGCTGCGGCCAGACAGGACTCCTATGCTGTAGATGGATAGCCTGCCCTGCGTCCTCCTCGAACCCGTTCCCAGGGTAAGCTGCAGTGTTGATTTTGTCCACTGTTAACTATATGACAAAAAGTGTTCGTCGACAAAAAATGTTCACGGACGAAAACCAAATAAGAACTAAGCTATGATGACTAAAACGAAGACTACCGGTAAATATATTGACAATTTTGTCAACAATGGAGAACTAAAAGTCTTTTAGCCTGGTTGCGGACGGGTGTTAGGCTCTGAAAGCTAAAGAGTGAATAAAACTAGAGTCGTCTAATTATTTCTGAAACATATTACATTTTAATCAAAAGAATATAACCATAACTAAATCAAAATGTGCTGTCAAAACCAACACTAGTAAGCTGTGTGCCACCAGACGGTTCTAGTTACGCGTTTAGAAACCTAGCGGAAATACACAGCGTGTAATATATTCATGCCGTCATTCATAATGAATAACTCTCGCATCGCAAGCACAATAGCGGCGGCAGTCGTCGAGTTGGACACCTTGCTGACGGAATTAATTATGACGGATGCTTTTAGAAGTCGCTCGCCTGCAGTGGTTTATTTATTCCCTTTACGGCGAACAAGCTATTTAGACTTTTTTTTTTTTTTTCTTTGTTTATTTTTTCATTCTGTTTTTGAATAATAATGTGTGGCCTTATATGCCCGCTATTATTCTCTGCAGTATAACACGTTTCATAAGAACACAAAATGTGCTTTTCAAGGTGCTTTTTCAGTGCACTGCTGTATTTCTTCATGTAATGATGACAGGTACGCTCATGAGACTTTAAGAAATTATGATCATTTCCTGCAGGCAGTGGATTTCTCCTCTCCTCTCCTCTCCTCTCCTCTCCTCTCCTCTCCTCTCCTCTCCTCTCCTCCTCACCCCCCCCCCCCAACCCCGCTGTTGTACATCTTCTCCTCTTTTTTGCTGCTGTAGCAGAACTGGACTTGATGTTCAGTACTTATGACACATCTCAGTTGCCCCCTCCAGGGCAGCCTCCTCCTTCCACAGCTTGCTCTGTGTGTGTGTGTGTGTGTGTGTGTGTGTGTGTGTGTGTGTGTGAGAGATATATACAGTGAGAGAGAGAAGGACAGGAATAAGTGAGTACTGTTCTGGCAGCAATCAGATTTGTGCATCTGTTTGACTATGTTGCGTCACCTTTTCTGTAGTGTAAACATAATGATCCACTCTGTACTTTGACTGCAGAGGGGAGTTTATCTCCCTAGTGAGTGAGTATGTGTGCGCGTGAATGAGTGCGCGAGTGCCTGCGTGCGTCTGTGCGCGAGTGCCTGCGTGCGTCATGTGCGCGAGCCGTGCGTACGTCCGTCCGCCCGCGTTCTGCTTGCGTATGTGGAGGGGGTCACATGCTTTCCCCGAGTCTGTCTGCTTACCTGATGGTTGCCATGGGAACAGCCAGACGGCAGGCAGTAGACTCAGGGGGGGGGGGATTGTGGGAACACGGAGAGGAGGTTTTCGGGGGCGAGGAGGAATCTCTCTGGATTTCTGGAGACTGGGTTGTTGTGTCTGTGGCTTTTAGAAGAGACAGCGTTTCATCTTTTGATTTAAAGCTTTTCCTTCGGCACCTTTTTCTGATTTTCTGGGGCGCAAAAAAAAAAAAACCCTTTCTTCTCTCTCCCTCTTGTTGAACCATAAAATAAAAAACAGACCCTTTTAACAATAGCTCATAAAATATGACTATATTTTATTATACGAATATTTGTTTTTAATGAATGTCCTGCTGTTTGCATGTGCGTTTGTGTGGTAGCAGCTGAGAAATTAAAGGAGGGTAATTTAGCCAAAAGGCAGTTGGGTTTCTTTATTTGGCCAGGTGCTTGAAAAGCGCCTGGACTACATTTGCTACTTCGCTACTAGCGACCGTAAAGACGACCTTAGTAGACACTTTTTCATGATTGGCTGCCTCTAGGCTGCCTCTAAGCATTACCTATAAAACCCATAGTCTGAACGGCATACAACCCATACTCTGAATGCCGCAACGTGAAGCCGTGAGCTGAGGCAGAGGCTGAGGCACACAAACTGATTATAGATGTTCATAAACGATCGAAAATATGAATGCTTTTTGGATCATATATCGTATAAATTAAAACGATAGCAATGTAAGCTAGCAAAGTGAAGCAAACTATTTCTCAGTTTTTTTTCCCCTAATTTTTTCCGGGGGGGGGGTTGTGTGTGTGTGTGTGGGTTTCAAAGTAAAAGCGGCCATGTCTTTCCGGCACCCCAGAGCTCCTATTTTGAAGGAATCCCGGGCGCTGATTGTGTTAAAGACATTCTTGTGTAATTTAAATGAGTAGATACACATTTGTCTTTGACGGCAGGGTGTCGCGGCACAGCAGAGGTTAACATTAACACACGTACGCTTGGCTCTCTGTGCTCTCACACTGCATGGCACACGACTGATCATTTGCATTCCCCTCGAGGAGGAAACAGAAACGCACTGTTGTCCTGCGAACCCAGCCCCGTCCGTCTACTCTCTCTGTGTCTTCAAGACTTCCCCGAGGCGCCCGCAATGCATGCCTCTGAGTTGTAAACAAGCGAAGCGTTACTCTCCCGTATAGCTAACAAAATGCCGCCACGCTGAGCACTTAAATCTTTAAATTGCGCCACCTCCTCCGGTTTATTACGCTGACACTCAAATAGCAAAGATGTTCCCAGCTTTTATCGCACCAGTTGCACACACACTTCTCCCTTTTGTGTTTTGCCAGCTGCCCCGGGGAGAGGTGTATGTGTGTGTGTGTCCTGTGTCTCAATGTGTACGTATATTTATGACCGAGGCTAATTGTGTTCTCGCATCTCTCTCACCAGTGGTGGAAAAAGTACTCACATTTTGCTGAAGTAAAAAGTATACCGATACTGCTATGCCTGCAGAAACACTCTTTACCAAGTCTGGTGCATAAAATGCACACGCATTGTGAGCTTGTATTTTCAAATAGCCCATGCTTTAATAGGGGCTGAAGTGGTAAATGTACAGGTATATGTATGTAATATCAATAATCCAAATCTACAAAGTAACTAGTAGAAACTATTGCTATTTTCTAATGGCCGAAATATATATAGGAAGCTGCTACTGTCTGTTTTGTAATAATAATAAAATAAATCTACAAAGTAACTACTAACTAACGTTTTCAAATAAATGTAGCGGAGATGAAGTGGAGTAGAAGTAAAAGTACTGGAAATTGGAAATAAATAAGTACAAATACCTTGAAATTGTTCAAAAAGTACAGTACTTTAAGTACATGTACTTAGTTACTAACTTACTTTCCACCAAGGCTATCTCCTACATCTGGAGGGAAACATGGAGTCGGGGAGTCGGATCACACGTCTTCGACCCCACGACGACCCCCCCTACACACACACACACACACACACACACACACACACACACACACACACACACACACACACACACCCTCCTCCCCCCCTCTTGTCCTCTGTTTCCCTGTGTCTCCGACTCTCCGTGCACTCGCTCACCCCTCCCTGTCCCACCCAGCGACCCAACAATGCCCTGCAGGGGTTAAACCTGGGTGGAGTGGTAGAGGGGAGGGGGGGCAGGCAGGCAGACAACAACACAGCACAGACGACAACACAGACATACAGACAGACGACAACAACAAAACAGCACAGACGACAGACAGACAGACAGACAGACAGACAGCGAATCTGTCTGTCTGTCTGTCTGTCTGCCTGCCTGTCTGTCTGTCAAACAGTGAGCGAGAATGTGTGTCTGTGACCACAGTGCAAATATGTGAGGCAGTCCAGTCCGTCTCCGCTGCCAGACAGTCACTTACATAAAAAACACAGCTCCCGTTCACTCGCCATTCACACTCACATGGTGGGCCATGTGAGAGATCGCCTCTGTCTCTCTCTCTCTCTCTCGCTGCCACCGCTGTCTTGTCAGACGCTCTCACAGAGACATCCCAACACGCGTGCGATCTTCAACATTCATTCAGCCCAAGGACCTCCTAGCTCAGAGGTGCATGAAGCCGGGACCCCCTCACCCACCCACTACATATTGTATCAAATTGACTCGTAGATTAAACCTTTTTCATAGATTTCATAGATAGCTTCATAGACAGCACTGTCGGTGTGTATTGGATTCGTGTTGATTTGTATTTAACAACTTAAACCATCAGTACTTGGTAAACTTGATCACTCTGTTGGTCTGCTCGTTATTCCCCTCTACGCCAAACCTCTTTGTCTAAAATAGCTGATCTACAGGCTCACAACGTCTCGCGTATAGCTATAGGGTTCTCCTGAGAATATAGATGCTAAAAGGTAAACGAAAATCACACTCGTGTGAAGTGAGGGGCGCCTGGTAATGTTTCTTTAAATGTCCTAAACAATCATTAAAAGTCCAGAGACTTGGCTGCCACTCTGTTTGTTTAAAGTGAATAGTTTATACATAAACATTACATTTTGACTGCTTGTTGTGGGATTCTTTGTGGGTTTTTTTGTCCTTTTATTTTTGTCTTTTTCCTTTCCTTTTCCTTCCTTTTTTACACACCATTATATATTATATTCTTATTTTGACCATAAGACCCATTTTTCTGGTTGCCAAGTCTCCAGATTTTCTTCAGTATGACACTGATTTACTACGATGCTATGGCATATGATATTGCATTTCTGGTAATATTGTCCACTAATTTTTAATGTCCGTGGCAAAAAATGTCCAAAAAATGTCCACCACAAGCCAGCATGGCGATGACCCCTGCCCACAACCCCCCACTCCAATCCCCCCCCAACCACACCCCCGCTCTGAGCCGGGGGGGGGGGGTGTGTGCGTGTGCGCGTGCGTGTGTGCGTGCGTGCACGCCGCTGAGCGGAGCAAGTTGTAAAGTGCTGACTAAGTGCAAATGGGCCTGGCCGCCGTGTGACGTCATGGTCACCGTGACAGACTCCAATCCAATAGAATCCACTGTATTTATAGATTTAAAACAACGTTGAGACAAAGAACAGTCATAAATACATTTGCGTTAATTCCACCCCCCCCCCTCTTCTGTGGCATCTATCTTCCAACGCTGCGCCACTCCACGCCCCTCGCGCAACATTGATCTGTGCTCTGGCACCAATGTAGGCTTCTCTCACCACCTTCAAAAGAAAATCCCCCCCCCCACCCATTTTCTTTTCCTACATAAAAAAAAAGAATTTCAAAAGAATATTTTTTTACATAAAAACATTTTAAATATATATATATAAAAAAAAGAAACAAATGAAGTAGTGAAAATAGCCGATCTACAAGCTCGCAACGTGGCACGACGCGTTGCGTGCTCGTACTGTATAGATCTGCTATTTTCACTAGTTTGGATCCCGACTTGAGCAAACGTCTAATCACTATTTCGGATCTCGAACCTCGAACAGTTTGAGAAACTCTGCTCTATACTCGATCTCAAACGTTTAAGCTCGAGATCCAAGAGAGCAGTTTGAGGACTCCCTATATTCACGGATTAGGGCCGATTCATACTCCTATTTTACCGCTGTTTCGGCGCTGTAGTGCCGAAATGATTTCGAAATTTTCAGTAGCACCGAAGAGACGACTTTAGGACGGTACCCACCCCCCCCACCCCCCCCCCCCCCCCCCGAACCTCAAACGACGTCACAGACTTTTATTCGGCTCTAAAATAAGAGTATGAATCGGCCCTTACTCTTTCTTCATTGATATGCAGCGGGTTGACACATGGTTCTTTCCACTGGAGTCAGTTGTATTTCAGGGCCCACAGTCCAAGCATGTGCCTCTCGTTTTCCTACAACATCAACACGGCACAGACAGTCACTCACACTGCGTTGTCTGTACGGGATATAGAGATATAAAAAAGGAAGCGTGTCCTTCTATTAATAGTCCCACCACCACCCCCCCCCCCCCCCCCAGGCCACATAGAGACGACACAAACGGCGCAATCCACTCGATCCACAGTGGCGATGCTTGTTTCCATTTTTAACGTCTCTGTTTACCCGTGTCCACACAAGGGAAAGAGGCAGGTTCCATTTTCATCCCAATGCAAATAGAGTGCTCTCTATACCAACACAGATCAAGAACAGGATGGGCCTGTGAAGCTACTAAACACACTAAAGAGGAAGTGTCTCTGGTGCAGTGTTGGCACTGTGATTTACACAAGTGCAAAATGATTGTGTTGCAGCTGTATTATATGCATAGGTAGGTATACTGAATAAAAATAAACAGTAGGGCGAATTCTGGGCTAGTCTAATAAACTAATTAAATTGCACTTTCAAATGTAGCCTATGTTTCAAAAATATTCTGTTCTATTCAAGACATGCATTTTTGAGCCTTGAAATACATTGTCACAAATGTATTTCTGTATGTTTTTAGCATTGTTATATTTTTTGCTATTGAAAACTAGCAGATCTACAAGGTCATGGCTTGGCACTGAGTGCCACCTCACGAGCTTGTAGATCTGCTATTTTTGAACAATCGTGAAAATGTGGCGCAATAGGTTTGTTTTTATAGCGGTGAATACACTGAATCACCATAAGACTGGTGGTCCCAAATGCCTCCAAGTAAAAGTAGCAATACCACAATGTAGACGAGTCTGTTACAAGTAAAAGGCCTGTGTTCAAAATTAGCCTCAAAATATATTAAGTAAGTACCAAAAGTACTAAAATGAAATAAAGAATTGCCTCTAAAGTGGTTAATGTATGTTTTATCATATAATTACTTATACAAAATAACTACTAACTAAAGTTTCAAAATAATTGTATTGGAGTAAAATGTACAATATGTGCCTCTGAGATGTAGTGAGGTAAAAGTAAAAAAAACAAAAAAAACAAAAGACAAATAAATAAATAATGTAGTTAGTTACTTTACAGCACTGCTCCATTCATAACACCTCATATTTCCTGTTGGCTGTGATTCATGCTTTTATCTTTCAAAGAGAGAGAGAGAGGGGTGGGGGGTACCCTACTCATTCATGTTCGTAGTGATCTCATGCTGACTCATAGAGTGGGCGACTTGATGTTCTCATTAAAGTGCATTGTCAGATGATCACAACCAAGGCCTCTCTTCGTCGTCATACGTCATGTGTGTGTGTGCGCGTGTGCGACTGCGTGTGCGTTCATGACTGCACGTGACTGCAGAAAGTGACCTATAGCATGTGATTTCTATCTAAAGGACTACAGTTGTGTCGCAGATTAAACTCTTTCATAGAGTTCATAGATAGTTTCATTGACTATCATCAGTGCTGTTTATATTATTATTATTATTTATTTTTAATTTCAGACATTTCAATGCTTGATTTGCTCTTCTTCCCCTCTACACCGAACCTCTGAATATCTGCTATTTTCAGATACTATTCCCCAGAATAGAGAGGCTAGGGTTCAAGTGGTTAAAAACTAACACACACACACACACACACACACACACACACACACACACACACAGATTCGACGTATTGGATTACTGTGATACAATTTACTCAGAATTTCAACATCTGCACCGCTGAGTCCACGAATGGTCAATTACATAATTGTGGCCACATAGATTTCACAGAACAGATACACAGAATAGTACTTAAGAAGCCTTACTGGGAGCCTACTGGCCTATGACCATAAGTCATGGGCAGTGGTGGAAAAGGTACTTCTATGTTCTACTTAAGTAAAAGTATCAATACTGCAATATACACAAAAGTAATAGTACTCATTATGCAGAATGTCCTATTTCAAGTTTTCAAATGTATACAATCATTTTTTCAAATATCTACTAGCAATGTAGATTGGCCATTTTCAAATGGCCGAAATGTATATGCTATGGCTGAAGTGGTTAATGCACTGTATGTTTGGCACAGTAATAATCTAAATCTACAAAGTAGATGTAGTGGAGTAAAAGTATTGGAAATTGGAAATACTCAAGTAGGCCTACAAATACCTCAAAATTGTACAGTACTGAAGTAAATGTACTTAGTTGCTTTAGCCCATTCTGACCGGGAACCCATGTTGGTGTTAGCATCATGTTATGCTTTATCTATTGAAAAATATCAGATCTACAAGCTCATAGCGCGCCACCGAGTGGCGCGCTACGAGCTTGTAGGTCTGATATTTTTGAAAAATCGAAGAACGACTGACATTTTTAGAATCTGATCTCAGGTCAGAATGGGTTAATCAGACCAGTGTGTGTCCAGTGGAAACCTCATATGAATCTGATCTCAGGTCAGAATGGGTTAGTTTACACAATTGGTCAGGGACAATGCCATGATGTACAGTGACCCCCTAGGCATGACGCAGGTATATGTCGCAGGGACATCCAACCCTTGATGCGGAGGAGTGCCAAGCAAGCAGGGAGGGAGGCATCCGGTCCTATTTTTATTGCCTTTGGTCCCCAGACGCCACTTTGAGAACGGCTGAACTAGAACATGCAGTAATTCCCGATAGTCAAATGGCATCCGACTGTCCTTTGCCACATAATAATAGCGGTGACAAAGTTCTCATGAACGCATCCTTCTGGTTGCACACGCAAATTCAATAGGAGAGTTTGTGTACAGTGAAAAACAAAGAAAAATAAATCCTCTCCCTTGTAGAGAATTGATTGATTGATATGTGCATTAACAATGTTTACATGTACAGAGAAATGCACATAGTTATACATCACTATCAAAAGGATAAATGCAAGAAAAAGCCAACGGCTTATTTCCATTGCAGTCCCTTAGTTGAAAACAATGATTGAGTGAGTGTATGAGTGAGCGTCCATGTGAGTGTTTTAGGAATGTGTTATATAATTATTATTATGTTATTCTTATTTTTAGAATAGCTCACTACTTGGGTCAGTGCCTTAATCCATTCTGAACGGGAACCCATTTTGGTGTTAGCATCATGTTATGCTTTAGCTATTGAAAAATAGCAGATCTACAAGCTCATAGCGCGCCACCGAGTGGCGCGCTACGAGCTTGTAGGTCTGCTATTTTTGAAAAATCGAAGAGCGACTGACATTTTTTTAGAATCTGATCTCAGGTCAGAATGGGTTAATCAGACCATTGTGTGTCCAGTGGAAAACTCGTATGAATCTGATCTCAGGTCAGAATGGGTTAACAACCCACTAAAACCGGGAAAGCATCCGTGGCATAGACTTATGTTACATTTTAGCGCTGGATATTAAAACATTGCAGATATCCTGAAGTTCACAGCTTGGACACTTAAACTTTGTAGCCTCACAGTGGCCAAGTGCGATTTTTCCGATTCCAAAAAAATTGCCCTTGGCAGATAGTGTGATATTAAAATGGTCAAGCCAGGCTACACACTTTGTTGCCGCGCTGCAAGCTTGTACATCTGCCATTTTTTAACAATTTAGAATAATCTTGAAAGTGTAAAAGGCATTTGTAGAATTGAGTTAAAGACAGACAGACAGACAAGACAGATACAGTAGTAGAATAAAGCTTTCAAGAGTTCATTAAACACTCGAGACATTTAAATATACATATATATATATATATACACACACACACACACACATGCGAGTGCTCTCGCACTGCCTGTTGAGAATGCAGCACGTGTAAAAGGAAGAGGGCGAGACAATCCAGACATCCCCCAACCCCCCCCCACAAGACTTTGGCCGCTTGCCCCCATCATGTCTTCCCCGAGTTCAGGTCGCCTAGCAACCGGTCCTCTGCCATTAGAATTTTCATGCATCACTATGTCTGCATTGATGTCATGGTTGCCGCGGCAACCATATGACCGAGTTACCGTGACACTTCCCCACTGTGTTAACGACCTATAAGCCCTCCGTATGGTGTTGACGTGTATTCAGTGGCGCCGTGGACAGTAGCAAAGTACATGTACTCAAGGACTGTATACACTTTTAGATGTATTTTGTTGTACTTTCTTCTGTATTTTCAATTTCCAGTACTTTTCCTTGTACCCCACTATACATCCCAGAGGAAAATGTTGTACTATTACTCCACCTCAATTATACCGGTCTGAAAACTATAGTTACTAGTTACTTTGTAGAATTTGAATATAATTACAAAACACACAAACCACTTTGTATATATATATATATATATTGCGGCCTCTTGAAAATAGCTGATCTACAAGACACGTGAGCTTGTAGATCATTTTTAAATACATTTTGAACTTGTGAAATGGCTCATTCTGCACAATGAGTACTTTAAGTATATTTTGATGCAAAAAGATCATCATACTGCCTGTCTAGAAAGGAGGTTTTCCAGATTAACTCTGGACAGACAGACGGTTTTCCAGATTAACTCTCGACAGACAGACGGTTTTCCAGATTAACTCTGGACAGACAGACGGTTTTCCAGATTAACTCTGGACAGACAGACAGACGGTTTTCCAGATTAACTCTGGACAGACAGACGGTTTTCCAGATTAACTCTGGACAGACAGACGGTTTTCCAGATGAACTCTGGACAGACAGACGGTTTCCCAGATTAACTCTGGACAGACAGACGGTTTTCCAGATTAACTCTGGACAGACAGACGGTTTTCCAGATTAACTAGTCTGGACAGACAGACGGTTTTCCAGATTAACTCTGGACAGACAGACGGTTTTCCAGATTAACTCTGGACAGACAGACGGTTTTCCAGATTAACTAGTCTGGACAGACAGACGGTTTTCCAGATTAACTCTGGACAGACAGACAGACGGTTTTCCAGATTAACTCTGGACAGACAGACAGACTCTCTTGAGTCTTGCAGAGTCATGATGCCATAAAAACATATTGCTTCTAAATTGACCTCATATGGCCCCAGTCCCTGCCTCGGCCCGTGCTCAGCCTATCAACTCCTCTACATTACCATACGTACCTACTGGAATACGCTATGTTTATTTATTTTTTTAACTTGTTTATTGCCATAATTATAGGTCATTTACAGGCAATTTGTTTCATATTATGACGTGTTCATTTTCTCTCAGTTCATTTTTTTAAGTGTAAAAAGTAAGAAAAAGAGGAAAAAAACTAAAAAAACAAAAATACATAGTTTGAGTAATACATAGTAATATTATTTGCCTTGCGAGTGCCTTGGGGGTGAACTTGAACTTTTCACTGTGACATGGGAGGTTTTAATTTAGGGTATCTCCCGTCTCCTTTTGAAGTTAGGGAGCTTAATTTGTAACTGGGCTGTCATATATTCCATTTTATGTGTTTGTTTGAGTTTTTGTAGCCACTGATCAATAGTAGGGGGTTGGGTTTCGCAACTATCAACAGAATATGACCATTATTAAACTATGTTTTAATGGTAACAGTTTTGGGTGAATTAAGTGGAGAAGATTTAGGTTTTTGTCAAGAAAAGTGGCAGCACAGAAGTTATAGTGTAGAATGTGTGAATAAGTAGTAGAATAAAGTTGCACACCGGCCGCGTTTTTTGGAAAAATCCGAATTTGGCCCGGTGTCCAGGGACCTTAAGTGTCATTTTCAATAACCATAACAGTAAGTAATTTACAAGACATTCTCTAAATAGTTTTTTAAATATTTACTGTCAATAATTTGGGACATTACGAAGCTACAAAAAAAATGGACGTTTTAAAGCAATACCAGTCTTCCCATTTGCAGAAAATAACATCACTTATTTATTAAATCTTTCCGGAATGCACCCTCATGATGCCCCCCTAGCTCTAATACTGCCCACTCACAGAGTGTTGGCTTTGCACGACGACACCCCTGATCCCATGCATGGGGACGTTGTGTTCTACAACAGTGTTCTTCCTCTCAGTACAGAGTTTAAATACGCATGCAGATCATGATGGAAGCACTTTGGCAGTCCCCCAACGGCTGACTTGGCAGTACAGTAGTGTCAACGGAATAAACAGCGGCTGCAGGGAAGGCACCGTCCAGACTGCATTAATCTTCGTTCCATGAATAAACCAGTCGCACCCGCCGGTTTCACCTGCGGAGACACTACTCTGTGGCTGCCGTCCTCGTCGTCTTTTCTCTCGTTGTGCGACTGTGTGAGTGTGGAAGATCCCCCCAGACTGTTCTTTTATTTATTTTTTGTCTTCCTTTTCTTTCCGGGCTCTCTTCCCAGTCGGCAGAATGCCCTTTGGCAGTGCCAGACGTGGTGGTGAGTGCTGATTCCTCATGCCCATCCTTTACCTTGCTACCCCACAGCCCTCTGTGCCAGTGCCATTGACTGTCTGCAGCCTGAGGCTTGCAGGCAGGCAGGCACAGCACAGTTACAGTTACAGTACACAGTGAACTAGACAGATTATCTTTGTCGAGGGAAGAGATCGAGACAGATTATCACAGAACAGTCCTCACCATCAGTATTTATTTTCCCCCTGCGGGCCAGCCAACAAAAAAGTCTCTGTCTTGTACAGGATGATTATCAGCTAACAATATGGTAGGTAGTTCATGTGGATGCTCCCGGAGTCCCGGGGGGAGACGCGGCTTCCACAAAAGGATTTTCTCTGAAGCCTTCAGCTTAGCATTTCCGTTTGGAGACAAATCTACGCTAAAGATCAGCCGCTTGATGTGCCTTTTGACAAATCTTAAGTTGTATCACGTAGATAATCTAATTTCTGATTGCCAGACACAAATTGCTGGAACGGGACGAATCTATGAATAGTTAATGAGGAGAGAATTAATGCGTCAACATTCTGCCACAACTTGGGGGGGGGGGGGGGGGGGGTTGTAGTGCATGTGGCGTGTGCATTGTGACAGATGCAACAATCTCATCACACAGGCATTGTTATAGACCTTAAAAATGCGTGTCAGCATTTTTTTTGCTACTTGCTAACATAGACTGCTAACATCGTACGTCTCAGGAAACCAAGGCTCATTGTGGCTGTGATGGTTGCGGTGCGTTTAGCCCTTATTCCTCAGAAGATTCACTCTCTGCTGCAGCTGCTGCCTAGCCTGGGGGGGGAGGGCAGGGGATGGGAGGGCAGGGGAGAGAACCGGAGAGGGGTCATGATGACTCCTCGAGGCACGCCGCGAGGCCAGCGTGCTGACTAAAGTATGAGCAGGGGTCCCGTTCCTGTGACCGTGTTTGCTTGTGTTCACAGCTGTGTCGAAATGTTGTGCCCACCGTTTTGCGGGCCTCGCTGCTTCTCGTGCTTATAGTCCGACAGGACGGGACGCGACGTGGTCATAATGGAAGGGAGCCTTTGAGAACAATGAAAGCCAATCAAGCAGTAAATGGCAAACTCGACGTACAGCAGTTAAAAAAAAAAAAAAAAGCAACTCTCTCATTAGTCCTAACTTTCGTGAAATGCACAAGGAACATCAACCGGGATGGAAGTCTACTCCGGCCGCTCTCGGCTCTGCCCTGATCTAAATATAGGACTATCCCACGGCTTTATGGCTTATTTGGCAGGGCCAGTGGCTGCATGGTGAGATTACCACCATTCCAGGGTTTTGACAGGCTGCAGTGTACAGTAGATTCATGCCAGTGGCATTAATGACGTGCTTTTGTCACCAGTGGATTATCTTAAGATTGTTTGTTACTACAGGCCCGTTGAGGAGCACCACAGACAAACCCCCCATTTAACATGGTTTGTGTGAGACCGAGGCAGCGCAGAAGTATGATCACATCTGGCCGATTCTGGCCTCCCTCCCACTGGCTCCCTGTTCGCTGCAGAATTTGCGGCGCGATGCTAGGGGGTAATATTGGTGTCAATAAAGGGAACAAGAAAATGCACCCACATTGAAGGTGGTGAAACCTCTGGTTTCCTCTTGTTTCATGTCCCCTGCGTCTCCCCGTCCCGACATCATTACATCACATTATTAACACCGCTCTCGTAGACATGGGTCACGTGCTTTCACTTTGGCACACGAGAGATCCGTTTCCTCAGCAGAAAATGGTCCAGGTCTGTCCTCCAATTTGCAGAATCCTACATTTCAATAACAATGCGCCGTGGTGGTGCAGGGCACAACATGCTGCAGCTCTCTTTGAAGAGAATGGGAGAAGACACGCTGATTGTTCTAATAATCGATGTTGTACCCCCCCCAAACACACCCATGACTAATTTAGAGATGAACCCTGCAGTACATTTTAGACCAGTGATTCCCAAACTTTTTAGCTCAAGACACAAAATAAGAAATCAGATGTTTGCCTGGGACCCCAAAGTTCTTTGCTAAGTTTTTATTGTAATTGTGAAATTATTTTGGAAAAAAACACTTATTTCGAAAATCTGAGATTTTGACAACATTTAGGAAACAATATATTCACTCGCGACCCACAACAATTTATCCATGTCCCATAAATGAGCCCCGACCCACTGTTTTGGTAAACAGTGTTTTAGACCATACATTGTCTAAATAGGACCCATCTTGTTTCATTGTTTTCTTTAATTGCTTACTTGCGTTCTGTGAAAAAATTGTGAAGCGAAATATTGGGAAAGCATGTGCAAAGTATATATTTATTTTAAAAAGTACAACTATTTTTCAGAAACAGCGACAGGATTAAGTAGCATTCCCTCCTCCACCCTCCCAACAATCCTAAAAAATATTTTCAGACTCTCCTCAGGAGACTCTCCTGCCACTTTCTCAGAAGAGTTCTCCGAAAACAAGCCGAGGGGCACGGACAGAGACAAAGTCCTTTGTGAATGCCGAGATTTCGCAATGACAGATTCTTTTCGGCGTGTGTGTGCCGTGTCGTGCCGAGGCCTGGCAGGCTGGTGGTTTGTGTTTATTCTGAAACAGGATAGCCCCCTTGGGACGTACTGTTCAGTCCTCGCCACCTGGGGAACGTCTTCCAGAGCAGGAGGAGGACTGCATCTGCAGAACAAACAGTGTGTCGCGTCTCAGTCTTACTACTGTCCTGTACCCACCCAGTAGTGGTGGAAAGTAACATAGAATCTCCATAGCAACCAACTAGTCTTCCTGGGGTCCACATAAGAATAAACATTCCAGTACAGTACACATACAATTACAATTACACTTTTGTTAAATAGTCAGTATTCAACTTACATTCGTTCGAATAAAATAAAATAAAAAATTGCCAAGATTACAAGTGAGAGTGGGAAAACAAAACAAACAACACTTCACTGTATCAAATGGAATTTTAGATACTTTTTAAACGTTAATTTACTGTAAATGCAACAGAGGTTTTGAGGCAGGTTATTCCAAAGTGACAATGATCTATAAATAAATCTCTTTATTTTGGGCGAGGTAACACAAGCTGCCCATTACTGGTTACAGAGACCACTCTGTAATACTTGCTATGTATGCATCCCGTGTCTATAATTCTTGATAAACATACTTATAATGCATTATAAGACTGTATAATTATAGTTATGAATCAAATACTCATAATGCTATAATAATATGTAAGTAAGTATGTCGTAGAGGCTTATTGTTGGTATCAGCCAGTGCGCAGGAGTCTATTCCTGTTTAACAATGCGCTGGCTAGACCTAGACTTCTGGGAGATGGGTTTCCAAGGTGGATCGCAACACCTACCAATCATACCACATTATAAAGCATAATGACTCGGTCAAAAATCATAATTCTTTTTCTTCTAAATTTGTATCCCACAATTTTCGAACCCATTTTTCACCCGGTGCCAATTACCTAAGCTGTAAGCCTGAGCGCTACACTCTCTCTCTCTCTCTCTCTCTCTCTCAACTCGCCAACCTGGGGAGAGCCCCGAACTGAGCTCATGCATTTCCAACTTGACTAGTTCCCAACAGGCACCGCTCTAGTCACACTATAATGCATCATTATTATTCCATGGATGAAATGGGCCTATAATACCTCTCCCTCGCTCCCCTGTCACTTTCCCAATCCCACTCTCCCTCTCTCCATGTCCCCCTGTTCCTCTCCCTCCACCCCCTCCCTAATCTCTCTCTCTCTCTCTCTCTCACGTTCCCTCCCCCTCGGAGAACAAATTAGACGTGCCTTTTTTATTATTATTATATATACTGTATGTTTATTTGGGAGGGACAGCTCACAGACAGAACACCAGGTCACCACACATACAATGCTGTGTAAATACACCGGATTTAGTAAGAATGTTAGTTTCCATCCACACCACAGTCCCCGGTCATGTACTTAAGTGTTGTTGTCTAAGTAAAGACAACCATACTGTATTCTGCCCTTATTGTGTTGTTTACTGTGCCAGGTGGGGGCCACAATAAGACCAGGGCTCTGCCCAACAATAATTATACAGCAATTGGGATCAGCTGCTGCTCGTCCAACCCCTTTGCTCCCCCCCCCCCCCCCCCACCTCTCCACCCACCCTGCAGAGCAAACGGTTACGCAACACCCCACCGCCCAGTTGGAGTGGAGTTTCTGTCACCATGGAGACTGAATATGCACTGAAAAATATTGTTTGGTTGGGGGGGGGGGGGTTGTTCAAGGTTCCACTCTTTAGCAGGGTTAATCCATGTGAAACAGACAGAAGGGAAAGTCGAACTAGGACACGCGGATCAGTGCGGGTTGTTTGAGGGCAGACATGAGACGACTGTTTGGTCCGAGTGCGTGTTTTTGGACACTCAGATCATTCTGCACCACTATCAGAGCGGACGTATCAATAGAATCAGTAGAAATTGTCTTTTATTACCATGTACAAGTCCTGTATTCAAGATTTACTTGAGTAAAAGTACATCAACATGTATAGGTGCAGAAGGTCCCAGATTTCACAAGTTTTCAAATGTATGAAAATCCTTTAAAAAGTGGCAGATCTACAAGCTTTGCGAAGCTTTGTGAGCTTGTAGATTGGCTATTTTTAAATTGCCAAATCATGCACAGTTGTTTTGAAATAATCTATCATAAAGTAAGTATAACTACCGTTTTCAAGTCATTACAGTGGCGTAAAAAGTACAATATTTGCACAGTACTTGAGTAAATGTACTCACACACACACACACACACACACACACACACACACACACACACACACACAGAGAGTGTGTGACGGTGCATGGCATGACAGTGCACAGGGAAGGAGCATTTCAGTCTGAGCTACGGCCAAAGTGTGTCACCGTTTGTTGTTGTACGATACTGGGGGTTTAGTCGAGTTCACGACCGACTTCACGTGACAAGTGGTATTTTAGTCCAACTGCGTGGAACTCGACTCGTTTAGCCTTTGTCCCTGTTTCTCGCGGTTGACCTTATCTCACTTTCTGCCTGCCTCAGTGCCTGGCTGAGTCTCTGTCTCTGTCTTTCTCTGCCCGTTTTCTCCTGCCTCCTCCTCCTCCTTAACTCCTCTCTCTCTCTCTCTCTCTCTCTCTCTCTCTCTCTCTCTCTCTCTCTCTCTCTCTCTCTCTCTCTCTCTCCTTATTTCCCCCACATCTGTGATGACTCATGCGTGCCTCCACACGTCTAAAACCTCCTCAGTCATGACATGATGTTTTCTTGAAGACGACGTGGTGATGAGTCATTCCCGGCCGGTACACTCCTCCGTACTGATGTAGGCAAAGAATGTAGTCCTGTACATAATTGTACACAGGATGACAACAATGCTTTTGTTATACGTGCATGCATGCATGCATGCATGCGTGCGTGCGTGCGTGCGCTCGTGTAACTGTGGGTGTATGAACAGAACACAGGAACTATTGCTGACCAATTATTGTTCCAGCAATCAGCCTTTCTTTCTTTCTTTCTTTTTCTTTCTTTCTGGTGTTTTTCATGGCTGAAGCACGGCTTCGGGGGGAGATTCAGGGATGTTGTTTCTCATGAAAGGAACATAGCAACTGACAACACGGAAACTTTCCACCTGCAAGGATTAAAATATAATTACTGCATCGTTCATTTAGTGAGTCAAAAGGATTTGCCTTTCAGCTTTTCTTCCCGTTATTCAGCTGATTTAGAAGACATAGTCCATAGTGGTTTTGGTATTCCTTCATTTATTCCTTCTCCTTAGATACAAGCAGTCAAAACAGCATCCTGGATACCAACAGCGTAAAGTAAACACTTGTGGCAGGACCCTGCAGACTCCAGTGCTCTGTGTACTGCAGTGGTGTCAATTAACTAAGTACATTTATTTAAAGCACCACTTCACCACTTTTCAACCTATCTTCATATAATTGATCCTAGTAATCATGATGAAATGTCATGTCTTTCTGGCACCCCAGAGCTCCTATTTTGAAGGAATCCCGGGAAGGATTGTGTTAAGGGCCTTGCAAACGTGAAGTGAGGAACGCAGGCGTAGTTTCCTGGATTAACACAGGTCTCCTCCAGGTCTGTTGAAGAGGGGCGCAACAACGCAAGCGTGACACTAGACAGGCTACTCATCTCCATCCCCCCCTTTATCTTACTAGTCATGGTCAGTTTTCTATTAGATACAGAGGTACTACACTTTATCGTACTAGTCACGGTCAGTTTTCTATTAGATACAGACGTACTACACTTTGGGACAAATAGTCTACTGGTTTACAACTTTCTTCTCTGAACTTGTTTAAGAACAAACTGAAGGTTGTTCTGATTGACCAAATCACTTAATTTCCATAGTTTTGTATTCTCTTCTCGTCTCTAATCATGTCTTAGATTATGAGTATGTTTGAATCATTTTATATATATGTTTATATACTGCAATCACGTCTACTGAAAATGATTTATACCTTGTTATAATGTCTTTATTGTAATTTATATATAGGTAGAGGCCTCATATAACCCCAGGGCTTCTTGCCTCCTCCTGGCACTTTCCCTTTTTTATTTTCATGCTTTAATGTATTGCTAGTCTATACTGTGCTAAAATCAAATCAAATCAAACGGTATACTCAAAACAAATTGAGACATCAATGTCATATGGTGTACTGCTGTTTGGAACAGTGACCTGCCTCCAAGCCAGCGGTCTGTCTTGATTATTGGTAACAGACTAGGCACCCTCCCATTTTTGTCACACTGCCCGAGTTGAGTCCCAAATTCGTACACCCATCATCAACCCATACTAGCCTCTTATGTTCAACGAACAACACACTAAAACGTCTAATAGAAGCCAGTTGTCTCTCGTCGAATAATCAACTTAAGGAAAACCAGCCCCTCCTCACATGATGGGGGGGGGGGGGGGGGTTATTGACGCAACACAATGGCTCTGTGGGTAGAGATGGATCGACCTTTGGCCTCCAGCCTGACCTCTGACCCGGCCTCTCTCTGATCATCTAATTGGTAGAGGGAGGAGTGTACTTTTCAGGAGCCTTGAAAAGCTATTTTGGCAAGGGTGGAGAGTTGGATTGGGACCAGGCAAAGCCCTGCTGGGGAGGGATGGAGCGAGCTGGTGGTCTCGTTAAGGACGATGGAGATTGAATGGTGTCATTGTGTCCGCCAGGCCAGCCGTCTATAGGGCCTAGGAGTCATGGGAGCCTCCCTTCACTAACCATTAACCCCTACTAGACAGGTACTGTATATAGGTTCATATTAGGGATGGGAATTATTGATTCATTCATGAATTGATCATCGATACGTTTTGATAACCTTATTGATCGATTAACCGGTTAGTTGATAAGTGCCATTAAAAATAAATCTTAGAACCTTAATTTCCCTCAATGTCTAACACATAAATCTACATTTTGCTGATATCCAGAAAGAATGCAAAAGGCATATTATATTCCTTAAAGCTGCTATAAGCAATAATATGTCAATAGTTTAATGACCTTTTTATTTTTTGGGTAGAACGCTCCCAAAAAATGTAGTCTCTGTGACACATCTAGGGGCCGCAATCTGCATTCAAAGATGTTCCTAGAAGCTTTGTCATTGGTCGGGAAAAAAACCCCGTCGCAATGACTAACCAATCAGGAAGCAGACAGGCAAATCAACCAATTACAAAGCTTCTAGGATTTTTTTTTAATGCTGTCAAAGTTTTGACATGTTATTGCTTGCAGCTTCAGAGCCCATTTCAAGGTGACGCAGGATTCCATCTTGATTGTGCAGATAGCATAGCATCTAACCGAAACACCCGCAGGAAAATCGCCGACCACCCGAGGCATGACTAGCGACGGGACTGCGATGGGCCGCCAAAAACACTATTTGATTAGAATTGGAATCATTGATTTAGATTCAGAGTTATTAGCGTTAGGAGATTTTTCCTCCCATCCGCTATAATGGAAGGGGAACACACAAACCAGAAAGGTGCTCCTAGGTGCTGACAGCATTAGATTCACAGAAAGCCACCCAATGATAGAACCGCAGCATTTTCGATTAATTGTTAACTGTTCAATATGTTTAATTGAAGAATTTCTTGGGGCACCCACTGGCCAAGTGGTCTGGGTGCATGCCATTGCCTGCACATATAGGCTTTGGCCTGACAGCGTGTTGCGTGTTCGAGTCCCGTTCCTGATGACCTTTGCTGCATGTCTTTCCCCTTCTCTCTCTCCCTCTTTCCTGTCCATCTTCACTTGTCTATCAGAAAAGCCAAAACAAATCTTAAAAAAATAAAAATAATAATAATAATCTCTTAACGGCGATTAATTAAGTTCATATACAGCCCACGCTGAGTCAATAAACACACAGCCAATAGAGATTTAAACAGAACAGTCATCCGCATTCAGCCACAGCCGGGGCGGAGATTTACGATCGACGAGATTGCGTCAGCTTTCACAAGCAGTTACGTTATGAATAATACACACGGACCATATTTGACGAGCCCCATCGACTGGCGGCCGTAAAGTTAGTTTAATTCACAGCGGCGGGGTCGGTTCGGCGGCGGCTGACTGCTCTTCATAAAAAACCGGGGCCTCCTCTGTGCTTCTGTTGTTGTTGCATTGTGGCAACAACGGCACCATTTGGTTAATGGCACATTCATATTTTATCTCATTGTGGGGAGATCTGATTTAATGCCGCGATGCAGCGCGGAGAATCTTCTGGCAATCAAGGTACTGTTTGTTTCCCCTCCCACAGTGTTTAGATGGGGTCGGGGGGGGGGGGGGGGTTGCTGTAATAGCAGATGGCCTGCACCGGCAATTTGTTATTTTAACTTCTACAGCCACATATGCTTATAGTCTTGGTTTTTCACTGACATGCTTTCTTTTAACAATCACACACTTTGTGTGTATTACGGGTATCTCATCTGTTTATGCTTTTCATGCCACAGTAATGACACCCAAGTACTTGCGATCATGTTGGCCTTGTAAGATGTAAAAGAAGAGGGAGGTGTGTGTGCGCGTGTGTGCGCTACATTTATGTAAGGCAGAAATGTGTGTTTTAGTTGTGATATTCTCTAGTATCTTAATGTGCTTGGGTTGCGCACGAGTCACCCAAGGCCATTAAATATACACACAGTGACAGTATTTGATGTGATAGTGAGTCAGTGTCTGTTTTCAATGAAGCTACAACCCTCTCTGTCTGTCTGTCTGTCTGTCTGTCTGTCTCTCTCTCTCCTATTGCTTCACACACTCAGCAGCTCTGATTTGTGAATGGTCCTTGTGAGGACTCATGGCACGCGTAGAAGAATGCACACACGCGCGCACATACACACACATACACACACACACACACACACACACACACATACATACACACACATACACACACACATACACACACACACACACACACACACACACACACTCACACACAGTGGTGGAAATAGTAATCACATTTTTAGTAGAAGTAAAAGTATCAAATACTTGAGTAAAAGTACAAATGTATTGGTATAAAAAAGTACTTATTTACAGCACCAAAAGTAGAAAGTACACAAGTTTTTCACAAGTTTTTAAATGTATGGAAAACATTTAGAAAATACTTCTACTGGCCGAAATGTAGGCTATGAGGCTGAAGAGGTTAATGTATGTTTTGTAATAATAATCAAAATCGACAAAGTAACTATGTAATTAAAGTGCAGTGGAGTAAAAGTCCAATATTTGGTTCTGCCATATGTAGTGGAGTAGAAGTAAAAGTGTTGGAAATTGTAAATACCTCGAAATCATACTTATGTACAGTACTTAAAGTAAATCTACTTAGTTACTTTCCACCACTGCACACACACAGACTATCGTAAAAACATGCTATTTAAATGCCCATACCTGGGGTGGGTTTGGCAAAAGGGCCTTTCGTCACACACACGTCTGCGACTGCGTGTGTGTGTGATACACACACACACGTCTGCGTGTGTGTGTGTGTGTGATACACACACACACGTGTGTGTGTGTGTGTGTGTGTGTGTGTGTGTGTGTGTGTGTGTGTGTGTGTGTGTGTGTGTGTGTGTGTGTGATACACACGCAGACGGCCTCCTCACCAAGCATGCTGCTGTGTCAGTGTTTCTCCTAGGAGCATGTCTGGAATGTAAACTAGAGAGAGAGAGAGAGAGAGAGAGAGAGGCGCAACACGACTCTGGAAATGTGCTCATCATGACCTATCACAACCTATCTGTGAGCATGTGGAATGTGTGACTCACACACACACACACACGCACATATACACACACGTAAACATAAACACAGGTGCGTGTGGCTATAGGGCTGTTAGTGCGTCTACTATTGTTATTTGTCTATTGTTTTTATTTTTGTGTCACCCAAACCTACGTTTTTCACGGTGCATGTGTACATACTCCTACTCGTGCTGCATCCTTGTGACGATAGATCTCTTGAATCTTGATCGTGTACGGTATATGCACACTGCACACACTCAATGTACAGAGAACTGCACACGCACGTCTGTGCAATTACTTTGTCTGTGTGTGTATGTGTGTGCTTGTGCGTGCGTGTGTGACTGTGTAGTGTTGTACATACATTCTTGTGGCTGATGAATAGGGTGGAGTGTGTTATGACTTATGAGTCAAGCACGAAAGTCAGTCTTTTTTTTTTTAACCGTACTGTAGTAAAATAAAAAAGGGCTTGTTTACTTTTCCTGTGTTCTGTAAAGAGGCACCTCTAGACCAGGCTGAACCTGAGGATTGTGCCGTTTTATCTTTATCAGCTGAGCCCTCTGCCTTGTTGCGCCCACAGGACCACAGACAGGACCGCTAAACATTAGCCGCTAATGCTAAACAGATGTTCATTCCTCAGCTGCTCAAGTGCAGTGAACTGTACAGCGGCTGGTTTCGTTGGAGTGCGTTCTATCTGCATTAAGGCTCTATCTGCTCCAGTTTATCTCTCTCCCTTCTGTGATATAACATCCACAGGATAACAAGGTAAACACGGTTGTGACCTTATTTTCTGGGCCCGGGTTCCACGGCCTGTGGAACATGTGTAGGGAATAATAGGCACGGGACGATGATCTGTGTTATCGTTTATCGTGATTAAAAAGCCGCTCGCAATAATCCTACCGTGAATTGGTCCTCCTGTCATACACCAGGATGAAATTAAATTCAGTACCACTTTAAGGACCACTTCACCACTTTTCAAACTACCTGCACCATATATAAATGCCACAGTGTCTCATAGGAGGGCTGTAGGCAGTTTAGAAACCCATCCAACAGTGACTTCATCGATGAGGAAACCAATCTAATAGAAACTGCAGGCTTTCTATTCCTGAAAAGTTGCAATGCGATAATTGAATCCATCGTTCTCACAATAATAATAAAAAAAAATCTGCCTAACGATGAATTGTGGTATTTTATCATGAACATTAGTGAGGAGTGGACCAACCAATTGGTCCCTGAATGACTAACCAGAACGCTCTTTCTACCTTGTTCCACCTGGTCCAGCCTTGTTTATATTGAATTTGCTAAAACATTTTTCAGAAAAAAATCCTAAAAACAAACATGATATGATATGCCCAGTCACCTTGCTGCACCTGTGATGTTCCTTTTTACTGACGCCAAGTTTAAAATAAGAATTGAGCGAGTAGAATATCAATATGAAGCAACTGAAAAACACAGTTATTGTTATTGAAATACTTATTTCAATGGTAGTGGATGGAGAGAGAGGGGCACAACCACGGGCGGGACTTGACAAAGGGTGAATTAACGAAGATACGTTGAAAAGTGGTGAAGTGGTCCTTTGGGATATTGTACTACTTATACAATATCCCTGTGATATGACATACTGTTCTATAAAATATAAATATCGGATCGGGAAAAATCGGTATTGGCAGATGCTCAAAGTCAAATGATCGGCATCGGATCGGGAGCAAAAAACCATGATCGGGACATCCCTATACCCACCAGTTTGGGAGATATGGCTTATAGAGTAATGTCTATAAAACAGCGATTTGAGAAAGCAAGCTTGAAAGGTTCACTTCTGTGGACAGAATTTCATATTTACATGTTGATTTAAGCTCTGACATTTATTTCAGACATTCTCTAGTATGTGAAGCAGACTGCCTGTGCTATTAACTCATTTTGGATAAAGATTTAAATACGTTTTTATCCTCTCCTGAACAGTTAGTCTTGCCACCATGACTGTCTGTATCAAAAAGTGTCACATATTTTCATCATCGTAACAATGTTTGCCACAATAACCGTGACGAGACATATTCTAAAAATAAGGCAGAGGAGGAGGAGGAGGAGGAGATGGGCATGAATGAAGGGGGGCGGCGAGGGTTCACTGGAAGGCTAATAACAGCCAGGGTTTTACATGCCGGCTTCTTGCCTGGTGGTCTGAGTCTATACTGTGTGGTCTGGTGGTGACCCAGCGCTGCTCCCGACTCCTGCCGGGGTGGTGATGACCTCGCCTACGCATGGAGGCGTCGGGACGGAGGGATGGATGGGCCGGGGGAGCCAGGCAGCCACGTGGGGCCACGCTATGACTAACACAGGCAGGGCCCTAGCCAGGCACACACAGATGGTCTGCGTGTGGGCGGAAGAGAACAGGACCATCATCAGATATCTGGTGAAGGGAAAAAAATTAATAGAAAAAGAGATTAGGTTAGGTTAGAGCGGACTGTGCCATGATCATATCACCTCCTCCTCTCTCTCTCTGTCTCTGTCTCTCTCTCTAGGCATTTATCACAGGGGTCATATGAGCCGGAATCCTTTTATTTGGTCGGACAGCAGTTCGGAACGTGTATTAGCATATCATTAGCATTTTTCACGGGGGATATGATTTATCAAAGCGCTCAGCAATCAGCAAGGGGGTGGCGGGTGGGGGGGAGGAAACCTTAATCAGCCAGGGGAGGACATATGGCTGGCTGATTAGAGAGAACTATTCACCTGCTGACTGAGAGCTACATCCTGAATTAAGATGCCGCCGTCACAGCGGGGGGGGGGGGGGGGGTCGGGTTGGATTGGATGGCATCCAGAGCGGCTGAACGCAACCGTTAGACATGCATGCATATCCTTAAGCAAGAGACAAAGATCCTGTTTTATAATTCAGGGTCATATGAAGGAGGCAGGTTGGGCCGGTTTTCAAAGACAGTTCAGGTGTTGTGTGTGTCTGTGTGTGTTCTGTAACGGAGGCTGAGGTTAGACACCGCTGCGTCTGACACGACATGCTGTTTATATAAGACCTAAACCTGTGTTTAGGGAATGAGATTTTCAGAATCTGTTATCTTCGGTAAGTGACGCGGCGGTATGATGCAATCAGTGCCATAGAGTAAGACAGAGTTACAACATTGAGGAGGCAGAAAACTGAGCGCTCAAGTGCTGTTCATGCAGCCTGCGAGAGTGACAAGCTGGAGTTTGAAATACTCTTGTTTATTTACTTTTTGGTGATACTTGCTCTTTAGCACCGTGGCTTGCTTTCGGAACAAGAATTTCCCTATGTTCTCTGAGGGCTGAGCCTCTCTTTTGTGTCCCCCCCCCCCCCCCCACACACACACACACACACACAGGGTCTGACCCTTTCTTCTCCAGGGCTTCATTCAGAGTTACATTCCCTTAAGAGGACATGCCATCACTACTTATTACACACCCAGGGAAATATACGGGGCAAAAGTAAAGTAGGCCAAGCTTGGCATTATGTGTGTTTTCTTTTTTTTTTCATGCTGTGAAGTTATAGGCTGGAGGACAACTGACAAGGCCTGCTTGTCCAGTAGCCGGGGGATGTCACAAGTGCTAAATAGACACTGACACGTCTTAATTTACACGGTACCGTGGAGCGGCGCGCTGCGTTATCATAAGTCCTGCCTTAAACAAGCGGGAAGGCTTTTCATCACATTAAACGGTATTTGAGGAGTGAAGATATTTGCATAGTAAACACGATGTTATTTCATATAGCAGCTTCTCTCCGAGGTGATTAAAATGACCCCCTGGCTTGGGTCTTTTGCGATTCCGACGGGGTTGTGCGGAGGCGGCGGTGGAACAGGCTCTGTTTAGGGAAACACGTTCGTGTTGCAAGTTGTTGGAGCCTAGAACGTGCCTTCGGCACGCTGCTAGCTGACACATCAGGTACGCTGAGAGCTCCTCAAGATAACGATCTTCCAACAGATGGTCCACTGACCTCCCCCATATGTTATTGAGCTCTGCGAGTAGGAGCGTTTCATGGGAGATCTCTCATTTATACTGCTTATTATCCTATCCAAGGCGAAGCGCATCCGAGGAGCGAGAGCTGTTGTTGGCACAGATTTGCCTCCTCTCTGCTCGCTCCATGCACTGCAGCTCTCTGTGCTATTGACTCTTCAGATGATGTGGCCGAGGAAAAATCCCAGCTCTTGTAGTGAAACAAAGGCAGAGATTTAAATATAACTAAATGCAAAAAGTGAAAAATCAGCTGATGTTGCGTTTGGACTTGGAAAAAGAAAAAGCAAAGAAGGGCCAGTCTTTTGTTCTGTGATCCTGTTAATCTCAGTAAAACCCCACACAATATCGAGCGGGATTAAATGTATCCAAGCTGGAGATCCAACTGGCCGTTATTAAAAGCTAAAGGGGTGTGAGCCTCATTAGAAAAGGAGTTGTCAAGTTCTCCTGGGACTGTCCTGGGTGAAAAGCCTTTGAGCTGGCAGATACTGATAGTGCTACAACTATCGATTCATTTCTTATTACCGTATTCTATTGTTCTACGTTTTGGATTATAATCAAATAATCCAGAAGCACATTTATTTTTATTGATTTTCTTTAAAATATCGATCAACAAATCGATTAACCACTTAAGCATCGTGTTGTGCAAAATTGTGCGAAGATTCAAGATGGCCAATCTACAAGGGCTTCTAGATCGACTACTGTATCTTCACGATTTTTGAATGAAATGTTTTTGTGTTTTTGTGCCGTGAAATCTTTTCAGAATAAAGGCGCTAGAGAGTCCCAAGCAGATGAGGGAGATTTCCCCCTGAAACCCCCCGCCTTTCATTTCCCCCCAAAACCGGGAGGTGAAATCTAAATATTTACTACATTGTCGTCGTAAAAGTGATCTCTCTTTAGAAGCCTTAATATTCAAAACGAGATGCATGATGAAGTCAGAAATTAGGACAGAACATCGACGTTCTGATCGAAACCACAGACACCGCCGTAGATTTAAATAAGGAAGTAAATAAGGAAGATTGTCGGCCCGTAAACCAAGGAAGCTTAGAGAAGGAAAGGTAATGGTCACGTGACTGGGCTGCGCGCTGACACCTTTATGGACACTTTCAAGGGAGCCAAAACTCGCACTGGAAGTTCCATGAATACATGTCAGTGAATGGAGCCAGCTGGACATGCTCATGATGGAGAAAAAAAACATTATTTCTGATTCTGAACAATTGAGACCTTTGTCATATAATCGGTTCAGGAATATAAAAGAAGACATATCAGTATCGCAGGTTGTTTTCTAATCCCTCGCTTTTCGATGTGCACAGTATATCATTATATCATTTTAACCCATTCTGAACGGGAACCCGTTTTGGTGCTGGCATCATGTTATGCTTTAGCTATTGAAAAATAGCAGATCTACAAGCTCATAGCGCGCCACCGAGTGGCGCGCTACGAGCTTGTAGGTCTGCTATTTTTGAAAAATCGAAGAGCGACTGACATTTTTAGAATCCGATCTCAGGTCAGAATGGGTTCATCAGACCAGTGTGTGTCCAGGTGGAAACCTCGTATGAATCTGATCTCAGGTCAGAATGGGTTAATTGAGGATCTAAACAGCAGCAGGTATCGTTTCTACTCTCTTTCTCTGAGATTTGGCTGCCTACGAGCTTGTAGATCTGCTATTTTGGAAAAATCTTGAAAATGTGTGCAAATCTTTGAATATATATTCTTTCCCATGAGTGAACGCTTTTAACTCAAATCTCTGGAACATAATTTTTAGAAATGGTGGTCTGCGGCCAAATATATATCATTCTGGGGGTCCTTGACATGAAATATAGTTTGAGAACCACTGATATAGAAACAGGTTTTTCTGAAAACTGTCATGATTTAGACTTCTCATTTTCCACAGACCAATAATTGAACAGTCACCGGCTCATATTAGGGGCTGCTGGCCGCATGTCTAAACATTACTTTTCTGCACAGCACACCATCCATAGTCACTCAGTGAGGAGACCTATACGACGACTACTATTGAAGCTGTGACTTTAATGGCTTAGTGTTGCTTTTCAGTGTGGAGAGACGGGGTGATTGAGTTAATAGTTTTGTGTCTGTCGTGTGTGAGAGTGAGGTCCTCAGCAGTGGTCAGAACGCGACCCCGTTTTCCGCCCCGAGGTGGGAGGGGCTGGAGGGAGTGCCGTGGCTTGTGATTAGGTGAGACAGTCAGTGAGGTAGGGAGCGCTCCGTTATGTTCATTGTAGGGGCGACGAGGATTTACTTATTATCGTGTCACAATCCGGACGGGGCTGAGTCGGCTCAAGTAAACTTTTGCAACGTTCGCCACGGCAACTCGTTGGCTTTAGCTCGCTCGGCGGTGTGTCTCGTAGCTCAAGTTCGTTTCAGACGGCGCCCCTCCACCACGGTCTAAAACTAGGGTGAAAGTTCCGCCCACCACGGGGCATGAAACTAGCCGTCAGAACAATGCAGGGACAGAGAATGACAAGAGAGTGGACCATCGCCAGTGTTGCCAATTTAGCGGCACACTACTGGGCTGGCGCTTTGGCATGGTGGGGGGGGGGTTCAGATGAGCATATGGAATGATTCTGTACAGGCCATATATGGAGTGTGTCTTGAGTGTACACTACAGGGTTTGATGAGTTCAGATAAACATTTGGAATGTTAGAACAGGTCAGCTCCATATATGGAGAACTAAGTGTGGCAGCGGAGGCAGTGTCTTGAGTGTACAGGGTTTGATGAGGGCCCAGGTAGAGCCGGGCCTTAATTTTCAGGCCTGTTGAATGGAAAGGTATCAGTCAAAAGGGAGACATCGAAGGTGTCTCCCTTTTGATGGGTAGGGAGGATCAACATATTGAATGTCAGAACAGGTCAACTCCATATATGGAAATTTAAGGGTTTGAGGTTTGAGGTCAGATGTAGAGTTGCTGGCCGGCTCCATGTATGCAGATCTAGGTGATGATCCAGTCTTCTCCATGCATGGCTATCCAGGGTTTTATGAGGTCAGTGTCTGATCTTCATATATGAAGACGGCGTCGACCATATATGGTGGCGGGACGTGTCACGAGGTGTAACGGGCTGACGCCCATATATGGTGGTGTGACCTGACGGACGGACGGACAGACAGGTTTTCATATTATTATCTGCGACCTACTGTCGCAACAAGTTCACAGCACGTCGACACATTGTGAGCTTGTGGATCGACTATTTTCAAATAGCCAATGCATTATGGGGTTATTATTGTACTAATGTATTTAAATGGCTTAATTAATTGAATAGGACCACAATGGTCCTAGGGCCCCTAGGGCTTTTAACAATCATTGTACCGGTGAATCATACCCTGTACTAATTGCAAACTGTTAATACAGTAATCAATCACTGAATCAATCGGTAGATTTAAACTGCTCTCGACCTGGCTCGCTTCTTTTGGGCTCGTTTTCATAATAAACCAGGTTGCTTATTTCTCTCGCAACATCTGGCAACAGCACCTGGCCATATATCCCTGCCATCTCACTGGTCTGGCTCCTTGCCGTACGTAACTGTGAACCCCCTCGTTGAGTGATTTTTTACATCCTCTCACATCCCCCTGTATCCAGGGGGAAAAAAACCTCATGGACAAGGGCAAGAGCAAGGTGGGGGGGGTGGGGGGGTGGGGTGGGGTTTGTGGGTGGTAGAAGGCAACAAAGAAAGAAAGAAAAAAGGAAAAACCCCCAGCATACGTTGGTTCTCCAGTTTTTCCATTATAAGCACAGATACAATGGTGCATTCATCAGGCTGCACTCAGCGCTAATTTCCCTGTAGGCAATGTGCTCCATTTCACTGTCTGCTTTAAAAAAAAAAGAAGAAAAAAATCACCCCCAACCAACCGCCACCCCCCCATCTCCTCTCTTCTGCTTCCTTCTCCTCCTCCTCCTCCTCCTCTTCAGCAAAATGCTGATATGTGTGTAGGAAGAGTGCTTATTTTTCCTCATCCATTACCGGATTAATTAAAAAGTGGCTCTTGCCAATGCCCAGACGGATACTCCCCAATACTTCAAATGAGCTTAACCCATTCTGACCTGAGATCAGATTCATACGAGGTTTCCACTGGACAACACACTGGTCTGATGAACCCATTCTGACCTGAGATCAGATTCTAAAAAAATGTCAGTCGTTCTTCGATTATTCAAAAATAGCAGACCTACAAGCTCGTATCGCGCCACTCGGTGGCGCGATATGAGCTTGTAGATCTGCTATTTTTCAATACATAAAGCGTAACATGATGCCAACACCAAAATGGGTGCCCGGTCAGAATGGGTTAATCACCATAGCACTCCCTAATCTCCTGATTTAAAGAATTGCTTTGGAACATACAGTACTGACAACTGGACTATCACGATACCCCCCACCCCCAAAAAAAGAGGCTTTTATCTGGGAATATGTTGCGCATTGACTCGGTTCCCTGGCTGCTCTGGCAAGCCATCAGCTTGTATTTATTTATATTTTTGATTTGTAGCACTGGAAGTGCAGCTATTTGATGGGGGTGGGTGGGTGGGGGGGGGCTCTCATCTTGGACACCCTACTTACAGATTTGTCTGTGTTCTAGTGACATGTTGACGCTCCCTGCGCACACAGGGATAGACTTGTGTTCTGGGGAGATAGTGCTCTGTGTGTGTGTGTGTGTGTGTGTGTGTGTGTGTGTGTGTGTGCGCGTGTGCGTGTGCACATACGCACGCGCACGCTAAAGGCAGGCATTCTCTTGTAGGTCTTTGTTGTGCAGTGCACATGTCATGATGGATTTGGTCACTGGCGGCAGTGAGCGAGACTGACACGGGAGCATGCAGAGCTGCATGCCTGCAGGAAATAAACACAAGCTCAGCCTATTGTGGCCGTTTCTCTCTCTCTCTCTTATTGTGGCCGTTTCTCTCTCTCTCTCTCTCTGCAGTGCTCTTTCTTTTTTTGTCCCACAGCGATATAAACTCCCGCTGTCTAAATGCGTGGCTTGTTTGTTCGCTCTCTGGAATAAGAGGAGATTAAATAAATAACATACAAACAAACAAGCGTGCTTGAATCACATTACAACTTAAGCGAGTTGCCATTTTCTTCATATCCTCCGCGATTCCTTGCTTCTTCATCCGTTGATTAATTAATCCCCCCCCCCCCCGTCATTAATTGTTTATCGGCATGCATTGCTTTAATATTCCCATGACCAAATGAATGTGAATGGTTGTGTATTCATATGCAAAATAGTGCTTTCAGGCCAATTTATCAGCTAATTGCAGATAGGGTAAACTGAAATCCCCAATAAATACCATATGATACAAGTCCGAATATATTAGTCATTATGGCTGAAGCAAGTTGATACATGCAACATTGTAGTATATCATATAGCATGACAGATTTATGTATTTAATTAAAGGAGATATAGCCCACCCCCCAAACAATCTTATTTTCTATCAATTTCACACCCCATGAAGCCTTGAATTCATGGAGATTTTTGTGATTTTTTTTTTCTCGCATTTCTAAGCCAATAATTTGATGAACATCTGAGGCTCCTATACTGACCGATGACCCGGCCGTCATATTATTGGCTTAGGAATGCGACAAAAAAAGTAAAACCCCCAAAATCTCCATTGAATTTAAGGCTTCGTGCGGTGTGTAATGGATAGAAAATAAGCCATCTTTTGGGTGAACTGCTCCTTTTAACCCATTCTGAACGGGAACCCATATTGGTGTTAGCATCATGTTATGCTTTAGCTATTGAAAAATAGCAGATCTACAAGCTCATAGCGCGCCACCGAGTGGCGCGCTACGAGCTTGTAGGTCTGCTACTTTTTGAAAAATCGAAGAGCGACTGACATTTTTAGAATCTGATCTCAGGTCAGAATGGGTTAAGACGGGAGGGGGACGTGTGCGTTTTGGGGGCTCGTCAGAGAACTCTGTGTCCAGGTGCCAGTCGTCAGCTGGAGACTGGCAGCTATAATGCCCACTGTGTCCTGTGGGTCCCCCCGCGTGTGCTGACCCACAATCCTCTGCTACTGCGGCTCTACGCGCCGGGTCCACAGAGAGAGCAATTAATCCTCCCCGTTCTCCAGGCTCCTATTTGCATAAAGATCTCAAAGAGACTGAGGGGATAGAGATACTGCAGCCGCTATGCTTAATTTATGCCACGTTGCCGAACATGGCTGATCTGCGAGCTCACGGCGCATGGCGGTTGAGACGTGTCGTGAGCTTGTAGATCGGCTATTTCTGGCACGCAACACCGGCGAATGTCAGAGTACAACTCTGGGCTTTAGTCTTGGGGTTGATGCGGCGCGGAGTGTTTCTAATCTGCCGGCGCAACAGACTCCCTCTCTCCTCTCACCTGCGCTTTGCACCCTTTTCATGTTCCGTTCCGCCGAGTGCCGAACAGCGGGAGGTCCCCGGAGTACTTTATCTGAGGTCTGAAGCGAAACCCCCGCGCTGTTGCCGGATTCACTTCCCCGCCCGGAACTGCCAGTTTATACAGCACCCTTCGTGGATGACAACAATGCAAGGGTAGATGTGTCTAAAGTGGTAGATTGCCCGATTCACCGGCAAGGACAAAACCCCTATTGTTGCCATCCGTCTCTGACAATTGGAAAAACAGCCCGAATAAATCATTCATTCATCCCCGCTGTCAGTTAAAAAGCAGCTCGTGAACAACGTTACACGCAAACGAGACCCATGATGGGGGGGAAATAGCAGGGGGAATCGACCTATCCCAGATCTTGTGTGTGTGTGTGCGTGTGCGTCTGTGCGTGTGTATGTGTGGGGGAGAATGGCATTGGCCTTGTCTTTGCTTTCTGCATGGCTGCATGAGCGTGCTCAGGTCCGGAGGGCAGCCAGTCAGAGAGAGAGTGAGAGAGGGGTCGCATGCTTACTCTGCCTGGGTTGGGTGGATGTCCCCTGTAAACCCCCGCCTCTGGCCTCCGGCCCTGTGCTAGGGGGGACACTGGCCTCCCCCTCCTTCCCCATGTACCATCTGCTTCCCAAATACGGAGCCACCCAGGCTGTGGGGGACCATTGGCCTGAAGAGTGGAAGCTGGAGGAGGGCTAGATCGTTTCCCCAAACAGCGGGTCGGGAGCCATTTGTGGGTCATGGACCCATTTTTATGGGTCACGACTTTGAGTAAAAATCTAATGTTCTTTTCTCTATATTTAAAAAATATATATATATTTGAAAAGTGTTTTTTTTATACATACAACAAACAAATCTAAGAAATTCTATGAATAAAAATAATGAATAAGAAGTATAGCGAAGCCACACGTGTGCTTGTAGATGTGCTATTTTCACAAGTTTGGGTCCCGCGCAAAACGTCTAATCTCTGTTTTGTGTCTCAAGCTGAAACGTTTGTGAACCACTGTGCTACGGAGTGGCAGTGAAAGACAAAGGCTTTGTATATGTACAGCTTTTTGTGTGCAACATATCTTATCTCAAGAACCTGATCGGTTATTTTTGGCTAGTATCGTGTAATTGATATACAGGACCACAATGGGAACAAGCACTATACAGCTCTTTGTGTTATCTTCTTAGCATCATTGTATAATTGTACCGCTGTAGTGTTTAGAAACTGTTTCAATCAAAAGTAGCACTAGATATTACCCCCCCATCCCCCCCAGCCCCCACTCCAATATATCCCCTCTGGTTATCTGAAGCATGAGGGATGCTTCTCTCCTGAACATGTGCTGCTTAGACCGGCATACCAAAGAGTCAAAGACAGACGGTAAAATTCCCGTGCCATTTTTACACTCTCTGGAGTCATATAATTAACTTTCAGGGCTTTCGCTGTGGTCTGCGATTGATTGTGACGGATATAATGTGCCTTCCGTGTGATAAATGTGGGGACGAGCGGACAGACACCGGATCCTGATTTATTAACAAAAATGTGGAAAATGTATTAAAAAAAAGAAAAAAAGTCGAAAATGTATAATGGACTGTCGGAGACCCCCATCAAGATAAGGGTTAAGTAACTAACTTAAGGAAGGGCCGCCGCCGCAATGTAATCCTGCATTCAACAACGCAGCCGAGCGAGCACTGCTCCTTTGCAACTAACGAACGAGCCACCTGGGGGGAAGAGGGGCTTGATGATTGTTCATTAGCAAACTCAGTGGGAGCCTGCACTCGACCAACCCGCCGAGGATCTGGGATTAGACGCTCTGCTCTCGCCCGGAGCGGTCTCATGCATTCTGCGGTGGAGCAAGAGAAATAAAAGATGTATAGTCTCATCGCTCAACAACCACAAATATGGTTTTCTACAAGGAAGCATCCTTGTATTGCGTTGTTGGCAAACAAAGGAATGTTTATTTCATGCCAGGGGAGACACAGTTGGTTCTTGCATTGTGCTTTGCGTAGTTATACATGTGTGACTATCTGTGTATGCACAGTTGCACACGCGCGTGTGCAACCCCACACACACACACACACACACACGCCTCACAAGCGGAGAGCAGCCTAAAGTCATTAATGTTAATGTATATGTGCACTGCATTCCCGGCCTATTCCCTGTGCATGAGACTCTATATATAGGACTGTAATGATAGCCAGCTTGGGGAGATGAGAGCAGTCGAATTAATAAGCCTTGGTGGAAGATCTCGGCGTCGTCTCCAGACAATGCCGTGGCTCTCTCTGTGGAGAGAAGCACAGATGAAATGTTAAAGAGCCCCCTTTTTTCTAACCCCCCCCCACCACCCCCCCCTTCCTCCCTCTCTCCGTTTCTTTCATTGCATCTCGGCGAGATGACAATGAATGGATGTCTGGTGCTGCTAGAGCCAAAATGGTTCTGTGTCAAATTGGAAATTCATTCCAGTCTCCTCTGTCTGAAGCATCTTGAGATTCGTGTGCTCGTCTGATTTATTGATGAGCCCCGGGAGCAATCTGTGTATGATTTTTTTCTGTAAAGGGGTTAGAAGAGGGTTAAGTTAAGGATGATGTCGTATGATCATCATGCTAAAGAGAGCAGTATACATCCTAGATTCAGTAGACAATGGCGACAAACTGCAGTCAGAATACCAGTGCTGTGTAGTCCAGACAGTACCTTTCCTATTCTGAATACCAGTGCTGTGTACTGTAGTCCAGACAGTACCTTTCCTATTCTGAATACCAGTGCTGTGTACTGTAGTCCAGACAGTACCTTTCCTATTCTGAATACCAGTGCTGTGTAGTCCAGACAGTACCTTTCCTATTCTGAATACCAGTGCTGTGTACTGTAGTCCAGACAGTACCTTTCCTATTCTGAATACCAGTGCTGTGTACTGTAGTCCAGACAGTACCTTTCCTATTCTGAAAGTATAGTACAGGTACTGCAGCGTCCAAATATATATGGTTGAAACTTTATACTTGTTTGTTTCGATGGCACCGCCCCTGCATATGAATGAACAATACATACAGTATCAATGCAATGTAAATACACCAGACTTACATCCGCACTCGCCACCAAAAAAAAAAAAAACAAGTGCATTACACAGGGAAAATCAACAGCATACATACAAAAACAGAGGTACAAAAGGTGCAAAGTATATAAAATTAGTTTAAGGCTATAGGATTAAAACAACATTTTGACTTTGCTCATAAAACGAAAGAGCCTCGGCTTTGTGAACGGACTATATGGCAGCAGACGGCATTATCGGCGGGCGTAATACACACCATCTTTTATCCCAGTGCAGCCAAGTGCAACAGAGTGATTTTAGGACAAGACCCCTTTCTCTCTCTCTCTCTCTCTCTCTCTCTCGCCCGCTGCTGTGATGTGTGGCCAGATGAGTCGGCACCCAACCAGACGTGGGTGAGCTAGGGATAAAGATGCCCGTTGCTAGGAGTGATCGACAGTCTCAACCCCCCCCCCCCCCCCCCCCCCACACACACACACACACACACACACACACACACACACTCCACACAGTGTGTGTGTGTGTGTGTGTGTGTGTGTGTGAGTGTACAGCGTGCAGTTCTAGCTGTTTCCTGGAGCTGCCCCCCCCCCCTGGAGGTCCGGCTTCCTGAGATGTGACGAGCGGGTGGCGAATGTGTAACCTCTCTGTTAGCAGCATTGTATTGTCGCTCCCTGGGGTACGAAACCTCCCATCTCCAGATTTGGACTTTTTTGTGTTTTTTTTTTTTTTAATTTGATCGTCACCCCATAAGGCAGTGGGTTTTCAACCCTACGAGAGATAACAGGCAAAAACATCCATCAAATTAACAATTGTTCTACATCCTCTAATTGTGCAGACTTCTTGTAAATTAAGTAATTAACCCATTCTGAACGGGAACCCATTTTGGTGTTAGCATTATGTTGTGCTTTAACTATTGAAAAATAGCAGATCTACAAGCTCATAGCGCGCCACCGAGTGGCGCGCTACGAGCTTGTAGGTCTGCTATTTTTGAAAAATCGAAGAACGACTGACATTTTTTAGAATCTGATCTCGGGTCAGAATGGGTTCATCAGACCCAGTGTGTGTCCAGTGGAAACCTCGTATGAATCTGATCTCAGGTCAGAACAGAATGGGTTAACTCTTGGACCCCTACGGGTCCATTTGGTTTTTATTTTACACTCTCAAGATCTAATCCAGGTCCATTTGGTCATTCAGCTGGGAATCCCTTCAAGGACCGGCAGGTCCCCGCACCAGTATAGGCTGATGAGAACCACTGCTATACGGCATCACACAGAAGCCTCAAAAGTACAGCAGATCTACATGCTCTGAGCTTGTAGATCTGCTACATTTTGCTAGAATAGTTGTGGATATACAGTAGGCCTATGAGGTTTCCACCCCGACAGAGACTATGGGCTGTATATCCCCCAGCTATGTGCATGTGGGCGACTGCATGGGGAGCTTTGTGGCTTCCGTGGGAATGTTTGGCGCAAACATTATCACTGGGCCGAGTGCTGCTGCTGCTGCTGCCGCGGCTTTGAGATGCGAAATGTCTCTACATTAAAAGCAAGCCCAGGCCATAATGGAATCGTCGGTTAGATTACAGCGGTGTGTGTTTTTTTTTTTTCTTGTACTGTGGCATAGATAGACTAAGCCTTAAGCCGCATGTTAGGCAGCCCAAATGAACCGCGATCCTAATAGAGCTCAATGGAGCCTCGCAGAGGACTCTTTATTAGTCCTCTAAGGCTAAGCAGTGCCCCCTAAATCGGCTGGGGAGGGGGGGGGGGGGGGGGTGTTAGGTTTCCCCTTCAGGTCTGAACTGGATTGACCCCCTCCAGGGGTCACGACCCCTTTCCTGTTCACTTTAAGTCAGTGATTTTGTGACATAGCCGCTTTAATGTGGACAAAACGGAGGGCTATTGTACCCGTGTGTGCTCACCGCCACTCCAGACAGCTGTTGGCGGCCATTAACGTTCGACCGAGCAAAGTCACATTCAGATGCTAATCAATCGATCAATATTTGTTCCTCTTGTTTTCGTCCGCCGCAAAGTGAATTAGGCGATTTTGAAATGTGGCCGACCGCCGCGGTGTTGTTTGGCAACACGCGCAATGTGTCCTCTGAAAAGGTCTCTCTGCAATGTGTCCTCTGAAAAGGTCTCTCTGCAATGTGTCCTCTGAAAAGGTCTCCGGCGCAATGTGTCCTCTGAAAAGGTCTCCGGCGCGAACCCAGAAATGATTTTTCTGCCTTTTTTATATTTTTGTCACAACTTGGAAGAGGTGCCGACGAACAGTAGAAAGTACTCATTATGCAGAATGTTTTATTTTTGAAAATATAGCAGATCTACAAGATCACAATGTTTCGCGTCGTGGCACATTGTGAGCTTGTAGATGTTATCAAAATCTACAAAGTAACTAGTAACTAAAGATTTCAAATAAATGTAGTGGAGTAAAAGTACAATATTTGCCTCTGAGATGTAGTGGAGTAAAAGTAATGGAAATTGAAAATAGTAGTACAAATAGAAGTACAAATACCTAAAAAAAAATACTTAAGTAATGTACTTAGTTACTTTATACCACTGGCTGCATGCTCCCGTGGATGACAGGAGGCCAGACGCGTACACACACACACACACACACACACACACACACACACACACACACACACACACACACACACACACACACACACACACACACACACTCTTCACCTGTTTGCTTTGTGTTTGCCATCTGTTCCCGAAGACTGGCTTTACAATACCGCTTTGAGATAACAGGATTTGTATATCACGAATCACTGACGGCCCTACACTGAGCGGTTGAGATTGAAACTCAATATCCAAATAGGATTTTAAAAAAAGAAAATATTTAGTGATCTTCTGGTGGTGTATTTTTGAGTGTGCACACCATTCCAATGACTGGCTTTGTGTGTCCCTATAGCCAAATAAATCGTTGCAGTTTGTTCATTAGTAGAGTTCAACCTAGCTGTATTTAGGCCACGTATTTAAATACTTCCATGTAAGCTGTGTGAAGCTTATTTCACATATTTCAGCATATTTCATCATAATTTTGCCATGCTGGAGTGAGCGAGTGTGAGTGAGCGAGTGGCCGAGATTCTGGGTATTGGAATTTGGCCGTGGATCATTGGACGACCTGCTCTACCTCTTGAGCCACAGTCGCCCTGAACAGCTGCAATACTGCTGGAGTGCTGGGTGACTTAAAGTGGCACTGTTGAGCAGCCTACAGGCCCATTCACACTGACCACTATAACAATAAAGATATAACTAACAACACTGTACCTTACAGACTGAGTACAGTACAGTAACTATCACATCACAATAAAAGTATAGTTGCACCGCTCATTTCACACGTGTGATTTTAATTCATTATAGGCTGTGCTAAACGGCATATTATGGCATCAGACAGTAACAAAGCAAGTATTTGAAAGTAGCTTATTTGTCCAGTGCCAATGATGGCAATTAAATAACAGTGAAACTGAACCACTTTCGCAAAACACCAGGTTACGTTGCCATCTTCATTTCTTTGTTTAATCTTCGGAGCCCTAAACTGAAACATTCTTTCAGGCAGTACATTCAGACCAAATGATATGTATTCTCTGGAACAAGCAGCCCCAAGTATAGGCAAGTCTAAAAGTAAGCAAACAATGCTGTTGTTTACGGAATTTAAGTCTGAGGATTTTACTGTGAGAGTTTCCTTGATGTGGAAATGTCACAAACGAGGCTTCCTAAAATAGCCGCGAATGAACGGAGAAGATCAGAGCTAGCTAGGGAGCATGAGATGGGAGACTCTACAGTGCCTCTCCAAAATCCCTTTTCACCATTTTTAGAGTAGCAGAGGCGCCTCTAAGATTTGTTTAGTACTACAACTCTTTTATGAGTGTTTTTTCCATCTGTTTCACTTGACGTTTATGATGGTGTAAACCTCATGTCTTGTCATTTGTACCAGTGACCTAAAGTGGCACTGTTGAGCAGCATAAAGGGCCATTCACACTGACCACTATAACTATAAGAACTGCAGCCAGCAGCATTGTTGAGCGTCCTGCACTGCTCAGTTCACACATGTGTGATTTTATTTTTTATTCATATGAATATGAAGCATCAACAGACAGAAAATTGATTTGTTACTTCCCCCGAATTTGTTACATTTTCGCCAGAAACTATCAAAATGTCTATCAAATATGTGTGACTGATTTTATTTTTGAAACTCTAAATTTAAGGCCAACTGGAAGTCAGGGGTGCTCAAAAGTGTGCGTGCGTGCTCGGCTCGTGCACTTAACTGACAGGGAAACAACTTTGTTCCCCCATATATTGCACTGCAGTAATCTGATCCTTTTCACACCTACAGCCGGCATACAAATAATGATGATTTGTTGTGTATTAGCTTGTCTGACACAGTGACACCTTAATCGAGGTGAGCAACTGCAGAATGGTCTTTGGGGCGAGAGGCAAGAATGCAGCCAATACACGACGATGATTGCACAACAAAATGGGAACGGTGCAAGACCAGCGCCAGGTCTGGGGAAATAAATAGATAAATTGTCCAGTCATTCGTGCAGGGACATTCAGACCGTTCAGGCACCCCCTCCGCCGCCGTGTCAAGTTCATTTTTGTGACCCAGGCATCCTTTGCACTTGATGTTCTTAGTCTTTCACCAACGTAAAGGCTGCACATTGTGCTCTGACACGTGACGTACTGTATCCCGCGTGCCTTGTCAAAAACGGTGCAAATGCTTCTGTATTTTCTTTTTCATTTGTGGCAACAGAAGAAACAAGCAATAGCAAATTGTTAAGTAACAGATTATTTCTTTGAACAGGACCACCATTGGAAACAAACAAGCCCTCAGGGCTTTTGCGTTATCCTTTTATCACCACTGTACAGTCGTACCACTGTACTATTTACAAACAGTTTGTTGTTAACGTAGTATTCAATCAATCAATTTGCGTTATGTTAGTCATTACACAAACAAAAGTAATCTTGCTTTGTAACGCGTTACCACCGGTCGGGTCCTATTGAGGTTTAGATCTAGATAACTTCAAGATTGCAGTGCACGTCGTGTGAAAGAGGCTTTAATATATTCAACACTCATTGTTCTCCAGCCAGTGGAAACCTTTCATTCTAAGGCCTCCTGCCGTCTCTGCAGCCACACCAGCTCTTGGTTTTTCAAAGAGGGCTTAATCATTTTAATATGAAAGCTGCTAAGTGCCCCCAATAATCACTTTGATGAAATTGAGATAATTTTAAACAGCCCCAGCCACATTTCAGCTTTTCACCTCTTCCTTTCATCATTCCTCCTTCATTCATTCCTCCCTCCTCCGTTTTTTACTAATGCTAGTGGACCTTTTCTTATGTTGTATAATTTACAACCTCTTAGTCGTTCCCAGCTCTTGATTTGATTTATCATGCCTCTGGCTTTCAAGTTTGTCTAGGTTTTCCACCTTTCTTCTTCTTTTTTTTTTTAGCTTTTAGATTCTTGTTGACTAGGGGCTTAATTAGTTGAAAAAATTAATAAAAATGTGATTCTCATGTTTCACAATTATGTGAAACTCTGCAAATAATTATTCAAACACCTTTTTCAGCAGCTGTTGCATCTTGCCCTCATCTCCTCACCATTACACAAGGGTTGATAACCATAACAATGCACAGCCCATCTCCTCGTCCATCAGGCTAACAATGAATCAATTCACCATAATGACCATGGTCATTACAGCATTTGACCAAAGGTATGACACCGACGAGCACAAAGAGCAACACATGCATTATAAAAACATGTATTTCCACCAAAGATCATAATAATAATAATAGCTCGGATTTGATTTCTGAATGCTGTAGTATTCCATAATTCCAAAATACTCCCCCAAAAATATACTGTATAACAAAGAAATAATAATATTGTATATTGTATTTACTGTATTACAAACATGTAGCAAATGGAGACAATAGTGCTCACCTTGAATGTGCTTAAACCCTATATATTTTTCAAAAAAAGGAATTGAAAGAATTCCAAAAAGGTGCATCCAAAATGTAATTCAAGGACAAAGTACTTACATTCCCCCCCCCCCCCTTTTTATTGGCAGACACCTATAAACGAACGCTTACGTTTCATCATTCCACCCTATATATTTTATTGACCGCGTTCCCCCAGGGCTCAGTACTTGGTCCACTGCATTTTCCCCTTTACTCCCAACAATTGCATCTCTACAAGACTCATAGGATTCATGTTAATTTGAAAGGTGATGAATAAGGGCCATACCTTGAAGGTTGTATTAGGAACCAATGTCTGAGGAGCAGCACTAACGTTTACAGGGCTGTCTAGAGTCTGATGCATTATTGGAGTGTATTGTGTTCTATTAGGGTGGGCGAGCTGCATCACTGACCTCCGTCTTATAAATCAGATTATTACATTAGATGGACGACGTTGATTGATGTGTCACGGGGAGATTTATGCTGGCGAGTTGATATGTGGAGAAATCACAACAACCGTTTTGACCTCTTTATCCCCATGACCGACCACTGGTGGAACCGTGGCGTTTTTAGCAATGGAAGGATCAATCAATAATATATATATTCCAACTTAAGGTCTGTCAGTGCCACATGTGCTCCAGATTTAGTTTGAAGATAAATACAAACCCTGTCCTACATTCTGCACGAGCTCAAACTTTTAAACTGGGTGGATATTTACTTTGAAAACAAAGCAGGAGGGGACATGATGGAGCAGTAGGGTAGCAGTGTGGCCTCAAAGCTAGAAGGTCCTGGGACATCATGACTCACGTGCATCAGCCAGTCTGACACCTTGATCGAGCAGTAGAATGGAAACATGCAGCTAGACCATGGCATGCACCAGGCTGTAGTTCAGACACTATTATACAATCTACCTCTACCAGGTGACGTGTTGATTGCTTCAGATTAGCTCAGTACTGTAGGTCAGGAAAGGTTCTCAAACATTTTCATATCAAGGACCCCCAAATGAATTATGTATTAATTGTAATTATGTATGAGTATGTATAATGTATTATGAGTGTCTGTGTCGTGGACTCGTGTTATTTTTTGGCCTATAACTGTTGAACCACTGAAACTTTTCCCTGTATTCCTTATTTCCTTCGATCAGATGATGCATGAAAGTTAATCTATATAGGCTACTAGAATTACCATAATTTTAGCATTTTATTCAAAACACACTGTCATAGAAACTTTATTCAGAATGCCCCTTTTCTTTAAACACAAATACCGTCCTATACCGTTCACCCCTGCGAATTCACAGGATGGTAGGAAGGTATGAAAAAATAGAAACTTCACTGAAATAGCTTATTAAGTTTAAATTATTATTATTATGTTAGCAAATTGTATTAAATCAAGTTATTCAGTAAATTAAAATAGTGATGGTATTATATTAACTTTTGTGGCTAGTATTTAGTTTTTCTCCTCCATCAGTTCCAACTGCCCCAGGCGGTTGTTTGCCATTCAAAGTCATATTTTCTACAGCGCCGTTTCCATTTCACTTCAAGTAGTAGCTTTATTGTTCTATTCAAATAATGACCTTGATAACTGGAGGCAAATCCTAGATAAGTAGTTTAGTTAACTTAGTATAACTTAGTATTTAGTTAAGTAGTATAGTTTAATGTGTGATTGACGGTTAAATCGTTATTTAACATATTTAATCCATTCTGACCTGAGATCAGATTCATACGAGGTTTCCACTGGACACACACTGGTCTGATTAACCCCATTCTGACCTGAGATCAGATTCTAAAAATGTCAGTTGTTCTTCGTTTTTTCTAAAATAGCAGACCTACAAGCTCGTAGCGCGCCACTCGGTGGCGCGCTATGAGCTTGTAGATCTGCTATTTTTCAATAGCTAAAGCATAACATGATGCTAAACACCAAAATGGGTTCCCGTTCAGAATGGGTTAAGTACCAACCAAAAGCTGTTCAGTTTGCTTTCTTTTCATAATATATTACCGGTATACTGTATCAACAACAAATGATTCAAACTTGTCATGTCTCATTGATTATTTAAAATACAGGTGTGTTGAAGGAAGTGAAACTGTGATATTGAGTAACTTTGATCAACTCTAGCCTTGTTATTGTTATGTTGATGTAGCACTGTATTGCGGACAAGATTGCAGTGCACGTCGTGTGAAAGAGGCTTTAACCCATTCTGACCTGAGATCAGATTCATACGAGGTTTCCCACTGGACACACACTGGTCTGATCAACCCATTCTGACCTGAGATCAGATTCTAAAAATGTCAGTCGTTCTTCGATTTTTCAAAAATAGCAGACCTACAAGCTCGTAGCGCGCCACTCGGTGGCGCGCTATGAGCTTGTAGATCTGCTATTTTTCAATAGCTAAAGCATAACATGATGCTACCAGACATACTTGTACATTTTTTTTGAGTTGAGACAAATAAACCTTCTTTATATCATCAATACAATGACGTAAGCTACACTTGAGACCATACATACAGTAGCCTATATATTCCCATTTTAGAGGAATAGCATAAGAAAAATATATAAATTATTCAGTGGTATAAAAACACAGTGTTTTGGCCTTCAACACTTGGTTACTTTCTGTACCTAACAGTGTGTGAAAAGGCAGGCATATAATGGGAATAGTGGGCAGAGCTCACCTCAATCCATGACTGAGGACACCCGGGGACATGGATTTGGAATGAATCAGAAATCAGACAATTTAATAGGTTACAAATACAGTCTGTGTCAGAGTGAATGGACGCATAAGCCATTATTGTTCCTACAGTATATGGCCATCAAACATATACACACATATCCATAGACAGTGGCCCATGGCATATTTAGGCTGGTGCCACATGAGTGACAAAGATGGAAACGAACTGGTGCAAATTAGTCTTTTGTTGACTTATTTATCACTCCATGTTGCGTTACCTTGGTATCTGTGGCTGCCTTTTGGCAGTGGCAGAGCCTTGTGTTTTATTTATACCGCGTCTCATCATTTATTAAAAACTCAGTCAGTGGGGCAGGCGAGAGCCATTCTAGGCATGGGAGTCGAGTCCACAGCCCGCTCGGAGGGAGCCATCCTTTGCTTCCTGCCAAGTGGGTCTCTCTCTCTCTCTCTCTCTCTCTCTCTCACACACTCTCTCTCTCTGTGTGCCTCCACAGACTGTGTACCAAAAGCCCCGGGAGCCAGAAGGACAAAGGGAGAGAGGAGTAGTGGCAGGTCAGAGTGTCTAAACAACTAGTCTTCAAGAGACAAGAAGGTGGCACACACACACACACACACACACACACACACACACACAAAAAGAAAGCAACATTTTGGAAGGTAACTGCCTTTTTCAGGGTTGACCGTTTTGACACTTGTGTCAGCCGGTGTTGCCGCATCTGCCACTTATATTAAAAGCGAATTTGGGCTAACGTCTCTTGTAAATATTGGTAGTTGCGGATTGCGCGATTTTTTCATTATTATTTAAACCACTTTGTCCCTCCCTAAATCCCCATCTGAAAATGTTTTGTGCCCCTTATCAGATTTGAGTTCAAGTTTCAAATGATCTTCCAGATAAAATATTCCACATTTTATTTCCAGATTATTTTGGAAATAGAAGATCTACAAGCTCACAGCGGGCCGCATCGCGATGCGTTGTGAGCTTGTAGATCGGCCATTTTCAAACGGCCTATATACATCGCTCACAAAATCCAGGTGTCAACCTTCAAAGCATTTCTCCCATCTCACATGAGAGGCAGAGAGGATTCGGGGAATGCTGTTGATGTTGTTGTGTTCTCCTGGAAGGCATCTCGATGGAATATCGACATGATGCTAGAGCCAGACAAAGGATTCAGTCTTATCTTGTAAACGTGTGAAAATTAAAGCTTCAACAAGAAAGCCAGTAATACATAAAGTTGAATATTCTATCATTCAACCGTTTTAGACCCATTCTGCAAAATGCTTTCTAAATCAGTATTTCTCACATTTAGAGATTTTTCTAAAATGGCCAACGTGAACATCTAAAGCGAAACAGATGCTTTCCCAGTGCCTGATGGGTTAAAATAAATTGCTGAAATGATATAATTTTGTCATTTCATCATTTCTAAGCCAATGGATTTCAGAAAATTGCAGTTTATGCAGAGATTCTAAAACGGCAGTCCTTAAAAACCTTGCATCATAATTATATTCAGTTCACTCTTCGTAATGGCTGCGGTGTAGTCATTATCCTATTTTTGGAATCTGAAATGCGAGATCTTTCACTTCTGTGTAATGCACACGCATGACATAACGTATAGGTGTATTTAAAAAGGTATTTAAATCAGTATAAATAGGCCTAGACCTCATTATGGGCTCAGTGCTGTCATAAAACAAAACCCAACCGTTTATTTAACTGAGCCTCAGCTTGGAGCCCTTCAGGTCTCCTCCTGATAAAGGGCTTGTGAACTGAACGCCACACACTTGACCTCAACAAGTCATTTTGCCAACGCCTCATGCATTCCACCGTGGGACAGCCCATTGTCCTAAAGGACAGGAAAAGGCCAACAAAGCGCGATGAAAATTCCCAAAATTCCACCAAACATCAATGTGAAAGGAAAGACCCAGTAGTAACCCCTCTGAGGAATGTCCTACTGCTGTCGCCAATCCGCACTGTCAAGACGGAGGGTGGGGGTGGGGGGTGGAGAGACACATTTTCATAATTTCAAAATGTTAACTAAAGATTATGTGAAAGGACTGCAACAAGCCGCTGGCTCTATTGCGTTGCATGATAATAATCCAGTGGAAGATATTGTGCACACTTCATCTGCCTCACACGCTAAGCATAGTTATTTGTCTCTGTGTAATGCGTGCATGCGGCGGACTGCTATGAAGAATGACTGTGATGACAAATATTGGTTATGTTTAAATATGTATTGTATTTATATGTGGACTGAATAATGATGTGATTCAGACATACCTCAACTCTCAGCGGTGCCGTGTTGCGGGACGGTTGGGGGGCCGCCAGTGGGGGGGGGGGGGGGGGGGGGGTTCTGAAATGACGGCTTTTCAAAATGCGAAATGGCGGCTTTTCAAAATGCGAAACGGGAACTGTACGAGGGGGGGGAAAAAAGAGGGACGCGGCGCGGCATTCCCACACTGCGGTCCCAGGGATACCTCCTCCCGGGCAGTGCATCTGTGGGAAGGAAGGGGCGGCGCCATGTCTTCTGTCCATTTAAATACAAAGTGTTGCCTGTTATAGCACGCCAGACTGCAACACTATCTGCTCCTTTGTGGAGCTCACTTCACTTGCCATGAAAAGGTTGGGAGTAAACAGCGTGCCCTACTGTGATATACTGTAAACATTACTTTGACCCTGACCAGCCATGCTCTATTCATCCGTCCATCCTATCTATCCAGAACACCTAGGCTGTAATATACTATAATATACTGTGATATTACAGTAGCCTATACACCCGTCATCCGCTCCCGTTCAGCCGAGACTCTGACAGTCAAATCACATTCATTATCTGATCTGACAAGTTTCAACAACAGCGAGGAGCATGCTTATATCAACTGATTATATAAGCTTTTTTTGTGCGTGCACATGCTGCATAGTGACTTTGGTACAGTAAGTGTTATATAAGCCATAAAACGTTTTGAACACTACCGGCCTCTGTGACCTTTGGCCAAAAGATGTGTGTCCTGTCCGGGGTGCTCAGTGCACCTGGCATGGAGCTATAAGCAGATCACCTTTTAAGGCACGCATTCTCTGCTGTCTTTTCTTACGATGTCACTGTTCCTGCTCAGCTGTCTTGACTGACAGCCAGATAACAGAGGCATGTGGATAGCACAGAGAAAGTCATCACTTTTCTCGACCATTGTAAAGTCACATCTTTGAGAGTGTGTGTGTGCATGTGTTTGTGGGACCCCAACTCAGACAGATATTGAGAGCTACGGTATACAGAAGTGTTGATTATTGCTTCAGATTATCTCAGTACGGTTTTGAATGATCAGATCATTTTCATTCATATCAAGGACCCCCAAATGAATCGTGCATTTGGACGCGGACCCCAATCTGAAGTTGAACATATTGTGTTACCACCAGGGATCCCCAATATACAATATTCCATGTGTTGTATATTGGGGATCCAAAATGTTTTCAAGATTCTTAGTAAATAGCCGTTGCGACGTTGCACAGCGTAAGCTTTTAGAATTTAGATTGTCTATTTTCATAGCCAATTGTATATAGGATTAAAGTGGATAAACAGATTTTGATGCCATATTAACTAAATTCAATGGGGACCCTTTGGACCCCCTCCTCCCCCCTCAAGAACCCCATTCACTTAATGGGATACCGTTGACAGCAGGTGAGAGGTGATGACGCTTATGAGTTCATTAAAATGGAAAGGCTTGGTTTTACATTTCACTGCAGTGACACAATGCCCCAGAGAGTCGATCTGTGGCTGTCGGAGGTGCTTGTTTTGTCCTAATGTATGATGTCTATACGGTCTCTTCCCTTTGATCTGTGGCGACGGAGAGGCATCAAAGAGACCACTGTGGAGTGTGTGTGTGTGTGTGTGTGTGTGTGTGTGTGTGTGTGTGTGTGTGTGTGTGTGTGTGTGTGTGTGTGTGTGTGTGTGTGTGTGTGTGTGTGTGTGTGTGTGTGTGTGTGTGTGTGTGTGTGTGTGTGTGTGTGTGTGTGTGTGTGTGTGTGTGTGTGTGTGTGTGTGTGTGTGTGTGTGTGTGTGTGTGTGCGTGCGCGTGTGCGTCCCGCCTGTATCTGTGACTGGCTGTGAGTGTCGAGTGTGAGGGGCAGTGATAGAAGAAGTACGCGCATGTTTTACTTGAGTAAAAATATCAATTCTGCAATGTGTTCTGTTACAGTAGAAGTAAAGTAGAAGTCCTGTATCCAAAATTTACTTGAGTAAAAGTACTAAACGTATCGGCATCAAAATATACTTTAAAATACCAAAAGTAAACATACTAATTGTGCGGAATGTCCCATTTCACCATTTCAAAATGTATATAAAATATTTTGAAAATAACTGGTGCTGGATAATCTATACATTGTCTATTTACAAATGCCATAGGGCTGAAGTGGTTAATGTATGTTTTGTAATAATAATCAAAATACCACAATATATCAAAGTAACTAGTAACTAAAGTTAGTGGAGTAGAAGTAAAAGTGTAAAAAATACAAATTGTATTTGAGTACAGTACTTGAGTAAATGTACTTGATTACTTTCCACCACTGGTGAGGGGAGAATTGAAGTCAAAAGGAAATTTCTTTAACAACACAATGGATCGAAGAACATTAATAACATTTTAATAACTAGAACTGCACTCTGCCGAGTGCATACTTGCTTGTTGCACACTAGTAGGCCATAAATGGCCAACTAGTGCGCAAGCAGAGCGCGCAAGTACTTTCGACCGCTGTAAACTGTCACATCTCAGTATCTCTGTGAAGGAACGTTTGAAATGTATAATCATTAGGTGTAACTATTTGCTACCTACCTACTATTTTACAGAAAAATAAATCATTGATATGTGATGAAAAAAAAGGTATATAAACTGAATTAAATTATATTATACAATACAATATAATTATTTTATTACTTATTGTAAATTGTTAATTGTTTTAAATGTATTTAATCTTGGACTATAGTGATATTAATACTAAATCATGATCAGAGTAATATGTGTCTCTAACTTCAATTTCTGTAATAATACTTTCAAATTTGTTAAAAATATACATGATCTAAAATACTTCCGAAATCTGTAGTTGGATTTGTATTTAATTGTTTAAAGCCTAATCTTGACATGAAGGTCTTTATAGTTCTATCTTTTTCAGTATAATGGTCTTCATTGAAATCTCCTATTATCATAATTGCAGAAGTCGGAGATGATAGATACTTTACCATGTTTTTGAGAAATGTGTTTAATTTCGAAAGGTCTGTTTTAGGTGATCTGTACATAAGAATGATATATAGATCTTTATCTTTTACATGTATACATACGTGTTCTACTTTTTCTAAAGCCGTCAACCATTTTTTTGGGTATGCAAGAAAAGCAGCAAATCTGTGCCTGGTTTGCTGGGACCAGATTACACAGATGTCCATTTTTCTTACGTCATCATTGAGAGCTAGTCATACATATACACACCACGTACTCTGGTATACATACGTGTACATATACATATACTATATAGAGTATGTAGTTGTAATTTGATTAGCAGTATACTGTGGTTACTTGGTGCCAAAAAGTGACAGCCGTCAACCATTTTTTTGTGTATGCAAATCTGTGCCTGGTTTGCTGGGACAGAAAAGTGGTTGACGGCTGTCACGTTGAAGAGACCGGGCGAAATTATTACTTGCGTGCTCTGCTTGCGCAAGTAATAACTGTCTATTACCATTTAGGTAGTCACGACGGCTTACCCTGAATGTCACGCCGTTTGAACCATTTTGTTTGGTGGTGCCCCAGAAACGGAACGTTATTGAATATCTTTGCCAGTGTGCTCACGTTTGCACAAACACCCCAGTGTTGTTAGCCTGGGGTTTACATTGATATTCCCATTTCCTCCTCGGTCATTTCTCAGCGTGTGAGTGGTGCGTGCTATAATGGCCACTTGAATCCATTGTTAGATTTCCTAATCACCTGGGTAATTACGGACAGTAGAGAGTAGGCATTCACACACAGAATGTCACGGATTGATGATGGTGAATAGAACTCAGATTGTCGGGTGGGTTATCTTGTGGCGGTGGTGTTGTGCTGTGTACAGTATCACTTTTCATGTATTTGAGGTTGTGATCCTTCATAACTTTTGGACTTTTACGATTCCTTAACGATTCCCTCTTAATTAAAACACCTGCCTGTAAAAAAAACAAAAAAAACAGGGATGAGGGCAGGGAAACAAACCTACCTTCTATGATGTCACTCAGCATCATGAAGGTACTGAAAGACCTGCCCACCTCAGACATCAGCAACATTATGAACATTATAAAAATGTAATTGTCCGGGTGAAAATCACTGGTGTTTAGTAGTTAAGCGCCATTGACACCGAGCACTAGAACTATATCGTTAGCCATTCTATTTTTGAGGGGCGCTAGCCCCTCAATATACCTATACACAGGTTTAATGTTTGTCTTTAGTTCAAAGTTTGTTTAGTAAAGGCATTGACAATGAAGGGAAAATCTGCGTCATAATGTGTTGTTTACGTCATATTGTCTCTTTATTGTTAATGGCGTTTAATGTTTGTGTTGGCACCGTTTGTTTTACATTACACCTGATCAACATGAGATAGACTTTAATATATTAGCGCCCCTCACTTCACTTCACACGGGTGCGATTACTTTTTTAAAGTTGGTGTGAACTCTGCCATCCACTGACTTTTCCCCTCTTGTATTCCTACCTGGTTGTAACGCAGCCACACAGCTACTACAAATGCCATTTTCCCACGGTACACCAGTAACACAGAACACTCTGACTCAACACAGTGTCCATTGGGCCAATCATCTTCCTTTTTGTTTTCCTTTGACCGACTGACCGTTTGTCAAAAGCCAGGGCTCACAAGTCGAGACACTGCATTAAATGTGTGTGTTTTTCCCTTCCTGGTGGTGGCCTCCTGCCAAGTTACCCTGGGAGCAGGCAGAGAGACGGACAACAAAACAGATCCTTTTCCTCCTCCACTCCGCTCTGCTGTCACTGATTTCTTTGAAGTTTCCACACGATCAGCACAAGAAGGAGGGAGGGAGGGAGGGAAGGAGAGAGAGAGGGAGAGAGAGAGACTCCACGGCGGACGGGAGTGTTCGCTGGGAAACCCCACCCTCCCCTTGTCGCGTTCGTTTGTTGACTTCCAGCTCATTTCACAGGCCTCTCTCGTATTTTCCAGTCTTATGGTTTTACCCTGCGTTTAAACACTGACATCATGCATTCCATTTGTGAAAATCACCTCCAGAAGCAGACGTGTGTGTGTGTGTGTGTGTGTGTGTGTGTGTGTGTGTGTGTGTGTGTGTGTGTGTGTGTTGTAATGTAAACTATGTAATCGTCTGCGAGACAGACGTCTGATTGTTAAAAGTCCTGATAACCACTTGTGTTTTAATGATTTTGGATTCCTTTTCTCTCTCTCGCTCTCTCGCTCTCTCTCTCTCTCTCTCCCCCACACACACACACCCATCCCATCTCTCCCACATCCAATTCTGATGGGACATTGTATCCTGATGCGTTCACCGAGTGGCTTTGATATTGCAGCTGAAATAGCCATGGCTGATCCCAGCAATAACTTGGGGGGGAGATTTGGGTGATAACGCTGAGGGCCGAAAGTCATCCAGTGTGTGTCTACTTGGCCCAAGGGGGAGGGAAAAAAAGAGTATTACAATAACAAGCTTATAAGATTTGAGAAAGAAATATTTCTTTCTCGCTGTTCTCACAGCACACACGGACACAAAGACAGACGATGGCTCTGCTTTTCGGTGGGAAAATAAATCAAAAAAGATTCGGTGTGGCTCAGAATGATGAGAATAAGGAAGGGGAGGTTTACGGAGGAGAAGTGCCAGGCATTCGTCCACGGTAATGCGATCTGTGGTGATAGCGTGTTGTTAGTTACCGTGGGAGGAAGACGGAACATGTTAGGTGCCTGACTTCCACAGGAGAGGAGAGAACGAGAGCACTGCCATATTACACTACCATGTAATATAAGGCCTGAGGACCGCTACGGTAGCCACAGGCCAACATTCTTGGGCTGGATAGTCGTAACCACAAGTGCACGGTGCAGGGCTCTTCACGTAAATATTTGTCAACAAAAGATTCTTTTCCCTCCTTCATGGCAGCAAGTATAGAGACAGAAATAGCATTATAACTACTACTTAGCCAGAACCTGCAATTGAGTTCGATGTTATTCTTTCCTTTCGTCTGTTGCAGGAGACGGACAAATGAATGATGACAGTGCTGGGTTTCAAGCCGATGTATTTTAATGGTGTTTTACTGTAGTATCCATTTTGTACAGTAAAGAAACCCTTTTTTTGCTGAAACCTAAACACTTCTCCATCCACCGGGATCTTGCGAGGAGCTTATGTGGGAGTATACTCACGAGTGTCACTTTGCCATAACCATCACAAGAAAGTTTAAAATAACGCAGACAACTGAAAACCCCAATTAGCGTGGTCCTCCTGCCACCGTGCAACTAAATCAGTCACTCTAATCACAAGTTTGAGAATTAAGAACTCTCTCACAGCTGGTCTCTTTCCCCATGACAGACAACTGTCTCCCTCTGTCACTGCAGGCTGCCTTTATCGCTGTGGAATCTGTCTGTCTCTACTGTAGTATATTGTGCACCTTGCATGTTTTTACCATTCTCATTCCAAAACATCTCCTTCAGCTCTTGGTAAAACCCTAAAAACCTATTCTGGATGAGCATGCAGCGCTGCTCTCTGGGCTGATGTGAGACCAGACTGCATGCAGAGGTTGTGTATGAGGGTATCGACCTTATATTCAGACTGCTTATTCCCTCAAGACCTCCCTCTGAGAGGAAAAATGGGGTACACACACAGTCATAGTGAGCACACAGGCATGGTGCTGGATGAATTCATGGACTGTTTTCTTAAGATTTTTCGATAAAATTGGTCAGCGGTGAATATGTGAGATGTGAAAATTGCTGCAAATTATTCATCTACCACCTCCGATTCACATATTTCCCTGTTGCATTCCAACAGTTTTTGTTGCCTTTGTGGTGGAATCTCTTGAGGAGCGAGGCACTTGACAGACCGGTCTGCACGTTCACTATTTATTCAGCATGAAGTACAATTTACGACGTATGTCTAATCTAATCAAAGCGTGAGACCGAGAGCAGGCGGCGGAAGCAAGCTCCTTTTGTTGAGTTTCAGGCAGCTTACACACTCTTCCTTTCCATATCAAGCAGACAGAATCAAATCTATTCTTACCTACTGTACCAATCACAAGGTGTTTCAATCCTATGAGCATCCTTCATCTAGCCGCAGCAATGGCATCCATGTTGCTATCCTAATATGTCCTGGTCTTTATTTAAAGGAAGAGGAAGAACATCTGCACACCAGTTTGTAGAGCTCAGAGACTTACTTTATTTTAAGGCAACAAATTGCAACGTTTCAACCGACTAGGACGGTCTTCATCAGGCAAATATTTTAGTCTTTAAAATTATATTGTGAAAAATATATCTTTAAAGTGAACATTTTTAACTCAAATCTTTGCTTCTGGGGGTCCCTGGAACAAAATATTTTGACGGGTCGGAGGCCAAATACATATATAATCTTGGGGGTCCTTGACGTAGAAATGTTTGATAACCACTGACATAGAGATAGGTTATAGGTGATAGGTTTTCCAGAAAGCGGTTACACTTAGAAGGCATTTCTAGCCTTGGGTCTTAATGTGGTTAAACACAGACAGACGTTTAGTGACCAGTACACACACAAGTGTCCAGTATCTGGTCATTGTGACCCTGCCAGCAGTGGCGGCCTTATATATGTTTCAAACGTTTCAATTGAAATGGGCCTCGGCCTCCAGGGGCCTCCCGATTAAAAAACAATAATACTTTTTTTCTTTTCTTTTTTTCCTTTTTGGTAATTATTATTATTTGTAGTAGTAGTAATATTGCATTGCATCACAGCCTTCCAATCAGCCTTGTAATTTATTCAGTCTCATCATGTACGTCCACTTACCACTAGTTGGCAGTAGCTAATAATTACTGCAGGTACTTGACCCGTCATCTCACATTGACCTGTGTTGTTTATCTGTAATTGTTCCCACTTCCCAGTGGTGCACTAGCAGTGCTGAGAGTTTCGATTGTATCATTGTATAGCCTATGCTGCCTCCCAGTTATACCTTACAGTAATTTCAAGACAAAGTATTATAATTGTTTATTCAAGCTGCTTTTGTGTATTTTTCTACTTTTTTCTACATTTTTTAAAATGATGATGTCATGAACGGGGCCTCTCGATCCTTAAGGCCACCCCTGCCTGCCAGATATCATAATGTGTCATCATGTCGCTATGAGCTTGTAGGTCTGATATTTTTGAAAAATTATTTCAGAGTGAACATTTTAACTCAAATCTTTGCTCCTGGGGGTGTCCCTGGAACAACATATTTTCAGATGGGGGTGGAGGTCCTTGACATGAAATATTGAGCACCACTGATACAAAAACAAGGTTTTTCAGAAAAGTGTCAGGATTTTGAAGACATTTTTTAAAAGTTTTTGAAGATTTTCGATGTCAAAGCAGTTCAAGCAGATAGTGGTGACGCAATACTCACTAATCTGTATGACCAACAAACATCACATACCGGTATGGCTTCAGTATTTACTCAAATGCATACACACAATGTACAGTAATTCCTCTTGCACATCACCACATATAAATTCCCTAACGCATTCAAGCAGTTTTATTATGTCTGAGATAATAAGAAACAGAAATTGCATCATTGCATAATCCAGTAAATGCAAACACCCGGTACCAGTAAGTAAGTACTGTGATATACAGTCGACATGTTTTCAGAAAACATGCCGCTCCAAGCAACATCGACCATGCATTTCCATGGTTGGGGAGTGGTGACATCATCCAAAAAAAACATCCTCTGCGCTTGTGCTGCTGCTTCTGCAGAGGAGCCTCGCAGAGAAGAAAGTCTGTCTAGGGGCCATGGTATATTTGCATAGAGCCTAGACAGGTCCATTTTCATCTCGCATGCCACCAACACTCACTGCCTGTTGCTTCAAGCCCGCCTGCCAGAGCTCACTCAGCCTCCGAAATAACTACGACGTAATATTCAAAGAGAGGTGTGTGTGTGTGTGTGTGTGTGTGTGTGTGTGTGTGTGTGCGCGCAATATAAGATATCTCCCTGCGCAGACTGAGCTCATCCCTCTGCCTGTGTGTGTAATTGGGGTGTGACCTAAATATCTGACTGAACGATGCACTTGAGCGAGTGTGTGCAGCCTCATTGACCTACATATGGAGGAGAGAATTGGCCAAAGCTCTGCCAAAATCAATACCGCAAGCACCCCGTACTTGGCACGACGGAGGCTAGTCCCGTGTATGAATGAATTGGATTGTATTAGCATTGTTGCGGGGATGCTAATTACTTTCATTCACTGGCATTAACGCCGCGATAAACAACATCAATAATGAGTCGTCGAGGCGCTTGTTTTCAACCTGTTGGCCGGTTGTGAAATCAGTCACCCATTTAACAGCAGAATGATAGTGAATTTATTTTAGAATGGATAGGCCTACCTTTTAACGGGATTCTTTGTTTTACCTTTTTATCATTTATTATTATTTCGTTCTGTATTTATGATGTTGCAGATTATATTTCATACAGCAGAGAGAAAGAGAGAGAGGCCCTGTTTACAGGCTGTGCTCCTTGGTGGCTGCATCAGGTTTATGTTCGGCTCCGCTCAAAAGAGTTCAATCTCTTTTTAAAAGGGCAAGACAATAACTGTCTCCGGGGAGCTGGTCCACTTCTTCACTTCCGTTTATCCTCTTTTGTTACCTATACGCTGTGAGGGGGAATGGCTTGTGCAGAGTGCCCCAGCACCTTGTTGAGGCTTCAGTGTTGAGAAGGCATTGTGTGCCGTGGCGCGCAGTGCACCCTCCCCTCCCTCCTTCTTGGGGGGGGGGGGAGAGCATGCAGGAGAGACAATAAAGATGACCTGCCACAGATAGCATCTCCCAGAGTGCAATGGGGTGGTGTGAGAGACTGGGAGATAGCATCTAATATGCCCGTGGACATCGTCACAGAGGGAGGAGGACTGACAATTCTAGTTGTCAGTGACAGAAAGCATCCAAAATATATCCAGCCAATCCAGCGTTACAAATCCAAATGGTGAAGCCTTTTTTTGAACGGGCTTTTAGAACTATAAGCTATCAAAAGAGGTCTTATGTATTTGTTTGTTTATTTACATTGTCATTTATTTGTGTTTAGCAACGCTATAAAGCGTTTTATAAATCTATTTTGTACACAAAATGTAGTATTAACATAATTTGAGCGGTAATTAAGTGGCTGATCCGTTATTGGAGACTAATATGGTTGTCATAAATATTTCAATTAAAGCGCACACCTAATTAGCATGTCAAATTGTCAACCAATTCCTTTCGATGCGTTTTGCAGTGGATCAGGAGGTAGAGTGGACGTCTTGGAATCGGAAGGTACCAGGTTTGATCCCCAGCTCCTCCTGGCCAGAGCCATAGAGTATAGACAGAGTTGTGACATTGAGGGGGCAGAAAACAGCCCGGTCACGTGGTTCATGTACTCGCGAGAGTAAACTTCTGGTGCCCCTATTCGCCAATAGAAGTCTATGTAGAAGAGCCGCCATTCGACTGGCCCCATGAAGTGAACAGTGTTGTCGTCACTCCGTCTTACTCTATGGCTCTGCTCCTGGCTACGTATCAACGTCCTTGAGCAAGACACTGTTGGTGTGTTAGTGCCACACACAAAAGCTTAGGGTTAAATACTATAGCACAGAGAACCAAGGAAAGCAGCCGGAATTGTACAGTGAGAGAGCAGGGGATGGTGAAACAAAAACATAACTGATTGACGCTTCATTGCGTCATTGGAGCGCTCACACACGTGTTTGGCATGGGTTTGTAGCTTGGTATTGCTGGCTTCAATTTGGCAACTTGTTTTGTTGCTACTATGGTGCGAGGCGAGCGCAGCGTAGGTCGTGATTTCTTCACAGCAGACATTTTGACGTCAGAATGTCAGATATCCATTACGGTATTTGATCGTGATGTGTCCAGTTGTCCACTCCACTCCCTGTTGACGCATGTTGCCCCCAATGAGAAGGCCTGTCGCAATCATTACACAATCACAATTATGTCCATCATCCATCCATTCATCCATCTTCAACAGCTCCACCAGAGAAATCCAGATTTCCCTCTCCAAAGCAACATTAGTATAACTTCCTCCTGGGGGATCCCGAGGCGTTTCAAGGCCAGTGAGTTGATGTAATCACTTCATTCACTTCGCAATGATGTGATCATTACAATTATCTGACATAATTGAAATCATCATATTACTTTCCATGTAGTTTGTACATTTTCAAAAACAAAACAAGAATCCATAATGTGCGTTATTTGTACTGTATGACAATGAATGGTCAAGTAAAATGTTGTAATTAGTGATGGGAGATTAATCGGCTATCGCTATCAGCCGATTCTAGTTGTTTTTAGATTAATCGGCATCTGTTCGATTAATCAATCAGACCGATGAATTCATCAGTCCGATTAATCGGACTGACAATATTAAATATAAATGTATTAAAGTTCAATCTGACTTGCCTAAGCCTGTTACATGTATTTTTCAGAATGGACAAAATTATTATAATTTTTTAATACAGAATGAGATCATATCGACATCGGTAATATCGGTTATCGGCCATGACCGCAATTGATTATATCGGATTATATCGGCCAAAATGTCTCATCGGTACATCCCTAGTTGTAATCGTGACTGAATGAGAAGGATTGGTTTGGAGTAAAAGTGTCTCCTATATCTGCCTAAACGTCCTGTGCTTCACCCTCCCCCTCCAGGGGTAAACCAACCCGTGGCTTGGCTCTACTTGAGCCCTGTCATTAGGAACATCCTCTGGGTCTGGGAATGTCCATGAACGAGCCACTATGTAGTAGTGAAGAGGTGACCAGCAGAGCGGTGGCATCAGAAGAAGGGCTATAATAAAGTCACTGTCATTGTAGCACTGTTTAGTCTATTCGTGTGGACACAGAGAGGTCTGTATCATTGATAATTACAGAGGTGGGAATTGTTTGCTTGTCAGTCATTACTTAAAGAGCTAAAGGTCAGAGTAATTAGAGTTTTACAGCATCCAGTGTCTTGCCTGCAGACAGACCCTTCAGTGTCCTGTTCTATTGTTCTCGTCGCCGCACGCGGCAAAGTCCTTTAGTGTTGACACAGAATGGAACTTCACACTCAGGAGTGTTATCTTTTTTTGTTCACATTTGTGATGCGTTGCGAGCTTGTAGATCTGCTACTAGTGCTATATGTACTGAGCACGACGCCAGGGAGGGTGCATGCAATTAAAGTGTAACTGAGGCTTATACCCTGCACCGTTTGAGATACGTCCATATTCATGCTAATTTGAATACTTTCAAAGTGCCAGGAATGGCTGCTGCTCATGTGGCTGTTGCTTCTTCCCCCTCATTTGTTCATCTCATCTCCCACAGGCTTTTGTTGCTCTCTGAGCTCTGGCAGGGCTCCGCTCGTTGTCATTTAATGCCTCGTGCAGCCTCGGGGAATTCTCTTTATTGATTGGCTGTGGATCATAAAATACAAGGGGAAGTCAATGATCATGACTTCACAAAGATGACTTGGTTGGAACACATTGTATTTTCCCTTTCTATGTATTTAACAATATATAGTGCTGTTTCTTTTTACATTCCTGTGTTTGTTAAGTGGTGCAACCCCCTGGGGACCCCCACACGGTAACTCTGTCATTCTTCGTCCGTTTCGGACGCGGGGCGGTTCGCCGGAACCTGGCCGGCACCCTGGGCGCGTTTCTGCGGGTCTGGAAGTTCCGGGGGGGCCCCCCCACACGGAGTTGCACCACTTAACTTCACACTGGTGTGATTTTTTTTTTATTTTCTTGTTTCGTTCTCTCTTGCAGTGCAGTTTAAGGAGAATTAAACCCCTCGAGATGACAATTGCCGATCTATAAGCTCATATTGTGTCGCAGGGCTTGTAGATTCTCGGTGCAGAACACCTGCGTACGACCTAGTATATAAGTAACTAACTAACATTTCTTTCTTCTTTTCTTTTTTTTTGCGGCTTTCGCCTTTATTTTATATTTATTTTATAGAGGGACAGACAGTAGGCTGACAGGAAATGGGGGGGGGGGGAGATGGGGGAGTGACATGCAGTAAAGGCCGTCGGGATTGGGAGTCAAACTCGGACTACCGGCCAAGGTGCCTGGACCGCTGAGCCACGGCCCAGGCCATTTTTATCATTTTTATGATTTAAAAAAAGATGCTGAATCTTTTCATATAGGAACAAATCTTTAAAAAAATCTAAAGCACAGCTGATTGCTGTTGTGATTATGTGCAGTGTTCACTCTGGCATCTTCAAAGATACAGGCTACCATTATTTTTCCAATGTAAACCAGTGAAACCAGCCGACATGAAGATACAGTGATATCATTGATATGATACATGCAGCGTTTGTGGCTGCCACCAAACGGCTACAACAGCTACAACCAGGGCTGGACTGGGACAAAAAATTCGGCCCGGTAATTTTCACGCGAATTTGGCCCAGACCAGCCCACCACAACCAGCGCGCAGATAGCAGAAACTATACCGCCCACTCTGTCGAGGCACACACAAACAAACAAGCCCTAAATACCACCACTTTTACAGAACAACATAAATGATACAAACCAACAGACAACTACACAACCCTTTGTTGCTCTCACAAGAATGATGCTGGCAAAAGGATTCAAGATAGAGGGTTTATTTGTCACTCACTGTTACAGGTACAGTGAAATTATCACGGTCGCGGCCCACCGGGAAAATTCCCTGTATGTCCTATGGCCAGTCCAGCCCAGTTCAGCTACAAATAATGCCGTGTATAGCTTTGTGTCTTTTGTATCTACCAGTATGCACAAGCAACGCAGCATTACCATGTGGATTCTTAAAATGTATTTTTTTTGTGGGTGTATATCGTTAATTATTGATGGTGTTTCTCATTGTGCGATAACGATGCCTTCAACCTGTTGCATTTACAGCACTGATTCCCAAACAGTGGGTCCGATATTCTTTTTTAAATATTTTATATATATTTCGACATCGTTCATATCTAAGAAATTCCATGAATGAAAAAAAAAAACTTTTATAATTAAGAAGTATTGAAATGACACATTGTGCGCCTGTAGAGCTGCTGTTTTCACTGTGACTAGTATGTGTTTGCGGGCAAACGTCTAATCTCTCTTTTGTGTCTCGATTTGAACTTCAAAAGGGGGTTCTTATAATATAAAAAATGGCCTCTTATAGGTCTGTAAAGAGTGTAGAATGTGTTAATACAGCATCACAATCGTTTTAACTCACTTTATCCATTGATATGTTGGCTATGCAAACATAGCAGATGTACAAGCATGCAGCGTGTCACATTGTGCTGCACTGCGAGCTTGAACATCTGCTTCTTCTTTTTTCTTTTACACAAATCTCTTCTGGGGGTTCCTGGAACGCATCTGTGTTTGTAATCACATTAACCATTATTTTAAACTTTAGCTATTGAAAAGCCCATAGCGCGGCACTCGGTGCCGCACCACAAGCTTGTAGATCTGCAATTTTTTGATCGTGAAAACGTGGCGCAAATCTTTGAATATATTTGGCGCAAAACATTTTCAGATGGTGCTTTCCGGGGCCAAATACATCATTTTGGGGGTCCTTGGCACAAAACCGTTTGAGAACTACCGGTGTATAGTAGGGTGTATTGGTAACCACGTCCAGTTCTTTCTGATGCTGCATGCACACGGAGAGATTTCCATCAGTAACTTCTAGTGGCACTAATTACCTCGCTGAGCGTTTCTCACCATCCTCTCCATCCTGTTGCATAACATTTCATTGTAAAAAACATTCGCCGTGTTTATCGACATGTGATCTACGCAGGAAATGATTGTCAGGGCTTCTTCAATGTTAGGAAGTGCTTTTTTTTTCTTCAATTCTTCTTCTTCTGCCCAGCCTGACCAATGGCCGGGATTAAAGGCAGGAAATTGAGAACAGGGACGGTGCCAGAGGGTGTGTGTGTGTCTTTGTGTCTTTGTGTGTGTGTGTGTGTGTGTGTGTTTGGCGCTGGGGTGTTTTGTAGAGGCAGCGAGTTGGACTGTATTCCCGCCGACCCCCCCCCCCCCCGGATTGGCGCCAAAGAGGCCCACGCACAGGAAGCTTCTCCTGCTAAATACAGCCCCCCCCACCCCCCACACCTCCTCCGCACACAGGTCCGCACATTCAGAACGGAACAGAGATGAACAGACAGTGAAAGTGGTCTCTGCTTCCTCCCTACCCCCGCTTTTCCATGCTCTCTCTCTCACCCCCCCCCCCCCCCCCACCATCTCTCTGTCTCTCCACAGCTGTGAGCTGAGCTCGTCACTGTGTTTTAATGAGCACTCTCTCTCAGTAGAATACTTTCTACACACCTCTTGTTTTTTGTCAGAGAGAGAGAGAGATTTATATTTTCCTTCCTTTATTAAACACTGCCGGGTTGTACAGACCTATATACAATACATGCCTAACTTATATGCGAGCAAAAAGAAACAAATCACAGTAACGCAGCCATCTTCCAAAGCTGAGAGAGAGAGAGAGAGAGAGAGAGACACTTAATGTACAAAGGCTAATCTAAACATCCATGACCGCGGTGCGACCCCGCTGCTCAGTACCCAGACTGCGTGCAAAGCACACGGTGACCCCGTGAACCCCTCGGTGGGTGCAGACAGACACCCTGTAAAAAAAAAAGCGGGGGGACGGGGGGGACGTGGTTTGTAGCGGTGTCGGAAACGGCCTTCTTTACGACCTCCCCTCTTCTTTCATGGGCTACATCTCCTTTCATGGGTCCCCTACATCCCCCCCTTTTCTTTGCCTGCTGTGTGGATCCTGAGCCAAGCTCGCTGTCCCACTAATCAGCTTTTAGCACCACGCCGTCAGGGACCCCAGGATGTGTCCAAATTCAGCTCCAAGGCCAAGCATAGCACTGGATCCAGACCAGGGGTCTTCAACAGGTGGGGGGGGTGGGGGGGGTGGGGGGGGGGGTCCTCAGAGACTGCAAGTGCAAGGGTTCTTTATACTTATTTGCAGCGTTCTGCATTGTGAAAAACACCTGGTGAATAGTATATGTATATACTAGATCTACAATATGCATATCTACAAGCTCACAACGTGGCGCGAACGTTAAGTTAAATCCCTGCATTATATTTTCTAGCAACTTGTCCACTGAAAAATAAGAGAACATTATACTTGAGAACAGCACTTGAGAAAATGTACTTCCTCCATGGCGTAAAAAAAATATATGGTGCAGTGATTTTTTTATTTATTTTTCCATTTCCTAATCTTTTGTGCTATAGAACAGACTAGGAGAGCCGCAGTAATCTGGGCAGTGTGGACTCCAGGCTGTAGGGCTCATCTCAATCTGCCGCCGTTCCCTTTGAGTCAATGAGAACTGTGTGCATCAGCACCCTGTGGCTAGCAGGCAATTTGGCAGCATGACATTTAGAGTTTAGCACTGGACGATTGGAACACCATTTCTTTCTCCTTTTTCTTTTTTTTTGTGCTGATTCCAGGGTTTCTGAGCAACCTGTTTGTAATAATTACAGATTATTGGAGGCACAGTGGTATACTTAAACACCAAATATACAGTGCCATTTGCTGACAGTTTAATCCTGTTAACTGTTGCTCTGCCATGGGATGATGAGGATCAAACCATGGTTAATATCCGCCAGGCCCGATAGTCGGCGCCAGTGGAAGTATTTAGGCCTGACGTCGAAATTAAAAATATATATATTCTAAATTGACAGTTTTCTGAAATACCTCATGTTTCTGTATCAGTGGTGGCAGGTGCTCCATATTTCATGTCAAGGATGAAATTATGTAGTGGTGTAATTGGCCACTGACCCTCATCTGAAAATATGTTATTCCAGGAACCCCTCAGAAGCAAAGAACGTTCGCTCTGAAAGATTATATATTCAAAGATTTAAGGGTTATGGAATAAATAAATATTTTGAATCAACAACAAGCCACTTTACGTTTAGTATCCACCAGGTGCTTTGTACAATGCAGACATAGGATGCAGCTGTTTGTCTTTATTATATTTTGCGATATGCGAAGAAAGACACCTGCATCCTATGCCTGATGAAAGCATGGCAAGTTACTGCGGAAACATTGTTAAATACAAGCCAGAAATGATCCATCGTGTGCATATTTATCTTAACAAACAGTAAATAATGGCATTTGAAGTTTATCCCTCCCTGATGTCTAGTATTTCAATGTTTGGGAGCATTCAAATTGTGCTGCCTTTGAGTAAATCATCATACAGTTGGCAGGCCTGAAGTTTGAAAGTGTGTTGCATTCTCTTCAGGACTATAGTAGTAACTGCTAGGTTGATGAATGTAGTGAAAGGTGTATATTTTCTTCTAAATATGGCAGAGCAAAGGTATAAAGTCCCTTTAAATGGAAATACTCAAAGAAGACAGCCAACATGAAGTTTTCCGAGCAGTTGATGCTCACACACTTCAAAGACAGCCACTTTTGTGTGTGTGTGTGTGTGTGTGTGTGTGTGTGTGTGTGTGTGTGTGTGTGTGTGTGTGTGTGTGTGTGTGTGTGTGTGTGTGTGTGTGTGTGTGTGTGTGTGTGTGTGTGTGTGTGTGTGTGTGTGTGTGTGTGTGTGTGTGTGTGTGTGTGTGTGTGTGTGTGTGTGTGTGGTAAGTTTAAAGTAGGCCAGAAGTGAGTGGAACATATTTTATAACATTTTAAAATCTTAATCATCCAAACGAATCAATTAAATGTACAGCATGATGACTATTAATCAAATACCCTTCGATCAGTGTGTGCGAGTATTCCCTGCGTTCCCTGCACTCCATGTTTGGCATCAAAGGTCCGTGTAGCTCAGTCGATAGAGCACTCCTCCTTCCACCACAAGGTCATGGGTTCGAACTCGGAGCGTGAGTAGCACGGCGGCTTGGGTGCGACAAGTCGTGCTGTAAGTTCTGGGAGCTGATGGTAGGCTAGGTCTAGGCTAGGTCTATCGCATTGAGAAACGGGGATTGATTCCTGTGTTCTGGCTGATACCGATAATAATCAGCCTCTTAATTACTTACTTACTAACAGACACACATGTACAACAGGTATTGCATGACCCAGTAGGCCATGCATTCCTAAATTGCATCATTCATGACTTGCATGAATGTCGCAGGGACTTGGGTAAGTCCCTGCGACATACTAGCGTCATGTCCAGTGGGTGTACTTGTACATCAAGCTGCCTCATGCTACAGAAATGGGAGATAGGCTCCTGCCCCATGGGCCCCATGTCTCGGCAAGGCTACTTACTTACTACTACTACTATATGTTGAGACTTACCGGCCATTCTGAGTTCTTCTTTATTTCACCAAGTGTATTCATAATGTGTGTTCATAATACAGGAAGTAGTATAGCAACAAAGACAATATTTCACATTTTCGGATATAAGTCCTTTGTATAATACTGTAGATTTACATAGTTAAAAACAACTTGTCTATGTTTATATAACACCGCCTTTATGTACTTGAACAACACAACAGCAGACAGACAGACAGGACACTGTGACAATGACACAATACAAATAGAAATACCTGTCCTGCACTCACTTCCATTGTGGTCCCACCAGGCAAATAATAGGTCTGACCCAGTATTATGTATTCCGTCTAGGGGTTTTAGGATGTCATGTGTTCTTTTAGTCCAGAGACATGTGATGTTGAGAGTGCACTGTGTACTGGCAGATTGTTATGTAAGGCCATAAGTGGCCGTATTCACACTAATAATATAATTTGATGTTTGCACCACTATAGGCCTGTCACAATTATTACGTAATCGCAATTATTTGTATGACAATTAATTTGTTATACAACACGAGGCGTTGTGTGCTCGTATATTGGCTATAATTGTCTCCACCAGGCCAAAGGCCTAGGGGGAGAGTATGTTTTGCACTCCGTCCGTCCTTCCGTCCGTGTGTCCGTCCGTCCTTCCTTCTGTCCGTCCGTTATCAGCTAATCTCCGGCACCGTTGGCCCGATCCATGCCCCTCAACGGCCTGTTATAGCGCCACCAGGAGGCCGCAACCTGACCTGCCCTGGTGGAGACCTGTGCCGATTGGCACTTTATATAGTTTTCAAATCTTTAGGTTTAATATTTCGACACATTCTGAGGTCCCCCATCAGTGTGGTGTAAAAGCTGATCAGTGTAGCACCACTCAAAAACAAGACAGTGTTGTGAGCTTCTTGGACACAGAGACTTGTGTCAAAGAAGGCCAGACAACATCTGTATCACCTCAGGAAGCTGAGAATAATGTTCAGGGTAGCACTTTTGCTATACTAGCAAGAGCATCCATTTGGTTCCATTTGTACACTCTCAGAGTTAACAATCACTTATAGCTGGGGACCCCCTGGCAACCCCTCAAGGACCCCTGGGGGTCCCTGGTCCCCACTTTGAGAAGCACTGCCCTAGGGCTCACATGCAGACACAGACTGCCAAGGTGCACCACTGGTGTGTCAAAGCTCTGGGCTCAGGAGTTTTCTTTCCCCCTGAGGCTATGAATGATTATCATTGATTATCATCACATTGTGGATGTGTTTTCAAACTGCAATACATGAAAATGCGATGTATATAATAATCCATCTGTAATGGATGAAGCCTTGGCCTGGAAGAGACGTCATCAAGGCGTCGCCAACCTTCTTCAAGTGTTTCAACACTTAAAGGGCCACTTCACCCCTTTTGCAACCAGATCTTATTTTAATGATGTTTGGGATTCAAGAAACACTTTCCTGGGGTTTTAGTTGCAAAAAAAATAAATAAATTGGGGACCCCCCCAAAACAATTTGGTGACCCCCCCGAGGGGTAGCGACCCACAGGTTGAGAACCCCTGTTGATCACCTACGTTGTCATATGACAAAGTAGTTAGGGGCTCATTCAGTGGTTAAAACGATTAGAGCTCTTTGGACCAGGAGCTCATCTAAGCACCTTCATATTAGCAGTGATTGAAGAAGTACTCAATCAATACTGCAATGTGGATGTACTCTGTACCAAAAGTAAAAGTACTTATTGTGCAGAATGTCCCATTTTCCCAAGTTCAAAATGTATGCAAATATTTTGAAAATAGCCGACAATGAGCTTGTAGATCTGCTATTTTCAAAAGGCCCGGAATATAGGGCTGAAGTGGACTGTATGTTTTGCAATAATAATCAAAATCCTCCAAGTAATTAGTAACTAATCTTTTCACATAATTGTAGTGGAGTAAGAAAATCCTCAAATGAGTACTTGAGTACATGTACTTAGTTACTTTCCAGCATTGCCAGGTCTGATCTGTTTTGGGGGTCTGGCCTGGTTGATAAGAGGTCTCGTCGTTAACCACAGCCAGGGACGATGGCAGGATTCAATTAGACATGATGAAGACAGAGAAGGCGTAACGCTCATTTCCTGCACGGCAAACCATTTGTTTTCCTCAAGCCCTATTAACACATTCTGAACGGGAACCCATTTTGGTGTTAGCATCATGTCATGCTTTAGCTATTGAAAAATAGCAGATCTACAAGCTCATAGCGCGCCACCGAGTGTAGGTCGAGCTTGTAGGTCTGCTATTTTTGAAAAATCGAAGAACGACTGACATTTTTTAGAATCTGATCTCAGGTCAGAATGGGTCAATCAGACCAGCGTGTGTCCAGTGGAAAACTCGTATGAATCTGATCTCAGGTCAGAATGGGTCAATCAGACCAGCGTGTGTCCAGTGGAAACCTCGTATGGATCTGATCTCAGGTCAGAATGGGTTAAAGGGTCCCGTGCATGCTGCCAGCTAGACATGATTTTCAACATCTAAATATAACTACAATTTAGGCATTTAGCAGACTCTCTTAAACCAGAGCGACTTTACAGTAAGCAAAGAAAACAGAAAAAACACGAGGTAATGCATAGACATGGTAAACCAATTAAGAACCTAAACAGTATAATAGCATACTGTATCTATCAATCAATATTCATGTAGCATAGTTCAAGTGCATTTCAATGCTCTTAAAGCGGCACTATGTTTTTGATTGATTTAATACTTTATTATTCCATTTTGAGCTTGTAGATCTGCTACTTTGAATCCTGAAAAGTAACAGTTATGGACATATGAGGTTTCCACCCGACATAGACCTGTACTCTATACTGCCAGTAAGACGCCTAGAGGGCGAGAAGCGACCTCGCCCTTTAGTGCACGATCTGCCTCGTTGACGGCAGACTGCTGGGTGAGCGCTGGCGCGTTGGCATGGGGGGGGGTCAGAACAACGGAATGGAAGGAATTCTGTACTGGCCATACTGTATAAGGAGCATGTCTCGAGTGTACAGGGTTTGATGAGGTCAGATCAATATATGGAATGTCAGAACAGGTCGGCTCCATAAAAACGTCTGGGTTTCTGAGGCTAGGGTCTCCGCATCTCCATCCCCGATGATGTCACATGATGTCAGGAGACCTGGGTGGGTGGAGATATGGTGCCCAGGTCACACTAACTGACGGGAAATGCTCGATTCCATAGTTGACTGCAAAACCTTCGGTCGCAAATACCTCTATATATTGTTTGTAGCGCTAATGGTCTATTAGTGACCATTATATAACGTTTACTGGCGAGTACAACAATATATGAAGACAATAGAAAAACTGTAAGAAATTTGAAAAGCCTCAACAAAAGCTATAGAAAAGGTTCACACTTTTAGTGTCTGACGTGTCGTGCAGGAGATAGACATGCTTGCCATGACATGCACTAAAACCACACTTCACACCCACGTAATGTCTGAAACGCATCCGTTTTTCACACGTGTGTGTGTGTGTGTGCGAAAGGGGAAAGAAAGACATACATTGTCTCTATTACTGTCTATTGACTGTAAGACTGAAAGACACAGGGAGAGGTGTTCTGCAAACAGAATGCTATTTAAAGTGGCATGTTATTTCCTGCATGCTGCCACACTCACCACAAATGTATATTCTCCCCCCCCCCCCTTTCCTTATCTCCAGGCATGGCTGGTCGCTCATAATTGAGCATTATCGTGGCAGTAGAAACGGATGATAGCCAAACACGGTTAGCCCAGTGGGGGCTCAGCTGTTTAAGAAACTCATCTGTGCTGTGCGGTTTCTGCTGCCGCTGTGTATTAACGGGGCTTTGGAGTGCTCCTGAGCTCGGCGGACTTTTTATCCCCATCACTGTTGTGTAAAGAGAGGGGAGTTTAATCCTATCTGGCCTGCAAATCCTCCTCTGGGGGCCCAGACGCCGTGGAAACATGGCAACCCAATGCACAGGCGCCTGGCTGGCCCTCTCTGTCTCTTGCACGCACACGCACACACGCACGCACACACACGCACGCACGCACACACACACATGCCGCCCTGCTGGATGGCTGCCAACGCCACTGCAGTCACAGGTGAGGACTGTAGTTTACGGCAAACAAAGGAAGGGCTTGTCCACGAGTTAGTAGAACTAACATATATGCCGCACATACGTAGCATGCAGTGGTAGAAAATGTTGCCCCTTGTGCAATTGTATGAGAAAATAACGAAGAGAACAATTCATGCCGGGGGAGTTTATGGACAAAAATCCACCTCAACAGAGTTAAGACTGTGTACAGGGCTTTTAAAAGGCACATATTTTATTTCACACCACATTTGTCAGCACTGAATGAATCAACAGGCTTGAGGTGAGTCGAGGATGCCTGTCCTCTTTCGACTCTCCTGCAGAGAGTGGGGGTATAGGTATAGCGGGATCTGCAAGGCTGATTATTATGCAGCGGCCAAGAAAAATCAGACCAAATGAAAACACTGACCCCCTCTCTCTCTCTCTCTCTCTCTCTCTCTCTCTCGTCTCCTGTCGCACGCCATCTGTGAGCCGGGAGAGAACAGTTCTCTAATTGTTGCTTTGCTGCCGCGCTGCTCCCTGTTGCCAGCCAGCTACATTATCCCTAAATGACACACGCGGTGTTATTTTGGGTGATCCGCAAAACTGCAGCAGTCGGTGGGACTCCTGCGTTAAAAACACACACAAATGATAGTCTGCCAGGTTTCGGTACACAAATCACCCACTAGAAATGAGCAGTCTCTGTCCAGTCTATGTATACTTCAAACCAAAACAAAACGAAAAGGTTTCAACAAAAGGAAAACTGTGTGGTATGTCTCACTTGACTGTGTTTTCTGAGATGTTCCCTTTATGATATCAGTTGTAATATCAGGGGAACTCCCAGTTTAAAAAATTAACAGTAGATAATTTGACTAAAGCCCTTTTTAAAGGTCAGTGGTCATTTGAAACAGGAAGTGTACTTGGAAAGGGGGATTCCTCTGAATATCAGATCATTGCTTACTTACACTCTCTCTCTCTCCATTTGACTGACAAATGACCATGGCCCAATATCACGTTGCTGATGTTGACCTGGATGAAACCCTACACCCGTCTGGATCGCTGCCAACACACAGCTTCAGGTGCAAAGTAAACACACGCGGCAGGAGTCGGACCCTGTAGGTCATTGTTGTTGGTCTGGGAAGTCAGTTGTTGAATGGGGCAGATCATTCTACCGCAATGACTCCCAGAGTATCATTTGCACACATTTTTAGATTAGATTTAATGAAGTTGAAATATTTGCGTGCCGCCCGGGAAATGAGGTAGAATATGTGATGGGAACCATTTTAATCTCATGGCTTATGTGCCTATAAACCCCCCCTCCCAACACACAATATAGACAGACAGACAGACACTCACTATTGGTTTTACTGTATGATAAAGTGTCCACAATTTATATTGGCTTTACTAATACATGATAAAGTGTCCACAATTGATATAGATTGCTAGCTTGGCTCCAGCTCTGAATCGCTAGCCACGCCCGCTAAGAAAATATGTTCTGGCGATTCAGGTCTGGTGACTCTCCTTACGACTGCGTCGGTATCGTTGGAAAATCCGATCGCAGCAGCTGATTGGCCATCAGCCCCCTCACTCGACAGCGTCAGACAACAAACATGGCTGCCCCCACTGTGGTGACTCACGACCGTATCAATCTGGCTATTAAACAAACATGGCTGCCCCCACTGTGGTGACTCACGACCGTATCAATCTGGCTATTAAACAAACATGGCTGCCCCCACTGTGGTGACTCACGACCGTATCAATCTGGCTATTAAACAAACATGGCTGCCCCCACTGTGGTGACTCACGACCGTATCAATCTGGCTATTAAATCGACGTATGATAAATAGTTTCTTTACAGAAACGACAGGTTTTATAAACATCATCATCTGACATATTTTACCTCTTTTGTTTACATGCTAGTAGCGCTCGTTGGCTGTGTTTGTTTGGTTAGCAAACGGGTTAGCCAGAGCCACATGATTGACAACAACGTCATCTGCTTTCCTACTATTTCTGATTGGTTTGTATGAACCAATCGCGCGAAGCGCCGCCCCCTCCGCTATTCATGTCAGTGGAAGTTGCTCAGTGGCGTTTTGAAGCAGCCAGGAGGACTGTCTACGGGGTTTCCTCGTCATGAATCCACGGGTCCGCCTGCAGTCCTTCCTCTTACCACTAGGGCCCAGCGCTTCAACGTTGGAGTGCCTCACTGGCCCCTTGCGTGGGGAGGGCTTTCAGTCTGAATAATTAAGTGAAACGAAATGAAAATTCAGACTGAGTGTCAGGCTAATAGATTGCAGCAATCAGAGCTGTATGCATGCACAGCTGAACCATGCAGTCAGTCACCTATAGTCATTCATTCCATCACATCTTGGTGAATTAACACCAAGATTAGTCGCAAATTGTGTCCATGCTTGAATCAGAATTATTTCAGACCGATTAGCACGCCTCTTTATCCCTCCGAGGCTTGTGTACTCCTGTAGGCAATCTCTGCCGGCTCTGCTGCGGCGCCCATAAATTGGGAGTAAAGAGGTTGGACAAACACTGTGGGCTAGTGCGACGCGGCAGTGGGAATGAGAGGCCATTTAATCCTTTGTCATTATCTGGCAGGTCCTGCTATAGCAGACATCTGCTGGTGTATGCGGCTACACTGAGAAATCTGTCGTTATAGAAGCCAGACAGAGGGACACACCCAGATCCGATCCATTTAGACTGCCTACTACGTACACTAAATCAGGGTATGAGTGTCATTTTCTGCAATGGAGCGTGCTGTTCCCAGTGGTGGGAACAGCACGCACCGTGCTGACATTGTTTACTTAAGTAAAAGGACACAATACCACAATGTAGAAATAGGCTACTTGTGAGCTCTTAGATCGGCTATTTTCAAATAGCCAAAGTATATACAGTATAACGTTGAAGTGGTTCATGTATGTTTTGTAATAATAATAAAAATATTCAAAAAGTAACTGGCACGTTTTCAAATAGTTGCAGTGGAGTAAAAAGTATAATATTTGTCTCTAAAATGTAGTGGAGTAGAAGTAAAAGTTACTTAGTTACTTGGGTTTACACCACTACCTAGGCCTAACCACAGTGGTTCCCAAACCTTTTCATGTCAAGGACCCCCAACTTGACACTAATTAGCCCATGGAACCCCATTTGAAGAGATATGCCAGGGACCCCCATAAGAGAAGATGTTTAATTTCAAGGACCCCCAGTTTGACATGCATCAGTCTTGATGGCATTTCTATCTCTGGGACCCCAATTTATATTGTAAAATCAATGTTAATTTAACTCTGAGAGTGTACAAAATGGTCAATTTGGTTCCATTTTGTACACTCTCAGAGTTACAGATCCATAAGGGTCCATTTGGTTCTAAACTATCATTTAGCTTGGGAACTCCCTCAAGGACCCCTGGGGGTCCCCGGATCCCACTTTGGGAACCACTGACCTAGGCTGTACATACACTAAATTAGGGTATGAGGAGCGTACAGCAGGCCCTGTTCTGTGTGCTCCTGGCTTTGTATCAGTGGGTTGAGCTAGACCTGGGGACCACTGTTGTATTGGATGGGGATATGGGCTAAGATAGTGCTTTTGTAACACTTTATATGCATCCCATGTCACTGTTTCTCCACCAATAGTCCATTGACTACTAATAATTCTTAGTTAGTTAATTCTAACTCCCTTTTTCTGTTGAATTTCTTGACCTCCAACTCGTCTTCATCAGTAAATGACTGCATGGATGGTAATCATAGGTCACCAGGTTATTCAGTTCACGTTTTCTCAACTAGTGGAAAGACAATGTAAAAATCAACAAATCCTACATTACTAAATGCATGCTCAGGGTCAGGGACCACATGCAATACCTCCATGGACCACCAGGGTTCCACGGACCACCTGTTGAAAACCCCTGGGCTAGACGTACAGTCAGAACAAGGTAAGGTTTAGGCATAGTTTATAGAGGTGGCGATTGTTCCGAGGTCGCTGGATTTGACCGGGGGCAAACGTGTTTTGGGGTGAGTAAGGAAGTAGCCTTGCCGAGCCATGAGGCCCATATAGGGCAGGAGCCTATCTCCTGTTTCTGTAGCGTGAGGCAGCTTGATGTACTGGACATCTCGCAGGGACTTACCCCCAATCCAACCCTTGATGCTGAGTGCCAAGCAGGGTGGCACTGGGTCCCATCTTTGGTATGACCCAGCTGGGGATTGAACCCCAGCCTCCCAGTCACGGGGCGGACACTGAACCACAAGGCCACTGATCTGGTGCTTTCTTGTATTCAAAGTTTGTATTTGAAATATGATACGGATGCATAACCAAAACCAATTTCTTTGAAGCCAACAAATATATTTGAGAACAACACGGGACCTGACACCTTGCTTGTTTTTTTTTAAACACTTAACCACAACATCTTTAATTCATTCCCCCCAAGTTTCACCTATAATGCCATGACCAAAACGGAGGTGCGTGGGGGGAGGTTGAAGTGGTTAATAATCATTGGAAAGGCAATGTGGCAGACAGAGGAAAAACAGATCCAGAGGAAAGAATACTAATCTAGGGCCTAATCCCCTCGGCATCTGTCACTCTGATGCACTAATCAGAGCAATGGGAAAACATGTTGTTCAGTTGTTATTATCTATGGACACACCGTTATGGAATTGTAAAGATTTGCCGTGATGTATCGTGTAACTATTTGTTCGACCTAGAGAAGCAACAATAGAAAACACACTCTTCTTCCCCCGTCCTTAAATGCGTATAATATAGCCCAGCTTTACTCCTTTAAGGTGGATTTTAGTAGATTAGGCTTGCCTGAGAGAATAAAGCCATTAGGACCACACATAGAATTAAGAGTATGTTTATAAATGGTTTGTAAAGGATTTACAAACTGTCTGTAATTAGATTATATAAAAACGGTTTAGGGACCCACTTATTTTGAGTTCTTTGTGGTCCTTCGGTGGCTTAATTTAATTTACCACTGAACATTTGCATAACAGCTTTTACTAGTTTGCATAGTATACATACAGTGTGTGTAGTGGAACGTGCATAGCTAACCATGACACATGTTTACGCATGGCGGCATCGACATTGTTGACTCGTCACAATCAATCAACACCTCTGCGGTCGCTTTGAAATTCGCCGCCTATGAACATCGCTCCCTAGAAGACTCAAGTGTCAACTCACAGAACCACTACAATCCAACCGGATAAATGTTTTCTTTTGCAGGGTTTTTTATATTTATTTATTTCTTGGCCATATCAGGATGTCATTAGCTGGTTGGCATAGATCCCCCCCCCCCCCCCCCCCCCCAACCCTCCATCACCCCCTATGTGCACCTAATCTGGCAGAACTAACACTATCACACACTTTACCATCAACAGCTCGTCATTGAAGTCTGATATCATGGCTGATGGATTCATGGCCGATTGCCAGTCCGTATGGATCCATTGTGTGTGTATTGGGGGGGAGGGGGGGATAGGGTTACTAGGGCATTGTTCAAAATGATTAATGGCACCTGAAGGTGTGAGTGAGCTTGGCTGTACTGACGGGCTTTCTCGGGCAGTTTTTAATCATCGTCACACACGCAAGCTGTCACTCCCCTGTCCCTCAGCCCCATTAGCTGAAGAGCACCGCTGTGCCACTAGCTGCCAATCCTGCTCAGGGGGCTTCCACCGTGAAGGGTATGCATCAGGAGAAACAGGCCTTAAGTGGCGGTCAAATGTCTTTGGATGCGTTTGATTTGTGTACATCCTGAGGTTCATGTTGTGACTCCTGACACCACATGAGGGGGGGGGGGGGGGGGGGGATGATTAAAGTGTCCACAGCGCCCTTTAAATCTCACATGTGTCATGGGACCCACTCTTTTAATCTCTCCACAATGGATGAAAAACAGACATTCCCGTGCAACTTAAAGCCCTCCCTGACAAACAAACAAAGAGCATGTTTACACAGGCTAAAGAGGAGACGTGGAGTAGGCCCTGCTGAGCTCTGATTGAATCTTCTTTTGCTACCTTACACTGTCGAGTGACTGTGTTGTGTTAGCCCCGCTCTGTGCATAAGAGCATCGGCTGAATGCCTAAATTATGAATAGTAAATTGTAATGTTAATAACCTAGATGTTTTACTGCAGTGCTAGAGTGCTACAGCTGTAAAAATTATGATACTCTATCATGAGTATTAAGGGATAAAGCGGAAGTGGAGACTCCTCCTCACTTCCGTTTCATCAGTACAATCTAGAAATCACCTAAGCATATATAGCTTGTTGCTTAGCGGAAAAATAAAAATAAAATGTAAAGATATATTTTTTTTACTCAGAGTTCGGGAGGTGTAGTTCCAGACTTTATATAGCATTTAGGAGATTGTGGAATAGTTGTCTGGCTACACGAGACTACCCACAGTGCAACATACACACGTAATTTTAACCCATTAAAACCGGGAAAGTAACTATCGTTTTAGATTTCAGCTTTGGCTATTAACTGTAGGAGAAAACTTTCGCACAAGTAGAACTCAGGTGTATGCACAGGTGCGTAGGCCAGTGGACATCAATGAAAGCAATAGAATACAATACTTTGGCTATTAAAACATCGCAGGTCTATAGCTGCGAGCTTGTACATCTGCTATTTTTTAACAATTTTGTCCCTGTCACAAAACATTTTCAGATGTGGGTCCACGGCCAAATATATACATCAATGTGGGGGTCCCAACTTATTCCTTTGGGGTGGTTTTGTCTCCCTGCTCTTCTATTGAGACATTTAGATCAGGGTCAAAGGTCATGAGCTGATATTTAATGTATTCCCTGAGCAAGCAGGCCGGCTCTATTGGATCAATGGTACAAACGTCAGCACTTAAAGGACCACTTCACCACTTTTCAACCTACCTTAATATAATTGGTCCTCACTAATGATCATGATAAAATGCACAAAAAAATTTACTCGGTCTGTGTCTCTGTGGGCAGTTCAGAAACCCGTCCAGCAGTGACATCATCGATGGGGAATCCAAGCTAATAGAAACGGCATGCTTTCTAGTCCAGAAAAGTTGCAATGCGATAATGGAAGCCATCATTGTCACAATAATACAAATCTAAATATATGTTTTTTTAATCTTGTTTAAAAACAAAATCTGTCCTAACGATGATGTCACTGGTGGACGGGTTTCTGAAGTGCCCACGGTCCTCCTATGAGACACAGACTGAGTAGAACAACATTGTGGTATTTAATTTTTTATCGACTAATTATATGAAGATAAGTTGAAAAGTGGTGAACTGGTCCTTTAAGCAGGAAACCAGGTACAAATGTGTGCTGACTTCAATACATAACCACTTAACTACAAATGTTTTCAAATTGGGCAAATATTTATTAATTTGTATTTATTTATTTCCCCACCTACATTGACATTCCTAAAATCGGGATGCCTGGTTTGACGTCGTTAATAGCCAAGTCGGTGACAACGCAATTGGGCACAGCCATAAAAACAATGTACACATGTTATAAATGTATAAGTTCTAACTATCCACTCAACGCCGAGCAATGGTCGACAGACAAGGATAAGAGCAAGTTGTCTGAGGTCAGAGTCTCTTTGGTTCGGTCTAACCCTGAAAAGATAGCACACTCCTTTTACTTTTACACGACACAACAAGGTGGCAAAACAATCTGTCTGCACGTGCAACAACTCTTCCACACACACACACACACACACACACACACACTCACACACATACGCGCACAAGCAAACGCGCACAAGCATTTTGGACGGTATGCACAAGTGACATAGCTCTCTCCACTAATGGGTTCTTGTGCTCTGCGCGTGACATGCGAGACAAGTCCCTCTCCATTTCGCCCCCCCTTGACCTTCCTCCTGGTACACAAATATTGCTCATTACACGGGGGTTTATGTGCTGGATATAGTCATTGACCCTCCGTCTGCCTCTCTCTGGCACCGGCCTTTCCCTCTCTCTGTCTGTCTCTCTTCCTCACCTCCTCCCCTGTCCATGACTACGTACTGACGGGGCAGTAAATTATAGTGGCTAGGGTGGGATTAGGTATGGAGAAGGGTGGGGGGATCTGAGAGGCAGGCTAGAGGAGGAGGACATGCACATATACACGCATGCATACACACGCACACACACACACACATGCACAGAGATGATTGTCTCTTCGTATGCCAGACAATTCCTCATTTTACTGCTCATTCGCCTCCTCTTCTTCCACCTGCAGATTGCACCATAAATCAATCCACTTTTATTATTTTTTTGCTCTTTGCTCTTTCCTTTTTTAAATCTTTTTTTTACAAACCTCTCCCACTCATTCACTGCCTTCATGTAATGGTGTGTTTCAATGCTTCAAAGTAGCATGCAAGGCAGTGAGGAACCACAAAGCTAAAATACACTCATTTATACTTTGTCGAACGGCCGCACGGCGACACTTTTAGTTAAGAGTGGATCATTTTACCGTCATTTGACAAAGTGTGAATTAGCGCCTTAAACATGATTTATGCTTTGGGGCAACAGAGTCTTGTGCAACGGTGTCACTTGACAAGAATAACACATTTTCCCTTTTTTTGTTATTTCAGTTGAACATATGTCACACAGTGGAGCCCTTGTGGTCGAAGTGTAAACCATTTTAAAGTGCGAGGCGTTAACCGATACGCTCAAGGTGTCTTCTGTAATTATCACCGGTTTGGACCACAGTGTGTGTGTGTGTGTGTGTGTGTGTGTGTGTGTGTGTGTGTGTGTGTGTGTGTGTTTATTTTTTGTCTTTGTGGAAGAGGAGCCTGTTGTCTTAATATAGGGGGATGACCTCAGCCGTGTCCTCCCCTAGGCTCCTACTATAGATGGACTGTGCACACACAGCACATGGACTCGCACTCCAAGGCAGCAGCAGCAGCTGATGGAAACAGGAATGTTGTGCAGACTTCTACACCAAATGACCTGGAAAACATTGCCCGGCTCCATCGCTCACAGTCATTGCCTGTGCGTACAGTATCTCAGCTGCAGCTTCTTATCTGAAAGAGACCTGAAATCTATTCTAAATGCTATTGTCTGGGTCATGTGTTTCATGGCTTTTTGTATTTGATAACCACTTAGAACTGGGAAAGCATCTGTGACATTTTAGATTTTTAGCGTTGGCTATTCAATAAAAAAAGCAAGTCTCTTGCACACCTACAAAGGCGTAGGAGAAAAGAGCTCAGAAGACCAAACCAAATGAGGGCCCAACGCACTGAAAAAGACAAAAACTTAAAATGCAGACTTGTTTTGAAAATACAAGCTCACTTCGCTCCTCTCTAGGAGCTTGTACATATACTATTTTTGACATTTTTTTGAGCAGATCTTGAAAGTGTGAGAACTATACTGATTTATTATTAGAAGGCATTTCTAGAATCGGCCTCAGGTCTTAACCAAACGAAACCCCAAAAGTTTGTTTAATTATGGTAGTTGCATGGGTTTGTCTACTGATTTTGTGATATAATGGGCACTTTTGTCAGACATTTGTGAAATACCAAAGCTGCCGTCTTGTATAGGAACAAATGTGCTCTATGAGTACATGCTAAACCCATTGAGCACTGCTCTGTTGGTGAGACTCCAAACTATTTGGCATTCCTTTCTGAGTTCTCTCCCTAAGCCCTGCCAAAACATTTTAGAAAGAATTGCATGTACTTGTGTGAATACGCTCAGGAATTCATCTCCCCTTTCTCTCTCTCTCTTTCTCTCTCTCTTAGCATTAATTTAGCCCACGTGTGTGTGTGTGTGTGTGTGTGTGTGTGTGTGTGTGTGTGTGTGTGTGTGTGTGTGTGTGTGTGTGTGTGTGTGTGTGTGTGTGTGTGTGTGTGTGTGTGTGTGTGTGTGTGTGCGTGTGCGTGCGTGCACGTTTTTAATATGTTAAATTAATGCTCACGAGTGTGTGTGTACGCAGTGTAGTCAGCGTGTGGGGTCTTTGTGTCCAGGAGAGAGAGACCTGCTCCAGTGATTAATGGGGTTCCTGTGTTGGGCTCTGCAAGGCACCGTACACAATCGCTGGCCCAGACCACGAGCCCCGCCAGCCTTGTCCTTCACACAGTGGGAGGGAGGGTGTTGTAGGGCGGGGGGAGATTTTCTCTCCGCGCCGTCCTCTATACTCTCCTTTTCCCGCACTCTCTCTCTCTCTTTTTCTCTCTCTTTCTGTCCTTTCTTCTGCCCACCCATTCTTCTTTTCCCTCCTTTTTTGACCCTCCAAAGCACACACTTTTTCCTTCCCACTGCTCTCCCGCTAACCTGTCTTATAGCTCCCTCCTCTCCAATCACAACACAACTGCCGATACACCCCCCCCCCCCCACACACACACACACACACACACACACACACACCTCTTGTAATGTTTGCCAGGAGGTAACAATGGCATAAAAAAGAGAGAATGAGAACACCAGAGATGTGTCAGCACTCAGCGTGCAGCAGATTTTTTGCGTTGGGGACGACCGGAGGGATTGGCAGAGGAACAGAGGGGTCTGAGCGAGTGCGAGAGACCTAAAGTGTGGTGAACCCGACCCAACTCAACCCAACCCCCACCCCCGTGGCTCGGGGTACCCTATTCTCCCCTATTCTCTAGTGTTAAACAAGCCTTTTAACTGGGCTGTAACCTGCGGCCCACCCTCAATGGGGCCTTTGTGGGAGTATATGTGTGGACACTGGACAGTAGTCCCTCGGCAAACACCGCTACTTGTCCCTTTCTCGTATTCTGAGACTGAAACCGGAGCTGCCAGATTGCGAAACAAACAAGCAACTAGGTCTGTGAAAAGAAGCCCAAACAAAGTTTATGGCCACCTGCCACAAAGGCATATAGGCCTTTAAACCTATATTCAGCGGCTTTTTGAAAATCCCACAACGCGTAGCGATGGGGCGCGTTGTGAACTTGTAGATCTGCTATTTTTGAAACATTTTAACAACACACATCTTGTATGGGGTGACTCCCTGGCATGAACTCCCTGCAGACAAATAGGCATATTCATTTGGAGGTCCACTGGTTTAAACAACATTACACAGCAAGTTCAAAATAAGTAACAGCACTTTAGAAACAAGCCACCCGCAACTACCAATATTTACAAGCGACTTTACAGGAAAACAAGCCCAAACTTATAATAAGCAGACAGGGCAACACTGCCAGTAGGTCTGGAAGTAGACACTGTTGGTTCTGTGCATTCCAGCATCGTGCGTACGTGAGTGTGTGGAGAGAGAGAGAGAGAGAGACCACCTTAAGCACTACAAATCATTGTGTGTAATGTGTATTCCTGTACTGTTGGCACCGAGTGACCTATCTTGGTGCCATGGTACAGAGAAATACTGTACAAGTTGCAATGTGACACAGTTCTGTTTACACATTTCTTTATTCCGTTACAGTTTAATTGTACATGCGGTACATTGTTTTGTTTTGATTGTTTTGTTCCACTTTTGCTTTGGCAATATGAAATGTTTGTTTTCTCATGCCAAAAAAGTCCACATTGAATTTAAACTATAGAGACAGACAGGCGAAAAGAGAGACAGACAGACAGACAAGATGTTTATCTTATCAGGAGGAATGCTGCAGGTAGTCGGCTGTGGGTAGCCTGAAAACCAGCTGAATCTGCCATTGCAAAAAAAGAGAAAGAGGAAAAAAAAAGCCCTCAGCAGATTAGTCTGATTGGATGTCGCTGCTCCTGCAGATGTGGGGCGCCAATCAGGGCCCAGTATGCAAATATGCGGCGGGTTTATCACCAGAGGCATTTTTCTAATCCGCCCCTTGGACATGCAGCTTCCACACAGAGATTCCAGACTAATATCTATTAACTACGCAGTGATATTATCTGGCCATGCCAGGCTAGGGTGTGGGTGCCTCCATGGCCCACATAGAGAGACCATCAGCTCGGAGCCTCGGACGAGCCTGCATTTGTTTTAAAGTCTTGATTGGACAGTACAGCTGATCATTTGATAAAGCGGTCCATGTCATAAGCACTTTCTTTCCCAAATTTAAGTTCAACTTTTAAAATCACTTTGCTTGTCCATCATGGTCTTCTAAAAGCAGCCACTACAATGCGGTCACCTTTTCGTCATTTCTGGTTCCTTAGAAGCACTTACGTGTACTACTGTAACTACTGAATAAAGATTACACAGCCATTTCTATAACGAGTAACACAATCCCATGGGTTACAAAACGATTGTAATCATAATCTGAATATTCAGGATTGTGGAAAAGTGAATCATTGAAAACTAATTTTGCTATTGACAAATGCATTTAAAGAAAGACCTTTAAATGTAATAAATAAAAATGTAATATTATGCATATTTTGTATAAGTATCTGCTCTGTTGTAGCGCTGGCAGCTCTACAACAGAGCTACAACAGAGCAGATACTTCAAAATAAGCACGGGACAGATAGTGCAGGAGTATACGGATGATTGATAGTCTTTATGGTGGCTGTATTCCACTGGATGTCCTTTTCCTGTCACAACAGCTCACAAATCTGGCTGCTGTGTTTGCACATTGCTGTAGTATACCCAGCAGGTATGGACTGGAGGATGTAGATAGATAGATAGATCGATCTTGTGTCACATTGGGTAATGCTAGCCTAATTTGTATATCCCCTAGAAACGTATTATTAATTGAATACTTTATATTAACAGTTTGCAAATAGTGCAGTGGTACGATTTATACGATGACAAAAGGATAACACAAAAATCCCTAAGGGCTTGTTTCAATTGTGGTCCACACGTATTCAATTAATCAATAATTGCCCAAAGGGGTCCCCGGACCCTGGTTTGAAAACCCACTGCTCTAGGGAGTGTAAGTCAGCCTCGTGTAATAGACTTTGAATGACGGGGTGGGAGTCCTTTTTTTTTTACCACTTTCCTCAACAGCATGCCCTGACATGATGTCTTTCGTTGGCACTTAAACAACCACGGATTCATTTAGTTAACCCAGTGCAGCCTGAGGCTAGATTTCATTAGCCTGGGCCTCACTCCCAGGGTCTCTAATTGGGGCCTCGCTGTTGTTGGCGCGGCACCTGCGGTTGGTCTTTGCTTGTCACTGTAGCCGTGGTAACAGCGGCGTGCTGGGACACACCGGTTCTCTGAGCCTTGGGTGACACAGAGAACTATACTCCTTCCCTACCGTCGGTCTTCCCCTATACCAGCACCATATTGTGTTCCTCCACCCCCAACCCCCGTAACCCTCTCAGGCTGATTAGACTGACACCCATGCAGATTTTGTTTGAGGCCAATCAATGTCTGTCTGTAGGGCTCAAAAGATGAAGAGTCCTTTGTAACCAGCTCATGGTTGCACCCTCGGGTCAGAGCCCCCTAAAGCCTAGTCCCTACCCTAGTGGGTGATATCAATCCTGTCATCTCTCTGGTGTTTATATACATAATACAGTATGTATATGTTTGTCTAAACGGCTTGTGCTCACTAGGAGCATATATCTGACACAGCCCAGGGTTAGGCTACCAGGCCTGGCGGAGATCACTTTTCTAGTTTATTTTTTACACAGTAGGCTACACTGTACAATCTATAGTATTCATTTAAACTTGAAATTAAATTAATTAATTACATTAAATAGGGATGGGTCCGATTAATCGATTAATCGATTATCGTTAATAGGATCCGAAATCGATTATGAAAATGAATAATCGGTAATCTTTTTTTTTTTTTAATGAAAATCTGTTGGAAAGGCAATATTGTCATCCAAACAGGACAGGGCTATAGGCCTACCAAAGTGTGCCTGGGATGTGTCTGTGTAGCTGCATGACTGAGAGGAGTGTGAGTGGAGATTGATTACAATCAAGATACAGGTTTGGAGGATTTAGCAGGTGTTGGGAATTTACCTAATCAGGCCTAGGCTGGGGTTGCTATGGTGATCAATTGGCTCAACACTGGACCAGGACCACCAGTGGTCCTCATTTAAAAGATGGAGTTAGTAACCATTACCAAATGGACCCTTATTAACTCTCAAGAGTTAAAATTATTGTTAATCAACTACACCAGGGGTTCCCAAACTTTTTTGACTTAGTTACCCTTTGTGGGGAAGATTTTATTTATTTGTAGGGTTCATTAATTTTTTGTTTTTTTTAATATAAAAAAAAGCCCCCCCCCCCCAAAAAAAAAACCCTGATTAATCGATTAATCGTTAATATTGAATTATACAAATCGATTTTCATTTTGGACACATTTACTCATCGATTGGTGTCAGCGGTAGTGTGTCTGTTAAATTAAGAAAGGAGTCAGAGCGGGGTAACTGACAGGTCACAAACATCACGCTTTAAATCTTCACGACCACAACATGATTAGTGCTTTGCCGTCACTGTCTGGAACTTTCTGGGTGCTTGTTTGTGCCACTCAGACGGCTTGCTTTCCCATGGCCCGTTCTGTAAGACCACAAGACCCAAGCGCCCTTTGAAAAGGTTGCACAGAGACAATGACAGTAGACAGGAGGAGGACAGGGGGGGGGGGGGGTTCTTGGTATTTTGGCGGGAGTCTTGGCAGTGCGTACTGCGTAGGTTTCCTTCTACTTAACTTGTGTCAGTGAGAAAGTGTGACCACCGCCGCCCGCGAGGGATTTCCATTCCATGGCATCAGTCTGTGACAAACAGGTATAGGTTTTTGATAGCCGTCATTCTGCTTCTGCTAATGACAGAAGTTCAAACTGGCGTGACTTCCATGCATGGATGAGAGGGTTTTACCTTATTGTAGAGGCAGGCTTTTTAGTGCTTAATTGCGTTATACAATTAAGTACAAATTGTAATTTAGTTACAAAATGATTGGTCGGTCACATCTACACGGTGGTTATTAATTAATATCAGAATCAATTCATTGTTACAATACATAATACACACTGAGCATACATTGGATCGAAATGCTGTATATATGCAATTATCCCATTCTGAACGGGAACCCATTTTGGTGTTATGCTTTAGCTATTGAAAAATAGCAGATCTACAAGCTCGTAGCGCGCCACCGAGTGGCGCCCTACGAGCTTGTAGGTCTGCTATTTTTGAAAAATCGAAGAACGACTGACAGTTACTTGTTTGTAGACTTTGATTATGAATACAAAACGTACGTTAATCACTTCAACCCGATACTACTACAAGCTCACAATGCGTTGCATCTTGAGCTTGTAAATCAGCTATTTTCAAACATTATTTTTAATATATATATATATATATATATATATATATATATATATATAACATTTTGAGAATTTCTGAAATGGGACATACTGCATAATGGTAGTGCTTTTGGTACTTTAACTATATTTTGATGCCAATACTTTTGCACTTTTACTCAATTGCATCTTTTACTTTTTTTGAGTATTGCTAAATTGCACTATAGATACTTTTATTTAAGTAAATAAATCTGTATTTTTTACCACGACAGTATAATGGATGTCGATTGAACAGCCAGTGTGTGTGTGTGTGTGTGTGTGTGTGTGTGTGTGTGTGTGTGTGTGTGTGTGTGTGTGAGAGAGACACCATTGTTATCAGTCTTGTGTCAGAGCAGCAGAGAGATTCCTGTTCTTCAGAAACCACTGCCTTTTCTGGAAAGCATGTGTGTTGCATTTGAAAAAACATCTAAACGAGGAAGTGCTGCAGTCATAAGGAAATATGGCAATGATAGACCATCACGTTTGTTGGCTGCCACTCGATGCTGGCTAATGTCTCCGGCGTGCCGTGCATGGCTTTCAGCTGCCTTTTCAGCCTTTATGTAGCCGTAAAGCGCACTTTGTGACATATTGATTTCCGTGCAATGCAACGGCGCTGTCAGGAGCTGTAAATCCCATTAGATATGCATCCCCAGTCCCCACCACCCCCACCACCACCACCACCACCACCACCACTGCAGCTGCATTCTCTAACCTGTGTGCTCCAGCCGTACGGTGCCGTGTGTGACTGCCAGTGCCAGTGGTGAAAAGTAACTCTGTACATTTTCTTTAAGTACTAAGTACAATTGTGAGGTATTTGTAGTTTTGTATACTTTCCTTGAGTATGTCCAATGTCCAATACTTTTACTTCTACTCCACTACATCTCAGATCCAAATATTGTACTTTTACTGCACTACGTCTATTTGAAATCGTACTCTGTAGATTTAGATTATTATTACAAAACACATACATTAACCCCTTCAGCCCTATATACATTTCAGTCATTTGATATTAATAACCGATCTACAAGCTCACAATTGTGAGCTTGTAGTCGATCTGCTATTTTCAAAGGTTTTTATGCAACTGAAAACCTGTGAAATGGAACATTCTGCACAATGAATACTTTCTACTTTTGGTACTTTTTTAAGTACATTTTGATACCAAGACTAGTATATTATTTCTGCATTGCAGTATTGATACTTTTACTTAAAGTAAAACATGTGAGTACTTTTCCCACCACTGGTATAACTGCTGCAGCTCAGAGCAGAAGTGCACGCACTGATCACAAAATGATGGGATGGAGTGATGATGAAGTGGCTAGTAGGATGAAGGCCAGTCGTGGGGTTGTGTGTGTGTGTGTGTGTGTGTGTGTGTGTGTGTGTGTGTGTGTGTGTGTGTGTGTGTGTGTGTGTGTGTGTGTGTGTGTGTGTGTGTGTGTGTGTGTGGAAAGGAGACTTTGCTCACTCACTTGAACCGACGACGGCCCGCTGAGTGTGGCTGAACGACGTGATTGGATGGGCAGTATGCTCCCAAGCAGGGCAGGGGCTATGGTCGCCTTATCTAATACGGCCTGTCACTCATCGTTAAAACCCTTTCAGCGCCACCTTTACGGCCTAACACTTTCCATCATATTATTGTGTAGCATGGTGTATGTATGGTGTATTGCTACAAATTGGAAGCACCCCCCCCCCCCCCGAAAATAAAGATTCACTCACTCACTCACTCACTCACTCACTCACACAATCACATACACACACACCTATTAGAATATATAGTGCCGTGCACAGACATCTGATGGCGGCAGTAGTTAAGGGAGGCATATAGAGAGAATCCTGTGTCTAGAGATCACCGACCTGATCATATGGCCTCCGTGCATAACGGCGCTGCTTTCAGTATTCAACAATTCCCTCGTCATCCATCATCACCATAGGCCGCGGTTTTGAAAATAGAGGACACATGCCGCGGGGTTTCATAAAAACACATCTTCCTGAAACAAGTTAAGGTATTCATCCGGCGGTGCAATAAGGCACAACTTCTTCATCAGTCTGATTTAAATGGAACAGGTACCTTCAACCGTGGGCGGCCATGATGAAGCACCACGTGAGGTCACTCTTTTGATCGTCTATTAACCAATCAATAATAATATGTCAGGAGTGAGTCTATATAGCATGTCATGCCGATGAATAAAACATTCAGCCAAAGGTTCCTATAGGAGAGATACTCCAGAATGCATTAGTCAGACAGCCTTGTGACGTTGCCAAGTAAACAAAACAAAAAAAGGGGATGGAGAAAAAAAAGAACAACTGGCAGCTTTTCAGCCCTAAAGCTAAAGATGTGTCCAGAGAAGTGGTGAGAGAAAAACACACATACACAGAGAGGGCAACCCAAACATAAAGCCTGTTTGTTGGCGAGTGAATGGAGCCATTTTCTTGTCCCACTGTGAACGCGGCCTGAGGAAAATAGCGGCCCGAGTTGATGAATTGACATCATTTATACGTTTGTGCCTGTCTCGTAGCTGAACGATGATATCTGGTGAATGTTCTGTTCTACAAAGACAAAACCACAACCTTATTTTAGTTTCTTGGAATATAATTAACATTGATTGCATGAGAACAAGCCGTGGCTTCGTAGAAAATGTACTGCAAAGGTAGACAACTGAAGACAAACAGGTCTTTGTTACAGGAGAGGTTCTGGGGGAAACACCATTACATTTATTCGCCCATCCTTAAAAGATGGGGGTAGGGGTTGGGGGCGAGAGACGGAGAGAGAGAGACAGAAAACACAAGTGACCTCTCCTTTAATGGGCAGCTGATGATGTCACATCACTACACACAGATTCTTTGGTCTCCAAGTAAAGCAGCCCTTCTGGGCTCTGATTGGCTGACTGGCTGGCTGGCTGGCTTGTGAGAGGGGGATGGTGTTTGTTCCCTCTTGCCTGTGGATTAATCCCTGAGCCCTGAGTGAGCTCAGTGCACGTCTTTTCTCTCCTGTAACTTCTGTCAAAGAAGCCTCATCATGCACTGTATCCAGTAGGACGGTCTGCCCTGCAGTCAGTGAAGTGTTTTGCCAAAGGGTTCTTGCTGTGTGAAACGGTGGAAGCTTTCTGTTAGTGGGTGATTATAGCATTGACGGAGCACTCAGGTGCCTCTACTCAAAATCCAATAAACTTGCATTAACACCACAGCTGCATGTATTCCTTAAACTTGTATTCCCCCCCCCCCCCCCTCTTCAACAAGTCTCATCCCCCCCTAGGCAGACATTGTACAAGTTGTTTTGTTCGGCTGTGATGAGCAGTGGCATGAACTTGGTACACCGCATTGTGCCGTCCTCCCTCTCTCCGTGGTGAAACACAATGCTTCATGCTATCACGGCACTGTCTGGGGCTACAGGTGACCAGCTGTCTGCCTGTGTTCCACTCTTCAGGGACAGCTGGAGCCATCAATCTGTTCCCCCCCCTGAGCCCTGCCGGCTCAGTCGGCCGGCCCTGCTCTGACCACAGCAACCCCAGCGCACACCGTCTGATCTGCTCTGTCACTCCTACAGGCGACAGTCCTGAGTCCTGCAGCTGCTAACAGAACACGGGTACTGTTGTTGTAAACCCTGCACTTTAAAGCTGAATGCTTGGAGATGGGAAGTCGCATTTACCTCCTTTGTTCAGTCGCAGGTGGTTGCAGACATTCATCGACTTTATATATATCTACTGATATACTGTACGTTGCTTCTCCAACCTCGGCGTGAAATCTATGGACAGGATTTTGTGACATTAATTTATAGATGCCACTGGCATTTCAGTCAACAGCCCCATGAAGTCTTCTCGGTAGGAGTGGTTTTATGATGTCTCTGATGGCCATAAATTGATACATTGTTGAGCCACTCCACACAGCACGTGCAGTCACAGGCCTCCCCCCCCCCCCCCCCCCCCCCCCCCTCCGCAGATGGAAAGCATTGAAGCCCATTATTGTGCTCTTGGAGGGGCGTCTTCCACTGTCAACTCTTTGGCACACTTTTAAAGAGAGTGGCCCTAATGTATTCAGGCCTGATTCAGTGGCTTTGGCACCAAGGCCACCCTTCCCCCAGCCTACACACTCTCAACCACACTCTCAAACACACACACACACACACACACACACACACACAGCTCTTTTTCCTAGAAGAGGGGAGTAAACATGTGTGAGTCGCACTGTTCCCCTGGAACTTTTCCTTGTTTGTCAAAAGGAGGAATTCGGTGGGTCTGTCGTACGGACTTCAAAGGACAACATGAAAAGAGTGAGTGCCACAGCCAAGACTTTTCCTGTTTATCTGGGTGGCTGAAGGGACAGTGCATTGAATAAGTGACAAAACCTGTGTTCATTTTCTGGTAACCTACGTTTGCGCATTATTACTTACATGATGGGTGTCTATTGAAAGGGGCATTTGTTTATATAACCGTGAAAGGAGAGCAAACCTCTCAGGGATCTGGTCTTTGCCAAAGTGGCACCCATACTGTACTATTAGGCTGAACCAAGACCATGAATGCAGTGTAGGAGCATGATGCCTGTACTCCCCTTGACTGCTGGAACAGAGGGCTAGTTGTTGATGCCGATGATTATTAGGTATATAGTGAAGAGGGCAGGATTCCTCTGTAATGGCTGTTACCCATGTGACTCTGTGTAACGTCCTCGGGGCCTATGCTAATTGTGTCTTAAGAGTTGCAGCACAACAGTGGAGCTAATTGGGTGGAGTGCGTCTACACGCGTAGACTCTCAGTCTTTCCCTTTAGGCGTTATCTCAAACACACACCCACTCACATACAGTATTACACACCTGGTGCACATGAAAACAGAAACAAACAATTGGGATAGTATCACTATTACTACACGTACGTACGCCCTCTGTCTGACCAGGCTAGAGTAAAAAAGGAACTGTCGAGGTGTGGATGTTTCCTGGGGTCGTTTTTTTCTTCCCTTTGATATCCAGACAGTCCTGAAAAAGTGTTACCACAGCACTTCTGCTAATACCTGCCAGGTAAGAAATACAATGCTTGTATAGCTTTATGGTAGCCTCTTAAATTATAGAGCTCCCTTCCCCGAATAATTACTCTGTAATCAGACAGCAACAAACAAAATGTAACAATATTTACTGACTTTGTTGCATGCCGCAGGTCTGTCATTCGCCTAATCTTTACTGAATAATTCACCTGTGAAATTGATGGATTTGGGTAAAGCGGTGCAATTACAGACAAAGACAGCATGCATTCTCTCTCTCTCCCCATAGAATCCATAATTTTCCATTTACCATTTATTTTTTCTTTCACTCAAATTACTGTAATTATGGAAACAAACGAGCTGTAATTTAAAGGGTTACTGCTTTCACTCACTTATCAGTGCAGAATTGGACTTTAATGTCTACCCTGTTCATGTCAATACAGCCGACTTTACCAAAACCTCATCATGTACAAAAGAAACATTTGTTTCTGCTGCTGGTCAGAAGGCCAGGGCATACAACCAGATGTTCTTTCGGGAACGCCTCTGCTTTTAGCCTGCAGTATATTGTCACCTTAAATTCAAGTTGGGTCCATTTGGGGTCCAAATAATTCACATTGGCTACTAATCATTTTCAGCAAGGTTAGGATAAATAATAAATAAAACGGTTGCACACAAAGGCGAGAGTTTGTTAATATTAAATGTTTCCTTCTGTCAGTAATCAGTATGCTAGGTCTACACAACCATGGTCAGCAGCGCATGAACGAACAATCAAGTGTGTGATCCTCTTTTTATACTATTTGCCTAAAAACAAAAATCCAATCCAAAGTGAAATAAAAACTACTGTCCCTTTGCAACTAGGGCTGCAACTATCGATTAGTATAGTATTCTATTGAGTACTTTTTTTTGTACTCAATCAAAGCATTTTTTTAAATAATATATCAACAAATCAATTAACCACTGAAGCCCTATTTTATACTGTTGCACAATGGTGTCATGCATAATTAGTGAAAATAGCTGGTCTACAAGCAATCTGCTATTTTCACTATTTTTGTTTTTTGATTTTTTTTTTAATTAAATCTATTAGTACATAGCCCCCTCAAAGCAAATGACTGGCATGATGCAGAAAGTAACCATGTGCGACACCTGTGATTAAGATGCTAATGATGCATGAATGTGTTTGTAGCCATTAATTCACTGTCACATGTAAATGCAACTCTTAATGACAATGACCAACAGCCCATAGTGACAAAAGGGCCAAACCCACCCTTAGCAATGGACACTTAGAATATGTACACAGCTTTTCGGAGACCTCATCCCAAAGCCCTGCTCACTGGGAACACCTGTATTGACATTGGCAGGGACACTGTGCTTCTGCATTCGGGTCCAACGAAAGCACACCATCTCTCAGTGCATTCCCCTGCTTGGCCTCCTAAAATTGTAAATACCCGGGAGGGGTTGACTTCAGGGGTGGAGTGTGATGGGAAAGGGGTGTGAGTGAGACATTGTTGACACGACTTCTGAGGACAATAAACAACACTAGGCTCCGAGTCTGAGAGATCAGCTCCAGTTTACAAGTCAGCCAAATATTCAAGGTGGTCACACTTGCAGATGATCTATTATCAATATCCTCTCATTAGTGAAACTAACAAACCAATTTGTTTGTGTGATAGCTGATACATCAAATGGGTAGTTTAGTTTGTTTGGTGTTTGATTCTACACTTGTACTTTCCTTTCACATGATTAGACTACCGGTATCATTCTTTATCGTGTTTTTGGGGAAACAGTGACTCATAATTTCACATTCAGCTTAGTCAGTGTGTTTTCCCTTTAACTGGAAATTAGCCACACGCAACAGGCATCACAGCACCTAGCTCCTCCTCCTAGGCTCCTACTAGGTCATTATTGGAAATTATATTATCTGACAACTGATGCTCCATGGGTCGACTTGCACTACAGCAGTGGTTCTCAAAGTGGAGTCTGGGGACCCCCCTAGGGGTCCTTGGGGGAGAGACAGCGAGATCAATTCGTGGCGGTGACGACTCGCCACGACCTATTTTTTCCGCCATGGCGTATTCTTCATTTTCCGCCATGGCGAGTACAGAATCCGCCTTGGCGAGTACAGAATTCGCCGTGGCGAATCCGCCATTGTTTATTTTTTTTTTGCGTGCCCTGGTGCCGTGGTGCAGTCCTAGTAGTAGAATTCTCGGAATTATTTCATCCTCTGCTAGCGTAACGGCTAGCGCTCTCGCCCCTATAGTCAAGGCACCGTGCAGACACAGGTTCGATTCTTGCAAAAAGCAAACTTTTTTTTTTTTTTAAGTTCTTTTTTTACCCGTACATACAGTGTGTGTGTGTGCGTGCGTGCGTATACAGTGTGCGTGCGTGTATGCGTGCGTATACAGTGTGTGTGTGTGTGTGCGTGCGTGCTTCATCGTATTTATTATTATTATTATTATTATTATTAATATGCAGGTAATAATAATAAATACGATGAAGCACGCACGCACGCACGCGCACACACACACTGTATACGCACGCATACACGCACGCACACTGTATACGCACACACGCACACACACGGTATGTACGGGTAAAAAAATTACTTTAAAAAAAAAAAGTTTGCTTTTAGCAAGAATCGAACCTGTGTCTGCACGGTGCCTTGACTATAGGGGCGAGAGCGCTAGCCGTTACGCTAGCAGAGGATGAAATAATTCAGAGATCTGTGTGTCTATATGTTTGTGTGTGCGCGCAACGTTTATAAGAAAGAGAGAGAGAGAGAGAGAGAGTCACTCACCCCCCCCCCCATCCCCTCTAGCGCTCTCGCCCCTATAGTCAAGGCACCGTGCAGACACAGGTTCGATTCTTGCAAAAAGCAAACATTTTTTTTTTTAAAGTAATTTTTTTACCCGTACATACCGTGTGTGTGCGTGTGTGCGTATACAGTGTGCGTGCGTGTATGCGTGCGTATACAGTGTGTGTGTGCGCGTGCGTGCGTGCGTGCTTCATCGTATTTATTATTATTACCTGCATATTAATAATAATAATAATAATAATAATAAATACGATGAAGCACGCACGCACACACACACACACACTGTATACGCACGCATACACGCACGCACACTGTATACGCACGCACGCACACACACACACTGTATGTACGGGTAAAAAAAGAACTTTAAAAAAAAAATAGTTTGCTTTTTGCAAGAATCGAACCTGTGTCTGCACGGTGCCTTGACTATAGGGGCGAGAGCGCTAGCCGTTACGCTAGCAGAGGATGAAATAATTCCGAGAATTCTACTACTAGGACTGCACCACGGCACCAGGGCACGCAAAAAAAAAATGAACAATGGCGGATTCGCCACGGCGGATTCTGTACTCGCCAAGGCGGATTCTGTACTCGCCATGGCGGAAAATGAAGAATACGCCATGGCGGAAAAAATAGGTCGTGGCGAGTCGTCGCCACGGCGGATTCTGTACTCGCCAAGGCGGATTCTGTACTCGCCATGGCGGAAAATGAAGAATACGCCATGGCGGAAAAAATAGGTCGTGGCGAGTCGCCACCGCCACGAATTCATCTCGCTCCACCTGCCTTGGGGAGGCAAACTGTCCTAATAGACAGCATCACAATGAATTGAACCACTTTATCCATATTTGATATACCGGGTATGTTGGCTATTTTTATTTTTAATCATTTAGAATCTTCTCTTCTGGGGGTCCCTGACACGAAACCTTTTCGGGTCACTCTGCAAAATACATATCATTTTGGGGGTCCTCCTTGACATGAAAAAGTTTGAGAACCAGTCTACACTACAGTCACACACAAACAAGTTTATTTCCAGTGGCTTTCCCCCCTGCCAACAAAGCCTAATGTCAAATGACGTCATAGTAAGTCTATTACCATGGGTATGGTTTATACAAACAAACAGACAGGGCGTGAAGGTAAACGTATACAGTGTCATAGTCATCATAGGAAGATACATGTATTACACACATACTGCCAGTCAGCCAGTTGGCTGGGAAGGCAGGAAGCAGCAGTGAGCGTGGGCAGGCTAGCCTCCCTGGCTGTGTGTGTCACCGCCTGCGTCAGACCAGACGCCAGAGAGAGAGTCAGAGAAGGGGAGTTTTCCATTTCCACTGACGAAAAACGCTGCGCGTCTGAGCCGAGTGCTACAGTCAGACAGGAGAGGCGCTTCAGCTGGTACGGTGCTCCGCTGCTCCCACAGCAAGACGAGACAAAAGCGACCATCCAGTTTCTATGAGAGGAGGATAAAAAGCGCATTTTGGATTAAGGCTACAATTATTCCACCTGGATTTATGTTATTATTTTATTATAGTTTTTTTCTGGGGGATGCATTTTCACTGATGGTGATCGGATACGCGCATTCGTGGTGAGTAGGCTAGAGTTGATACTGACTGAGGAGAGTGCGCTATCGGTTATTGCCAGAATTACTGTATGTCTTTAACCTATCACTCAGAGGTGGGGAGAGAAGACAAATAGTTTGTAGATGTTCTTTTCCCCGTGTCACCGGCCGCAACAGTAGAAAAAAACTGTAGGCTAGTAATTTATCAAATTGTGTTGATGACATTTTTACACTGACTGACGCTTCATTGTTTTGAATCAATAGACTTATTCGCCTAATTACATCTATGGCCAGGCTACTTGTTTTTAAAAACAGTTAAACGCGTAATGTTTGACGGTCATGCTTTAAACCAGACGTTTAATTGAGATTTTCGGCTACAAGCGCGGATCGTTGTTGTTTTTTAGTTTGGACTGGAGATATGTTGTTTTAGTACTTTTAATGGTCACAGGTGACCATTAAAAAATGTTGATAGCGTTTGTTGATTCTCTGATTTCTTATTGATTGACGACTCTCTGCAAATATGATCACTAGCATGATCAATCACATTTATTCCCCGCAAACTTCACGGGTTGATTTGGATTTGTATGACCGCGCGGTGCCCTTAGTTTGGTTGGTAGAACAATCAATTAATTTACCTCGAACTGTTCTGTTGATGAGGCTTTTGTGTGAGTAGAGTTCTTGTCCACATCAGGGGTGGTGGTGCGGTGCGCCTCCTGAAGGCATATCGCTACAGCTGGTGATAGAAGTGCTGTCATTTGAATATTAATCACCAAGAGCCATTGATGATGACACTTTATGTCGGTGACGGTGTACAGTAGCTCGGATATTTATAACCATTCAATTGGTTAACGCCAGTTTGTTCTGTATACAGACACATTAAATCATTCCACCAGGTAATGGAATGTTATTGCGCATTACTGTTTCCTCCTCAAACAAACGTCGTAATCTAAAAAGGACGTATGGTTGCAATTTATTCACATTGAAACTATTGTGCATATAGGGCAAAAAAATATGTTTTTGACATGCAAATGTTTAAAGTTGATTTGCCATTGTGATTTACTGATTTTATTTAAAATGCTTGTTTGAGCAGTTGCTTATTGTTATTAGCCTATTTGCCATATGAATATTATTGTCTATTGTTTATTATTGAAACAGCATTTTCTTGTGAATTATGTTGATAGTGATCTGTATTGGATCTAAGCTTTATCTGTTTTAGTGAGTGACAGTCAGAGAGTGTCGATTCAATCGTCTCTAGTGCGACCTCACTCGGATCCGTTTTGGAATTATGTTTTTCCGGAATTAGACTAGGCCTACAGCGAGCCAACATGAGTGATCCTTTGTTTACACTTTACAGAATAATCTTCAGTAGTTTGTGCTCTTGCATTTGATTTATTTCCCCGTTTCTTAATCACAGTTTGGGGTTGCTAATTTGGCTATTCAGTGTATATTTTGTTTTATGTATTTATTTATATTACTTTCACAAGCTTATTAGGCAGCTAGTTTGTGATATATTCCTGGATGTTGTAGGCTACAGTACCAACATTATTTTTTTGTATTGCTAATTTCAAGTTTTTAGGTAAAGCTCTCTGGTGCAAGAGCATTTTATTTTAATTCTGATTTAGGCTACACGGCATGCACATTGGTGTTGCATGCCGTAAATAGCAGCCCTACAAGCTCACAACGCCTCACATTGATGATGGGTTGTGAGCTTGTAGATCTGCTATTTACTGAGCACAACAACTAAGTATAACTGATGGTCTAGTCTAGAAGAGGGATCGATTCATGCCATTCCATGGCTCCTGCCTGCCTGGCTGCAGTGCTTATTGAGCTCCGGCATATTATTGCAAGAACCTGCTCCTTAACCTTGTGTTGCCTGCCTGCCCCAGCCAACCCCGGCAGATGTCAGAGACAGTATAGATTAACGGAATGACCACTTCCTGTACACTGTGCGTGTTTGCTTCACAACCTGCAGGAAGCAGTGTCTTCCTCCCACAAACAGTTATCAAGCTCAGAGCGAGGTTCTTCTGTCCCCAGCCCCCCAGGGGAGACACTCGGTTCAAACCAGGTTGAACTGCAGTACGTGTGCTTGGTTTCATGTTGGTCAGTGGTCACATGGAATGGCCCCCTGCAGCTTCTTGCATGTGTTGTGGTGGGAGGGGTTTTGCTGCCCATCTCTCAGACCCTCGGCACAGTCAGGGCTCCCATCTGCTTTGTCCTGCCTTTCCCCTGACATTCCACACAGCTTATGATGTACCACCAAGTGCCCTAGACTGGAACATGACCCCTGAACCCATGACCCATGACCTTTCCCCCCCACACTCCTCTCTCTCTGCGCCACACACACACACATCATTTCAATCAAACCATTCACGTATTTCACACAAACAAACTAAGATTTACATGCTTAAATTCAAAGGTGCTAGCTATCCTGATATTGCACTGATATCCCCCCCCCCCCTCTTTGAGACACATTGTTTCCAACCATGCAAATCCGCCTGAGTGCAATGAAGATAACTGCTACACCACTCACAGATGACTATCTATGCTTCTATAAATATGATCTCTACCCTGAAATAGATGCACGGACCTGCACAGAGTGGTCACGTTAGAAATTCATATAGCCTAAATGACACATTGGGCAGATAATCGCTTGCAGCAAAAACAGTCTGAGCGCAGGTTGTCTTCCCACTCTTGTCTCTTAGTTTTATCAGCTTTTTTAACCATTCTAAAATTCGGGAATTATGCTGATGTCACCTCAGTGTGTATCAACAAACCAATCCCAAATCACTCGCAGTATATGAATACTTTCCCCCCCACTTGCAAGGCAAGCACCTGGTTGTTCCAAGTCCGTCTGCCCTGCACAAGTTAACAGAACAGATTAATGACAATAGGGCGAGCATGTGAGGTCCATGTGCAGTACAGTTTGTGCACGTTAATACCCTGTCAGGTGTACTAGTGTGGATGAAGGCAAGCCGGCTGCGCGCCTAATGGCAGAGAGGTGCTTTCCAGTGGTTAGCAGTAGAAAACACATCTGGATTAGATAGAGCCCGTGTTCTGAATCTTCTCCCGCTATTACAGTCAGTGAGAGACAAGCGGCGCTGCCAGAATGGAATTCCTGCGGCTTGCGAGACATGACATTATTTATTTGTTTTGTGCGGTCCCTCCCTCCCTCTTCCCTTCCCACCACCTCTCTCCTCTCCCTCCTGCTTTTTGGAATTGGCGCGCGAACCGGGTCGGGCCACGGGAACGGAATGTTTTCTGTGGCACGGCCACATCGAACGCTGTTCGTCTCTCTCTCTCTCTCTCTCTCTCTCTCTCTCTCTCTCTCTCTCTCTCTCTCTCTCTGGAGTGAGAACAACAAACTAACTCACACGCAGAGGATGGGGTGGAAACTAAAGCCCTCTCTCTCTCTCCCTTGGCTCAGCTGTGCCAGCAGGTGGAGTGTTTTCCTAATGCCCATTTTGCTCAACAAAAATTGGCGATCCCAAACAACTCAACTTGTGAGCTTTTAGATTAAACATAAATAAATGCTAGTAAAAATAAATAAACGCTAATTTATAGGCCACTGACTCCTACGAAAACGTCACGCGCCAGTGGTCAGGCGTGTGACCTGTGTGACATAGGCAATGTCTGTAGCCTATAAAAGGGACCCCTGCATGCACCACCCACTCATTTTATATCAAAAACACCTGATAACAACTTTGACTGCAGAAGACCCGCCCCCCCCAAAATAAATTTGGGGACCCCCAGTTTTGGAACCAATGGGTGTGCAAGCGAGCGTGTTTCTATGTAGGTGTCAGCCCTGCGTCAAACGTATGTAATCAATTACATTCTTTCTCTTCTTTGTGACAAGAGTTGTAAGAGTGCCTCGAGGAAACCTGCTTGCCCAGGCACATATCCACACACACACACACACACACACACACACATATCCACACACACACGCAAAGGACTCTCAGGATGAGCGCTCAAGACTTGAGTCGGCCAGTCATTCAGAGCCACTTGTATGCAAATATTCTTGGCAGATTGATTGAGTTAGTTTAGCCTCTCAAACACACCCACCCACAGAGTTATCAGCTGCACAGGGGCTGGACAGGCAGTGTATGGGGTCAAAGTCAACCATGACTTGGCCTTTCTGCGTGAGCGTGGCAAATAGGCCAGTTTAGACAGGCTTGGCTGGCGACGTCAGTATATGTCTGGATAGGATTTTTGTGTTCCTTAGTTTGAGCAATGCAACTTTTTTAATGAAATGTCGAGTGTTAATGTTCTTCATTAATTAATCTCTGTTAATATTGTGCCAAGTGCCAACTCTGCTTCTCTCAAAAACAAGTGAAAACATTTCTCAACCCATCAGATGAAAGTGATTATTGCGAGAGATGGCATGGCATATGTAATGTATTTCTATTCATTCTCTTGGGTTTCCCACTAAACTTCTTACCAGAATTAGAGAGGAGTCTGTAACTTAGGGATTTGTCCGTAGGCAAAATGGAGCTGAACTGGCATTCAGAAGTCTTGTTTTGCAGCATGTGCTGTATCGATGGATGCACGCATGGTATATATTTTTTCTTATTCAAATGAACATAGTCGATTAGTCGTGCATCTGACTGGAGCTGAGCAGTGCTTCTGATGACAAACCCCCCCTGTCTGTCTGTCTCTCCATTGCCAGAGATTTATCTTTGCTTCTCGGTGACAACTGGTTGGGGAGCACCTCGGCGGATGCGTCCTTTATCTTCCTGCCTGTGTGTGGTTGATGGAATGACAGTGATGCATAATTTAGTGTGCAGGGAAAACACGCTGTGCTTTCTCTCCCTCTCTCTCTCTCTCTCTCTGGCTCGCTTGTCCGATCACATCCACTCTGTTTAAGATCAGGCGTACAGTACACAGACTGTGCTTCTTTCTTGGGAGGCTGCATGTGAAGTCCTCTTTTTTTCCCCCTTTGTCTTTTATTTTGGTCTCTTCATTTATTTTTTCCCCCCTCTTGCCCTTTTACAAATAAGCCCTTGTACTGTTGCTAGTTGGCGTCTTCTTTCCCCTTTCACTCCCCGTTCCCTTCCTTCACATCATTCTTGTGTGGGTGCAGTGGCCGGGTGAGCCTGAGAAACTCCAGATTGACTACGAGCTGTCTCCCTCACCGGGATTAACCTCTTCACCATTGTTTCTGCCCGTTGAACAGGATTAACAAATCAATGTGTCAGGTAGACTGCAGTTTACAAGACAATGACCCACTTTTGACACCAGTGGCCCCTCTCTCTCTTTCTCTCTCTCTCTGGGTCTCCCTCCCTCTCCTCCCCTTCTGCCTCACTGCAGCTTTTAATTAAAAAGACTTTGCTTAGCTGGCGCTATGTACTCCCTTGGGGACCCCTCACTGCTTTGTTTTCATTTTTTTGAGGGTGGGGGTTATACACTGTGTTTGTGTCGGGGAGGGGTAAGGTGAGACTCCTTTTCTCCTTATCTTTGTAGATGCTTGTATAGTGTACTGTTTCGACTGGACAATGTGTCAAGTGGGCTAGATATGCAACAGATGCAGCGCCCAGCGGTGTTCCCAAAATCAGCTCAATGCAAATCCCGTCGTACTGGACAGGTGGGAGGGTGGAGAGAGAGTGGTTTTAACCCATTCTGAACGGGAACCCATTTTGGTGTTTAGCATCATGTTATGCTTTAGCTATTGAAAAATAGCAGATCTACAAGCTCATAGCGCGCGCTACTAGCTTGTAGGTCTGCTATTTTTTTTTAAATCGAAGAGCGACTGACATTTTAGAATCTGATCTCAGGTCAGAATGGGTTCATCAGACCAGTGTGTGTCCAGTGGAAACCTCGTATGAATCTGATCTCAGGTCAGAATGGGTTAAGAGATTATTTCTCGGGTCAAGCAAGTCGACGGACGACGATCAGCACCATTGCTTTCCTGATGGGATCGGTGCCGTACTAGGAACTGATGAGCTTAGTTTATGGCGTCAAGCAGGCTACATCGGTGTTGGAAGACGGAGTAGCCTTTTTGTCGGCTACAATGATGCCGTACTCTAGCATGACCTATCGCAAGGTGATCCATTCATCATACATGCTCTAGGACAAGAATATCTCTCTCGCAACAATAAACCCCATATAGCTCTGAAGCTATACCCGTGCTGCCTGTACAAACAAAGAGGTCAGCCTCCTGCCCTTGACTTTGTCTTCTCTGCTGCTGTGCTTGTCACATAGAGCACTCGTCTTCATACAAAATTACCCCCCTTTTCCTCCCTCCCCTTTTTTCCTCCCTTGTGCTGACACTTGCATAACAGTCAGATAAGCCAAGACATGCATCCATCCAGGCCACACATGGAATACGGAGTTCCTTGAAAGTGATTGTACGATCGCTCTTGCATCTGCGTGGCACACCTTGCTTTTGGCACCGTCTGCCAGGAGGTTGTTGTGACAGTTTAGCCTGTTGGCTTGTGTGTGTGTGTGTGTGTGTGTGCTTCTACGCATCGGATAACATTCATGGCACAACTCGGATGATTACTAGATAATCGGTCTAATGTAGAAGATCCTGGACTGGTGTGGGAATACTTGGCTAACCCTGCCTATACTTGCTAGTTATAATTTGTGGACTTACATATTTTTTTGTTATTCACGTTAGTTTTGCTTGGTCACAAATGCTAAGAATGTTAAATAGATAGCATCTTGTTTAGACAGATGCTAGGTTTGTTTTTTGACCTGATAACGCAAGTTTCTTTGAAGCGCTGCATTGATCTCTTTGCACTCAATAATATTTTAAAATGTCCCCCAGCGTTTATTGAGAAGAGTTCATGCTTACTGCGGGTCTCTCTGGATAAGAGCATCTGCTAAATGCCTAAACTGTATACGATTGACAGATTTTGAAAATCATACCCGAGTGCACAGGTGTGCTCGCTTGCCAACGTGTCAAATGCTGCTGAGCAGTTTCCCTATCTGGATTAATATGTTTCCAAAACCTGTATCTGTCCCGAAGAACACCGACTATAAGCTCACCCAAAAAAAGAAAATCTAAAATAAGAGTGAGTGATCGCAGTTGCGTTTACCTTTTTAAAGCTGCACAGTTTTGGGAAGCAGTTGCTAGATAAGGATTTGGCCGTGTTACAGGAGGAGACTGATGAATGCATGCAGTGCAGGCTGAACAGTGTTACAGGAGGAGACTGATGAATGCATGCAGTGCAGGCTGAACAGTCGCTTGAACGAACCTATTTCTTTATTATGAGCAAAGTCTTCCTCATCTCCCTGGCCTGTACAGTACAGTACAGTACATCACTGAAGGGAGTGTATGGCTGGAGCCGAGCCCGGCGCTGCCGTTTCCATGCCTCTCCTTCCTTCCTTTCCTTCCTTCCTTCCTTCCTTCCTTCCCATCGCTGCTGTTTGTAAGTTTAGCAGGAGCTCATCCCACGACTGTGGTGATGCCCAATCTGCAGTCACGACACACACGCACACGCATGCATCCTTCCTTGGTCTGTAAAGCGGCATTAACGATGGTTGCACTCTGGGTGCGTTTTTCGGAAAACGGCGGAAAAACGCAGCAAGAAATGTGTGCAGGGACCTGAAATGTCCAGGAACCACGCACAGAATACACATAATGTTATCATACGGCAGTTTAGTGAAGAAGGATCGCAACTGCCAATCTCTGTTCATTGAGTTTTTTCCCTGCTGCTTATTACATTTAGCTGTTTATTGTATTTTTTTCTGCTGTTTGTTTATGTAAAGCACTTATGCGATTTTGAAAGGTTCTATATAAATAAAGTTTTATTATCTCATTATTATTAAGCCTTTTAACAAGGATAACACAGCATCAGCAGCATCTCCCTAGTCACTCACTGAAAATAGCCTACACATTTTGTTGATTGGCTATTTTCGACACGTGACTGGTGACCGTTCTGCAACTTTCTGTCTCTCTCTCTCACTCACATTCCATCTCTCTTAACACTCCACTGCTCCCCCCACCCCCTCCCTCCCTCTCTCTCTCTCTCACTCAAAGAATTGATTGTTTTTATCGCTGAAGCAGCAGCTTAGATAAACAGGAGCCGCATAACAAACCATGTGAAGCATGCTCGCTCAGGTTCTTCAGTGTTTGCTACGTGAGCCATGTAAACATATTACAGCCATGTAAACATATTACAAACTGCTTTTGGATCTGTGAAAGCCGACCACAGGGAGGGAACGGTTTGAACCATGAAACATCTAACACAGTCCGATAATAATAGTCATTTTTGTTTGTTGCTCCTTCCACAGAAATATGTTGAGTATTATTTAACAAAAAAGATTGACCTCAAGAAAGAGTTAAATTGACACTTCCGATTTTACTGTGCAGCTCTGATCAATGCTTTTGCTGAGCTGATGTGATTTGGAAGTGGGTGAAGGGTCCAGTAATTGTTGACTTATGCGAGTAGGCCTGATTGATTGCTTCCTGTGCCATGCCTGCCCCCCCCCCTCTCAGCTGAGTGCAGCATGAGATGGCCTGCGTACGGTCTCACATGGCCAAGCACAGAACTGGCTTGTATTCAGCAAAGAACTTGCTCTATTTCAGGCAGGCAGATGGTTGCAACCAAAAGTTTTGCTTAATAAAAAATCTATGCCAAAGAGGTGTTTCCATTCAAAGCATAGCTATTGTTTATTCATTGATAACATTTATTAATTGTATGTTTGACATCGTGACGGCGGGTTAATGGCGTTAACCCACGAGGCATTTCTGTTGTTCGCGGGGCGTCATCGCGCCATCATTAGCGATGTTCAAATGTGAACGGTGGGGGAAGTAATGGGATGCAAATGATGTTGATGAGGGAACATGCTAATAACCCCTCCCCTCCCCTCCTCACCCTCCCTGTGTGTTCCACAGACTGCCTGTGTCGACACCATGAGTGGGCTTCTGAAGAGGAAGTTTGAGGAGGTGGATGAGGACCCCTGCTACTCCTCGCCCTCGCCCTCCCTCTCCTCCTCTGCCTACTCGGGCTGGGACTCGGAGGGCGAGAGCTGCTACTCCGACACCTTGGATTCTACGCCCAGCAACCCCAGCTCTCCAGCCACAAGTTTTAATGGTGAGTGCTCTGACTGCTCTCACGCCTCCTACACAGAATCATAGTAAGAGGGTTAGGATGAGCACTTTGTGCATCTGTCTCCCAATGAGCATATTCACAGTAATTCTTGCTCTTATGTCATTGGGGGGGCGGGGTTATCTTTACTGCTCCATCAATTCGGGGAAAAAGCTCTGATATCAAACGTATAAACCGTCAGGGAGTTTTAAGGGACTCGGCCAACTGGCAGCATATAAAACACTTCACCCAAAATTATTTCAGACGTGTGCAATGAATTCCCCTTTTGATTTCTGGCACTGAAGCCGCTGAAGCGCTAATCTCATTATGTGGAGAATGTTGCACCTTGGCCCCGACTCACCCGGAACTCCAGAGACGCCACAGGCGAAGCCTTGACCTTTTTTTCCCCGGCAGAGATGTGCCGTCGAGCCGCCGTTGGATGCGTTTCTGTTTTTGGCCCTTCTTTTGACTCTCTGCTGTCCCTTCAGGGGATTTGGGGGGGGGGGGGGGGTGATATTCATAAGAGTAGAAGTACTGGAAGACGGGGCAAACAGTTGTGAGGTTCCCAGGATGGCAGAGGCAGGGAGCCAGGCGGAGAAGTGTGGGCAGGGTGCCATAGCCTGGGAACACACAGAGCCTTGTTGTAGGGCATGGGCACGCACCCAGCACAGGTGCTGGAAGAGACCGGGTGAAGGAGGCGGATAGAGCCATGAGGAAAAGAAGGCATGTCGGAACATTGAGGAAGATGGAGGATTGTGTGGACCATTATAATCCGGTGTTTGTGTTGGAGAGAAAGTCGTTGTGCTTGCCGGGAGGGGATGGGGAAAAAACAGGAGCAAGGCTATCCCATTAAGAGGCTGCGGAGGAGAGTGTCATTTGTCTTCTGCAGGTGTCATAAGCCTGACTGGATATGATGGATGCAAGACTGAAAGGGTCTCAGTTTGTCTCATCTGTATTACCTGCGGCAGCAGATGCGGGGACAAACAAGACTATTGTCTGTCTGTGGCGGATGAGAGGGGCGGCAGACAAGACCACGTTAAAGCCTGCCTACTGGCGAGGGAGGTCTGTTCTCTCTCTCCCTCTGATCTACACTGATCAGGTTTGTCTCCCGTCCTTGACCCCCCCCCCCCCCCCCCCGCCTGATTCTGGAGGGCAGTGGCGTGAGGCGCTTGTTGTTGCACGGCGGCTGCTTTCACCATGTGAAGTGCAGTAGCCAAAAACAGCATACGGTATACGCAAACTTCCTCCGGGCTCGGTTTTCCCGCTAAGATCCTGAAGTAATGCACAACACATGTGGGTACACGGTTATCTATCTTCCGTCCACAAGATAAGCATCGGTGAGCTGGCAGCTTACGCAGAGGAAAGTTCCTTTCTGCTTGCCTTTAACCCATTCTGACCTGAGATCAGATTCATACGAGGTTTCCACTGGACACACACTGGTCTGATCAACCCATTCTGACCTGAGATCAGATTCTAAAAATGTCAGTCGTTCTTCTAATTTTTCAAAAATAGCAGACCTACAAGCTCGTATCGCGCCACTCGGTGGCGCGATATGAGCTTGTAGATCTGCTATTTTTCAATAGGTAAAGCATAACATGATGCCAACACCAAAACGGGTGCCCGGTCAGAATGGGTTAAGCAAGGCTCAAAAGTCATGTTGAATATTCCTGTGCGGAAGAGGTGGAATTTATAATAAAAACTGGATAAACTGTTGGGCTCGTTCCCACATATGGTTCCACTTTGATCCCCATGTGGTTTTATTGTATACTATGGTGTCTGCGCACAGACAAATGGGCCGCCTCTGTGGTCCCTGAATGGTTTTAGCAGAGGAAGGACCTTTTGACTCTTGCTGGTAACTCAGGTGGTCTGGTGCTGTTTGTGTGTGTGTGGGGGGGGGGGGGATAAGATGGGCAACGTTCATCCCCATTCTGAGAATTGATGCTGTGCTTGCCCCCCCCACCCCTCTGCATTTTCCGGAAGCCACAGCCCTCCAAAACATGTACGCACTAGTTTGTGATCCTGGCTGGATCTGCTACCTTCATTCTGCTGGCCAGCATGGGGAAATTCCTGGACTGGGTGGTTGTTTGTCACGCAGGAGTGGGGGGGGGGGGGGGGATGGTAACCAGAAGACGGAATGGATTTTGACTCTGCTGGATGCAACAGGTGTTCCAAGAGTCTTGCATTATGATTTCTTGTAATTGGGGTTCATGATGAGGCTTGGCTGAAGTCGAAGGGCGAGAGGCGACTCGTTGCTTGTCCCACACTGCCCCCTAGTGACAAAAGTGAAAACTACTCGAGCCCAACGGACGACTGGCGAACATTATTTGCCAACACTCACTGATCAGATGGGGCTGTTTGGTGTGTTTCTTATGCCTGAAGAGAAGGAGGAAGTCTACACACCGTTTTGAATGCTCTAGGCCACATATGCCGCAACATTGTGTGTGTGTGTGTGTGTTTCTTTTTACAACTTTTAGTAATTAATTATTTTGGGAGCATTCAAAACGGCGTGCAGACTACCTCTCTTCAGTTTATCTCTTGTTCGAGCACCCGTTACAAATGTCCTGACCACCAGTGTTTCCAATGCGTCTCATTGTCCATCTCTCCGTCCCACAGTCACGTCCATCCTGAAGACGGCCAAGAGGGCCCGCCAGGGCAACAACGTGACCTTCGACCGGGTGACGGTGTGCTTCTTCCCGCGGTGCCAGGGCTTCACCAGCGTGCCCAGCCGAGGGGGCTGCTCCCTGGGCATGACGCAGCGGCACAGCGCCCTGCGCTCCTACACCCTGGACGAGTTTGCCGTGGAGCAGCGGCAACTCCGCCGGGAGAAGATTCTCACGCGGCTCCGCGAGGAGAAGCTGGACGCTCTCAAGCTGAAGGTGAGCTCGGAGCGTCATGCCGCCGGAGCGCCATTGAATAGTTTATTAGACAGTAAAAAAAACAGTACAGTACAGTCAAACATTTCTATCCAGTGGGAAAAGGCTTTCACCCATCAACCCATTTAGGCCTGGCGTCAAAATTAAAAAAACGTATAATATATTGATATATAATATATTTTGTGCCGCATTTTCACGATTTTTCAAAAATAGCAGACCTACAAGTTCATAGCGCCTGTTTCTTAAAGAAAAATCTTGAAACATTTTCAGATGGGAGTCCGTGGCCAAACACACCCCCATCTAAAAAATAATCAAGTTTCAAGGACCCACAAAATTCTATTATCCTTGACAACTTGAAAACTACATTTAGCAGGGCATTAATTGTAGAATCGGCCTCTGGTCTTATATGGGGTTAAAGCTCGCACACCTTTTCTATTCTGTTGTTCTTCTGCCACAGTCGCTAGTCTTCTTAGGGCTAGGGTCCATAAAACAACATACAGTATTCATACCAACAACACCTGACACTCATCAGTCTAAATCTAAATTACACTATTATAGTATTTAGCTTTTGATTTGTTTAACATTTACCGACAATGAGTTCCACTGCTCTATAAATAAACAGTTTTTGAATTCTGTTTTGGAAGTTCCAAAGAACCTGTCCTGTCCTGTGTGAAATCTACGTTTTATAGACCCAAATTAAATAAAATTCATGTGTCCTTCGTGTCCAGCTGACCATGAACGGAACGCAGGACAGCGAGGAGGCGGAGAGGCTGACGCTGGCCGATATCCCAGAGGACGCCGTGGACCTCGGCAAGGTGGCCAGCCTGGACGACAGCTCCTTCCTGCACCCGTATCCGTCCAAGCAGCGGCACGCGCTCCTCAAGGCGGCCGGCGTCAAGAAGATCGACAAGGAGGAGAAGCGGCAGCTCCACGAGCTGCGGCTCTCCCGCGAGAACTGCGGCTGCGACTGCCAAGGCTTCTGCGAGCCAGAGACGTGCAGCTGCAACCTGGCGGGCATCAAGTGTCAGGTATGATGCTCATCCCCATAACGCTGCATATATACAACCGCTGATTTGGAAGTCAGAACCGACATTAGAGGATGCCGCAGTATGTCTCCAGTGATGCAAATAGCCTGCATCCTTAAGCCCTAACCACACCATTCAACGCATGGAATTCAATGGCCCAAACCAAACCAAAGGGTCAAGATGGTTTTAGCATTAACTCCTTGCAACCGTTTGGACCCAAGGAGTTGCATGGTGACCCTTTGGTGTGGTTAGGGCTTTAGACTCACTAAATTGAGAAAGGACGCAATCATGTCACCCTCTGGGGCAATACTGTAGTCAATTGAGTACAGCAATACTTTACTCAATCTAACGTTGAAGTAGGACTCATAAAAGTTCCCTGGGACCCATCTAAAAGACAACCCCTGGGTCTCGGAACCCATTACATTTAAAGCCTATTTACATCACTGTCTACTATTTTGACATTAACAAATTAAAACCAGGAAAGCATCTATTGTGTAATTTTAGGTTTTTGCGTTGAGCTTGTACAATCTATGCTATTTTTTGAACATTTCTGAAAAATCTGGCAATTGTGAGCACCACTGATTTAGAAAGCATTTTGTAGAATCGACCTCAGGTGTTAATGGATTGTTAACAAAACCACCTGTCTCTCTCTCTCTGTCCCCGTCTCTCTCTCTCTCAGATGGACCATTCCTCGTTCCCCTGTGGCTGTACCAAAGACGGCTGCTGCAACACGGAGGGCCGCATCGAGTTCAACTCCAGCCGCGTGCAGACGCACTACATACACACCATCATGAAGCTGGAGCTGGACCGGAGGCTGGAGGAGCACTCCAGCCCGGAGGAGGAGGAGGAGGAAGAGGAGGAGGAAGAGGCCTCCATCCCCTCCTTCCCCTTCAGCACGGAGCTGGCGTCGGCCGGAGAGAACAGCTGCAGCAGCGACATGACCGACTCTTCATCGGACTCCTCGGGTCAAAGCGAGGACTGCGACGCAGTGGGTTGCGGGAGCGCGGATGTCGGCGAGAAAGGTCTGAGCCGCATTCTGAGCTTCTGTGACGTGGACAATGAGGACCGGATCGGGGATGGGAACGTCAACGCTAAAGGCGCCTGTTGCACAGAGCAACGGCGAGAGCAGCACCAGCCGCCATCGGCGATTCCATACGGTAGCTTTAGCATGGTGGACTTCCCGGACGAGAACGACAACATGGGCGCTGCGCTGCTGGACCCGGTGGACGGTCACACAGACAATCTGCTGGACTCGGTGGACGGTCACACAGACAATCGGGCCACGGCCAACTCGGAACTGCTGGACGAGAACGCCAACCAGGGCAACGCCCTGTTCCACAGCGGTAGCGTGCCGCACACGCCGTCGCCTTCCATCGACCGCTCAGAGAGCTACAACATGGATCTGAGCCTCTCGTCGGAGTCCGACCTGGAGTTCTTCGACGGATTCCCCTGCCTGGGTCCCAGCTCGCTCTACAACTCCCTCAAGGAGTACGAACACATGGACAATTTCTTCCAGTTTCAGTTGCCCAGCTACCCCAGCCAGCCTCAGGCCGGTGACCCCGGGACCTGCCTTCTGGAGTCTCTGATTGGCCTCTCGGAATCCGTCCCAGAACCCCCCGCCGCTTTTACAGACAATCAGCTGTTGGAGGAAGCCATGAAGTTGTCTGTGATGGAATCAGTCAAAGTTTAATGCAGCATGCTAATGCTGTGGACAGTGTAATACAATTACTTGGGGTTTGGGGGGAGCTGTACATGCACATAAGATGTCATTGCTAATGGATTTGATGTTGGAGGAAGCTGTGATTGCCCTCTTGCCTATTTAATGTTTAGAATTCCAGACTTGCCTTCAAAATGTTAGTAAAGCTGTTGGGGGAATTATTGCTGCGTGAAATGGCAACTAGTGTTTCAGTGAAAGTGAAGTAAAACTAAAAGAAATCTGGCACAATTGAACCACCTTACCATAGCCCGTGTAAACCAATGATGGTTCTCAATTCCTAAGAAAATAGTACAATTAACCGAACCTAGAAGTTCAACCCCTAAAATAACAAAACACTGAGCAAGCATTAAACTTTATTGGGGCAAGGTAGGGATACTAGGGAAGCTTAACACAGCTGAATGTGCACCTCAGGAATTTTTTTCAAGCTTGCTAGATTTTGGAGGCAATGCATGGTGACCATTGCTGTGATGGATAAGGTTTTTGCCTTTCTACAATACCCACAACATAGTCATGTTCATGATGAGCTCTCTTTGGACTTCTCTTTGGACTTTGATATTTAGTCCCGCGTGACTTGAGGTGTTGCGTCCTCCCTGTGTTGTATCAATGAAGCTATGGGACAGCCCCTGATTCTATTTTCTTTTTCTTTTCTCTCCCAAGAGTCTTGTATGGTACAACAACAACAAAAAATCCCTCTCAAAGCTCCTTGATCTGCACTTTATCTGTGAAAATAGTTCTGTATAAATAGGCAGAGTTTTGGTTCTATGGGGTCGATTCAACGGTAAAACTAAATTATGGAGCTTCTTATTTATGAGTTACATTACCTGGCATTTTCTGAGGAATAATGCTCATAACAAGGCAACAAGCAAGAAAAGGCTGTAACTGTATTATCTATATTCATTTTTAAATTATTTCCTATTATGAGTTTTATTTATTTCTGATAGTCTACTTTCATTCTAGCAGCACTGTGGTTTGGTATTCTTCACCTGAAAGTGCAATCTTTCCTCCCTGTCCCTTCACGACATTGTTATGGGAAATGGGACCACAAGTCCAGCAAAAATATTAGTATTTAATATCTATTCTGTTATACTTTTAACACTTTTTGGGTAACTTATTATGTTATTTCACTAGTTATTTAATTTAGGACAGTTTGGCAATAAAATGGGCTGTTGTGAAGTTTACTGGATGTGCCTGTTCATCAGGGGAGACATGTCCTCCAGTGTGTGTGTGTGTGTGTGTGTGTGTGTGTGTGTGTGTGTGTGTGTGTGTGTGTGTGTGCGCGCGCGCGCACACAGTGCATCTACTTTTGAATTGAAAACTGTGGAATCAACCTTTTTGTGCTGAAACTAAATTATCGGTCTGTTGTATCGCTGCCTAATGTCACCATAGAAGATTACACTAATATTTTGTAACTAATTTATGTAGGTTGAAGAAATAAATCCTAATCGCTGACAAAATTATTTTATTAAAAGAAAATTTAGTCATTTTCAATTCCGGGAAAGAAATAATCTTTGTAATATATGAATTATAGATAAATGTATACTTATGAAGGCTAAATTGCTGTCTAGCATTCTGAAGTATTTTTCATAGCCAGTCTAATGGTTAGATTATATTAGCAAAATGCCACTAAAACTAAATGAATTGAAAAGATCAATTTGATTGTACTCATCATTTTTGGGAAGGTTGTGACCTATAGCTCACGCTTAGTTTGAAGTTGTTCGTGGGTAAAAATTGCATATATTATACAGTTTTTATCACATGCAAAAACAATCTGAATGAGTTGCCTCATCAAGTATCAAACCTATCAAAACCTTTTTTAAATGGCGATTCTCCTGACGCCGGTGTGAAAACGAGGGACACGTTATGTACATATCTCACCCTTTCTACAGCTGTTTCTACAGCCACTCTGGACCGTATAGGAGTTATGCATGCAGGTCCCATTTGTTAAAAAAAAAATAATATTCCGATTTATTGTATACATTGAAAAAGTGCAGAGCAGCACATTGGAAATGTATTACCTGCTTTTTGCCTTTTTGATTTCTTTGAAATTCACCTCTATATTCTTACGCCATAGAAGGGGACACGTAAAAAAAACATTTCTCTTTTCTCTTGTATAAAACATCAATTCTCATGAAGAAACGGCAACAGTGAGTGTTTATCAATGTAATGTATTACGGCTTCTTTTTTGTATTCTTTTCAAAGAATGTGTCTTACATTTTTGCCTTTTGTGTTGTACATATTTCTGCTTTAATGGTACTGCAGAGCAAACAAAGCTGCTTTATTTTTTACATATTCACACTTTAACTTACCGTTCAAAAACAGTTTCTTTCATTCAAGCCATTTTGACAGCTTGTCCCTCCAAATAAAAAAGGAATAATGTATTGATGCTTGACTGTTTTTTCTTCTTTTGTTCATAAAATCTCATCTGCCTCATTTGTTGAAATTGTTTGTCGAAATTTGTCGAAATTTTGATTTTTTTTTGGAAAAATTGCGAAATTGCGGAAAAAAAGATTTATTATAAAAAAATCGTTTTCGCAATTTTTCAAAAAAAACTCAAAATTCCGCAATTTCCGCAATTTTTCAAAAAACATGGGCTATAACCCATCGTTTTTTTTTTAACACTCCGCAATTTGCTAATGTTTCCCATCCTTTCCGGTAAATACAACACATTGAGCAGGGCACTGCAGGGAGTTGAACCCCGTTCCGGTAAACCAGAAGTCCGACACCAGTGCCTTAGTTTTTGTGTTGTTCATTTACAGGTCCAGGTGTGCATACGCATGTGCGCCTGTGTGTGTGTAGGTGCACGCTTCAATATAACCCATCGTTTTTTTCATTTTTTCAATATTGTCAAATCCTCAAAAATGATGAAAAACCGCGCGCTATAGTATGCCGTACGATATGGGCTATAGCCCACTGTCATGCCTCTTGACGGAAAAGAGTATTTAGCATCATCTAGTGGTTGCTTTGAAGACTGCTGTCAGCTAATGTGTTCTAGTTTCCCTGTGTTCTTATTGGCAGTTGTGATCACATGTCACAAGGCCTTTACTTCCTGGTCAGCCATTGTTTTGAGAAAACACACAGTATGTTCTACAGATACAGAATATTGAATCTCTTGCCATCCACCTGTTTTGAGCCTTGAAGAAGCTTTGTCTGTGAGTTTATCTTACATGTTTCATCTCTGGGAATAAGTAATTATGCATATTTTGCTGTTTTATTTTACATTCGTGAGATTTATGGTCAATTGTCTACCATGCCATTTGCTATTACTTGCTTTGTCATTTGTCATGCAGTGTTCTTGTCTAGCTGATTTAGGCATTACATTTATGTTTTATTAAGAGCTTTTTTGTGCATTTATTTTCAGTTTCACAAATTGCTGGAAAAGCATTGTAAAGTTGATGAAGAAGTGTGAAGTAAACAACCTCCAATTCTACGTCCGCATCTCGTCAAGTCTTTCAGTGCCTAGTACCCTTCTGTTTAGCTATCTGTCACTTCGTGGAGTTACACACGCAGGGGACAGAATAGTGAAAAGACAGCATCACAGCGAGGCCATTACAGTTATTCTGGCAAACAAGACAGCGGCTCTCTGCTTCGTCTTCATACAATAACTGGAGTCCAGCATACACAAGATGGACAAGGAGGCAGACACATGCAATGAACAGGATGTTCAATCTTCAAGTTCATCTACAACATTGTACGCAACAAGATCTCGTGCTAGTTGCTCTACTGGCTCCAGCAATTCATCAGCAAGCCTAGCAGCAGTTAAAGCACGCGCCAGAGCCGAAGCAGTGCGCGCTCGCAACACCTTTGTTAAAAAAGAAACCGAGCTCATTGTCAAAAAGGCTCAGTTGAAAGTTGAGGAGGCACGAATGGAGGCTGCTCTAATCACACTGAAGCAAGAGCAAGAGTGTGCAGCTGCCGTGGCTGAGTTTCTTGAATCAGCCGCTCTAGAACTGGGATCTCAAGCAAAACCCAACTCACTTAACATTGCATCAATCCACCACGAGTCTAGAGAGAAAAGAACAAGTGACTATGTTGACTGCCATTCCAGACTTGAGTCTATTGAGTTGTCACCGCCCCAATCTGAGTGTCACACTGCACCCGATCAGCCGCATAATATCCCCCACACCCCTCCACCACTAGACAGTAAGCACATTCATAGTCATCCAACTAATGATAGAATGGGTTCCGCTTCGGCTTATGCCAAACACTCCTCCAGAGTACACAATATGACACCACAGTCATCTGTTCCTTACAACACAGGCATAAATGACTTTGCTATCTACATGGCTCGTCGCGAGATTGAGACCTCTGGGATGACCATCTTCGACGATCGTCCAGACAATTATTGGAGCTGGAAGTCAACCTTTGTGAATTTCATAAGAGGACTGAAAATCACCTGCAGGGAAGAGCTTGACCTTCTAACAAGGTGGTTGGGCACCCAGTCATCAGAGCAGGTCAGGAGAATCAGAGCCGTTCATGTTAGTGACCCTGCTGCTGGGCTCAGGATGGCGTGGACACGCCTTGATGGGACATATGGGTGTCCTGAGATCGTTGAGAAGGCTCTTTTAGACAAGCTTGAGAGGTTCCCCAAGATTAACAACAAAGAGCCCCTAAAATTGAGAGACCTTGGCGACCTGTTAAGGGAGTTGGAGTCAGCTAAATTAGAGGGCTATTTGACTGGACTCGCTTACTTGGATACACCTCGGGGTGTCAACCCTATAGTGGAGAAACTGCCATATGGGCTCCAAGAGAAATGGATGACACAAGGTAGCTTGTACAAGCTAAAAAATGAAGTTCAATTTCCACCATTTTCATTCTTCACTGATTTTGTTTGCAGAGAGGCCCATATTCGCAATGATCCGAGTTTCACACTCAGTTCATCTGGCATGGCAGTAAAACCAGACAGCTATGTAAAAAGTTACACACAGTCTAGAGATCAAGTTTCATCCCACAAAACAGAAATCATGCCAGATCCATTAAATAACTTTAAAAAAAGACTGCCAGCAGTAACTTGGACATTAACAGGCAGTGTCCAATTCACAATAAACCCCATCCACTAATGCGATGCAGAGGCTTCAGAGCTAAGACACTGGAGGAATGCAAAACATTTCTCAAAGAGAGTGGGGTTTGTTTCAGATGCTGCTCCTCAACTCATCATGTGGCTAAAAACTGCAGAACGACCATTCAGTGCAACGAGTGTGACAGCGACAAACATGTCACAGCTCTTCATCCAGGACCAGCCCCATGGACCGCCATAGACTCTGACACAGAGCATGGCGGGGAGCAGAGAGAAGATGCTCCTGCCGAAATAGTCTCCAAATGTACAGAAGTACATGGCGGAACCAATACCTCTAAAATCTGTCTCATAAAGGTGTATCCAGCAGGACAACCACACAGATCTGTAAGAGTCTATGCTGTGCTCGATGACCAGAGTAACAGGTCTCTCGCTCGACCCAAGTTCTTCGATCTGTTTGACTCACATGGAGCAGATTCTCCCTACACGCTGCGCACATGTGCTGGAGTGACTCAGATGTCTGGCAGAAGAGGAGCTGGCTTTGTAGCTCAGACATTAGATGGAAGATCCGACGTGCTGCTTCCCACACTCATAGAGTGCGACCATATCCCGGATGATAGGTCAGAAATACCTACACCTGAGGCTGCCAAACGCCACTCTGACCTTAGGCCTATAGCTCATCTCATACCTGAACTTGACCCTAATGCACAGATTCTCCTCCTCCTTGGCCGGGACATCTTACAAGTTCACAAAGTAAGAGACCACCGGAATGGGCCAGACAACGCTCCTTATGCCCAACGACTAGACCTTGGCAGGGTTGTCATTGGAGACGTCTGTCTGGGCGCTGCTCACAAGCCAAATGGCGTCAGCACATACCAGACCAATGTTCTGAAAAATGGCCGCCACTCTCACTAGCCTCTACCCTGGACAATTCCTTGCCTTATCTTTACAGTCTGTTAGATATTGATAGTGATATTCCTTTTAATACCAGACGGGGAATGTCATGCCTCTTGACGGAAAAGAGTATTTAGCATCATCTAGTGGTTGCTTTGAAGACTGCTGTCAGCTAATGTGTTCTAGTTTCCCTGTGTTCTTATTGGTAGTTGTGATCACATGTCACAAGGCCTTTACTTCCTGGTCAGCCATTGTTTTGAGAAAACACACAGTATGTTCTACAGATACAGAATATTGAATCTCTTGCCATCCACCTGTTTTGAGCCTTGAAGAAGCTTTGTCTGTGAGTTTATCTTACATGTTTCATCTCTGGGAATAAGTAATGATGCATATTTTGCTGTTTTATTTTACATTCGTGAGATTTATGGTCAATTGTCTACCATGCCATTTGCTATTACTTGCTTTGTCATTTGTCATGCAGTGTTCTTGTCTAGCTGATTTAGGCATTACATTTATGTTTTATTAAGAGCTTTTTTGTGCATCTATTTTCAGTTTCACAAATTGCTGGAAAAGCATTGTAAAGTTGATGAAGAAGTGTGAAGTAAACAACCTCCAATTCTACGTCCGCATCTCAGCTATAGTATGCCGTACGATATGGGCTATAGCCCACGGTCCAAAATGATGAGAAACGAGGCTAACTTTTTTTTTAAAAATTTCAAAAAACATGGGCTATAACCCATCGTTTTTGTCAAATTGCGGAATTGCGGAAATTGAGGAAATTGAGGAAATGGTAATTGCGAAATTTGCGGAAATGGAAATTGTGGAAATTGCGGATTTTTTTTTCATTTTTTAATTTTTTTCAAATCCTCAAAAATGATGAAAAACGGCGCGCTATAGTATGCCGTACGATATGGGCTATAGCCCACGGTCCAAAATGATGAGAAACGAGGCTAACCTTTTTTCCCAAAATTTCAAAAAACATGGGCTATAACCCATAGTTTTTGTCATTTCGTCATTTTTTTCAAATCCTCAAAAATGATGAAAAACTGCGCGCTATAGTATGCCGTACGATATGGGCTATAGCCCACGGTCCAAAATGATGAGAAACGAGGCTAACTTTTTTTTCCAAAATTAAAAAAAACATGGGCTATAACCCATCGTTTTTGTCATTTCGTCATTTTTTTCAAATCCTCAAAAATGATGAAAAACTGCGCGCTATAGTATGCCGTACGATATGGGCTATAGCCCACGGTCCAAAATGATGAGAAACGAGGCTAACTTTTTTTTCCAAAATTTCAAAAAACATGGGCTATAACCCATCGTTTTTGTCATTTCGTCATTTTTTTCAAATCCTCAAAAATGATGAAAAACTGCGCGCTATAGTATGCCGTACGATATGGGCTATAGCCCACGGTCCAAAATGATGAGAAACGAGGCTAACTTTTTTTTCCAAAATTTCAAAAAACATGGACTATAACCCATCGTTTTTGTCATTTCGTCATTTTTTTCCAAATCCTCAAAAATGATGAAAAACTGCGCGCTATAGTATGCCGTACGATATGGGCTATAGCCCACGGTCCAAAATGATGAGAAACGAGGCTAACTTTTTTTTCCAAAATTTCAAAAAACATGGGCTATAACCCATCGTTTTTGTCATTTCGTCATTTTTTTCAAATCCTCAAAAATGATGAAAAACTGCGCGCTATAGTATGCCGTACGATATGGGCTATAGCCCACGGTCCAAAATGATGAGAAACGAGGCTAACTTTTTTTTCCAAAATTTAAAAAAACATGGGCTATAACCCATCGTTTTTGTCATTTCGTCATTTTTTTCAAATCCTCAAAAATGATGAAAAACTGCGCGCTATAGTATGCCGTACGATATGGGCTATAGCCCACGGTCCAAAATGATGAGAAACGAGGCTTTTTCCAAAATTTCAAAAAACATGGGCTATAACCCATCGTTTTTGTCATTTCGTCATTTTTTTCAAATCCTCAAAAATGATGAAAAACTGCGCGCTATAGTATGCCGTACGATATGGGCTATAGCCCACGGTCCAAAATGATGAGAAACGAGGCTAACTTTTTTTTCCAAAATTTCAAAAAACATGGACTATAACCCATCGTTTTTGTCATTTCGTCATTTTTTTCCAAATCCTCAAAAATGATGAAAAACTGCGCGCTATAGTATGCCGTACGATATGGGCTATAGCCCACGGTCCAAAATGATGAGAAACGAGGCTAACTTTTTTTTCCAAAATTTAAAAAAACATGGGCTATAACCCATCGTTTTTGTCATTTCGTCATTTTTTTCAAATCCTCAAAAATGATGAAAAACTGCGCGCTATAGTATGCCGTACGATATGGGCTATAGCCCACGGTCCAAAATGATGAGAAACGAGGCTAACTTTTTTTTCCAAAATTTCAAAAAACATGGGCTATAACCCATCGTTTTTGTCATTTCGTCATTTTTTTCAAATCCTCAAAAATGATGAAAAACTGCGCGCTATAGTATGCCGTACGATATGGGCTATAGCCCACGGTCCAAAATGATGAGAAACGAGGCTAACTTTTTTTTCCAACATTTCAAAAAACATGGGCTATAACCCATCGTTTTTGTCATTTCGTCATTTTTTTCAAATCCTCAAAAATGATGAAAAACTGCGCGCTATAGTATGCCGTACGATATGGGCTATAGCCCACGGTCCAAAATGATGAGAAACGAGGCTAACTTTTTTTTCCAAAATTTCAAAAAACATGGGATATAACCCATCGTTTTTGTCATTTTGTCATTTTTTTCAAATCCTCAAAAATGATGAAAAACTGCACGCTATAGTATGCCGTACGATATGGGCTATAGCCCACGGTTTTTTTTCCAAAATTTCAAAAAACATGGGCTATAACCCATCGTTTTTGTCATTTCGTCATTTTTTTCAAATCCTCAAAAATGATGAAAAACTGCGCGCTATAGTATGCCGTACGATATGGGCTATAGCCCACGGTCCAAAATGATGAGAAACGAGGCTAACTTTTTTTTCCAAAATTTCAAAAAACATGGGCTATAACCCATCGTTTTTGTCATTTCGTCATTTTTTTCAAATCCTCAAAAATGATGAAAAACTGCGCGCTATAGTATGCCGTACGATATGGGCTATAGCCCACGGTCCAAAATGATGAGAAACAAGGCTAACTTTTTTTTCCAAAATTTCAAAAAACATGGACTATAACCCATCGTTTTTGTCATTTCGTCATTTTTTTCCAAATCCTCAAAAATGATGAAAAACTGCGCGCTATAGTATGCCGTACGATATGGGCTATAGCCCACGGTCCAAAATGATGAGAAACGAGGCTAACTTTTTTTTCCAAAATTTAAAAAAACATGGGCTATAACCCATCGTTTTTGTCATTTCGTCATTTTTTTCAAATCCTCAAAAATGATGAAAAACTGCGCGCTATAGTATGCCGTACGATATGGGCTATAGCCCACGGTCCAAAATGATGAGAAACGAGGCTAACTTTTTTTTCCAAAATTTCAAAAAACATGGGCTATAACCCATCGTTTTTGTCATTTCGTCATTTTTTTCAAATCCTCAAAAATGATGAAAAACTGCGCGCTATAGTATGCCGTACGATATGGGCTATAGCCCACGGTCCAAAATGATGAGAAACGAGGCTAACTTTTTTTTCCAACATTTCAAAAAACATGGGCTATAACCCATCGTTTTTGTCATTTCGTCATTTTTTTCAAATCCTCAAAAATGATGAAAAACTGCACGCTATAGTATGCCGTACGATATGGGCTATAGCCCACGGTCCAAAATGATGAGAAACGAGGCTAACTTTTTTTTCCAAAATTTCAAAAAACATGGGATATAACCCATCGTTTTTGTCATTTTGTCATTTTTTTCAAATCCTCAAAAATGATGAAAAACTGCACGCTATAGTATGCCGTACGATATGGGCTATAGCCCACGGTCCAAAATGATGAGAAACGAGGCTAACTTTTTTTTCCAAAATTTCAAAAAACATGGGCTATAACCCATCGTTTTTGTCATTTCGTCATTTTTTTCAAATCCTCAAAAATGATGAAAAACTGCGCGGTATAGTATGCCGTACGATATGGGCTATAGCCCACGGTCCAAAATGATGAGAAACGAGGCTAACTTTTTTTTCCAAAATTTCAAAAAACATGGGCTATAACCCATCGTTTTTGTCATTTCGTCATTTTTTTCAAATCCTCAAAAATGATGAAAAACTGCGCGCTATAGTATGCCGTACGATATGGGCTATAGCCCACGGTCCAAAATGATGAGAAACGAGGCTAACTTTTTTTTCCAAAATTTCAAAAAACATGGACTATAACCCATCGTTTTTGTCATTTCGTCATTTTTTTCCAAATCCTCAAAAATGATGAAAAACTGCGCGCTATAGTATGCCGTACGATATGGGCTATAGCCCACGGTCCAAAATGATGAGAAACGAGGCTAACTTTTTTTTCCAAAATTTAAAAAAACATGGGCTATAACCCATCGTTTTTGTCATTTCGTCATTTTTTTCAAATCCTCAAAAATGATGAAAAACTGCGCGCTATAGTATGCCGTACGATATGGGCTATAGCCCACGGTCCAAAATGATGAGAAACGAGGCTAACTTTTTTTTCCAAAATTTCAAAAAAACATGGGCTATAACCCATCGTTTTTGTCATTTCGTCATTTTTTTCAAATCCTCAAAAATGATGAAAAACTGCGCGCTATAGTATGCCGTACGATATGGGCTATAGCCCACGGTCCAAAATGATGAGAAACGAGGCTAACTTTTTTTTCCAAAATTTCAAAAAACATGGACTATAACCCATCGTTTTTGTCATTTCGTCATTTTTTTCCAAATCCTCAAAAATGATGAAAAACTGCGCGCTATAGTATGCCGTACGATATGGGCTATAGCCCACGGTCCAAAATGATGAGAAACGAGGCTAACTTTTTTTTCCAAAATTTCAAAAAACATGGGCTATAACCCATCGTTTTTGTCATTTCGTCATTTTTTTCAAATCCTCAAAAATGATGAAAAACTGCGCGCTATAGTATGCCGTACGATATGGGCTATAGCCCACGGTCCAAAATGATGAGAAACGAGGCTAACTTTTTTTTCCAAAATTTAAAAAAACATGGGCTATAACCCATCGTTTTTGTCATTTCGTCATTTTTTTCAAATCCTCAAAAATGATGAAAAACTGCGCGCTATAGTATGCCGTACGATATGGGCTATAGCCCACGGTCCAAAATGATGAGAAACGAGGCTAACTTTTTTTTCCAAAATTTCAAAAAACATGGGCTATAACCCATCGTTTTTGTCATTTCGTCATTTTTTTCAAATCCTCAAAAATGATGAAAAACTGCGCGCTATAGTATGCCGTACGATATGGGCTATAGCCCACGGTCCAAAATGATGAGAAACGAGGCTAACTTTTTTTTCCAACATTTCAAAAAACATGGGCTATAACCCATCGTTTTTGTCATTTCGTCATTTTTTTCAAATCCTCAAAAATGATGAAAAACTGCGCGCTATAGTATGCCGTACGATATGGGCTATAGCCCACGGTCCAAAATGATGAGAAACGAGGCTAACTTTTTTTTCCAAAATTTCAAAAAACATGGGATATAACCCATCGTTTTTGTCATTTTGTCATTTTTTTCAAATCCTCAAAAATGATGAAAAACTGCACGCTATAGTATGCCGTACGATATGGGCTATAGCCCACGGTCCAAAATGCTGAGAAACGAGGCTAACTTTTTTTTTCAAAATTTCAAAAAACATGGGCTATAACCTTTCGTTTTTGTCATTTCGTCATTTTTTCAAATCTTCAAAAATGATGAAAAACGGCGCGCTATAGTATTCCGTACGATATGGGCTATAGCCCATGGTCCAAAATGATGAGAAACGAGGCTAACTTTTTTTTTCAAAATTTCAAAAAACATGGGCTATAACCTTTCGTTTTTGTCATTTCGTAATTTTTTTCAAATCTTTAAAAATTATGAAAAACGGCGCGCTATAGAGTGCCGTACGATATGGGCTATAGCCCATTGTCCAAAATGATGAGAAACGAGGCTAACTTTTTTTTTCAAAATTTAAAAAAACATGGGCTATAACCTTTCGTTTTTGTCATTTTGTCATTTTTTTCAAATCTTCAAAAATGATGAAAAACGGCGCGCTATAGTATGCCGTACGATATGGGCTATAGCCCATGGTCCAAAATGATGAGAAACGAGGCTAACTTTTTTTTTCAAAATTTCAAAAAACATGGGCTATAACCTTTCGTTTTTGTTATTTTGTCATTTTTTTCAAATCTTCAAAAATGATGAAAAACGGCGCGCTATAGTATGCCGTACGATATGGGCTATAGCCCATGGTCTAAAATGATGAGAAACGAGGCTAACTTTTTTTTTCAAAATTTCAAAAAACATGGGCTATAACCTTTCGTTTTTGTCATTTCGTCATTTTTTTCAAATCTTCAAAAATGATGAAAAACGGCGCGCTATAGTATGCCGTACGATATGGGCTATAGCCCATGGTCCAAAATGATGAGAAACGAGGCTAACTTTTTTTTTCAAAATTTCAAAAAACATGAGCTATAACCTTTCGTTTTTGTCATTTCGTCATTTTTTTCAAATCTTCAAAAATGATGAAAACGGCGCGCTATAGTATGCCGTACGATATGGGCTATAGCCCATGGTCCAAAATGATGAGAAACGAGGCTAACTTTTTTTTTCAAAATTTCAAAAAACATGGGCTATAACCTTTCGTTTTTGTCATTTTGTCATTTTTTTCAAATCTTCAAAAATGATGAAAAACGCCGCGCTATAGTATGCCGTACGATATGGGCTATAGCCCATGGTCCAAAATGATGAGAAACGAGGCTAACTTTTTTTTTCAAAATTTCAAAAAACATGGGCTATAACCTTTCGTTTTTGTCATTTCGTCATTTTTTCAAATCTTCAAAAATGATGAAAAACGGCGCGCTATAGTATGCCGTACGATATGGGCTATAGCCCATGGTCCAAAATGATGAGAAACGAGGCTAACTTTTTTTTTCAAAATTTCTAAAAACATGGGCTATAACCTTTCGTTTTTGTCATTTCGTAATTTTTTCAAATCTTTAAAAATGATGAAAAACGGCGCGCTATAGAATGCCGTACGATATGGGCTATAGCCCATGGTCCAAAATGATGAGAAACGAGGCTAACTTTTTTTTTCAAAATTTCAAAAAACATGGGCTATAACCTTTCGTTTTTGTCATTTCGTAATTTTTTTCAAATCTTCAAAAATGATGAAAAACGGCGCGCTATAGTATGCCGTACGATATGGGCTATAGCCCATGGTCCAAAATTATGAGAAACGAGGCTAACTTTTTTTTTCAAAATTTCAAAAAACATGGGCTATAACCCATCGTTTTTGTCATTTCGTCATTTTTTTCAAATCTTCAAAAATGATGAAAAACGGCGCGCTATAGTATGCCGTACGATATGGGCTATAGCCCATGGTCCAAAATGATGAGAAACGAGGCTAACTTTTTTTTTCAAAATTTCAAAAAACATGGGCTATAACCTTTCGTTTTTGTCATTTTGTCATTTTTTCCAAATCTTCAAAAATGATGAAAAACGGCGCGCTATAGTATGCCGTACGATATGGGCTATAGCCCATGGTCCAAAATGATGAGAAACGAGGCTAACTTTTTTTTTCAAAATTTCAAAAAACATGGGCTATAACCTTTCGTTTTTGTCATTTTGTCATTTTTTCCAAATCTTCAAAAATGATGAAAAACGGCGCGCTATAGTATGCCGTACGATATGGGCTATAGCCCATGGTCCAAAATGATGAGAAACGAGGCTAACTTTTTTTTTCAAAATTTCAAAAAACATGGGCTATAACCTTTCGTTTTTGTCATTTTGTCATTTTTTTCAAATCTTCAAAAATGATGAAAAACGGCGCGCTATAGTATGCCGTACGATATGGGCTATAGCCCATGGTCCAAAATGATGAGAAACGAGGCTAACTTTTTTTTTCAAAATTTCAAAAAACATGGGCTATAACCCATCGTTTTTGTCATTTCGTCATTTTTTTCAAATCTTCAAAAATGATGAAAAACGGCGCGCTATAGTATGCCGTACGATATGGGCTATAGCCCATGGTCCAAAATGATGAGAAACGAGGCTAACTTTTTTTTCCAAAATTTCAAAAAACATGGGCTATAACCTTTCGTTTTTGTCATTTTGTCATTTTTTCAAATCTTCAAAAATGATGAAAAACGGCGCGCTATAGTATGCCGTACGATATGGGCTATAGCCCATGGTCCAAAATGATGAGAAACGAGGCTAACTTTTTTTTTCAAAATTTCAAAAAACATGGGCTATAACCTTTCGTTTTTGTCATTTCTTAATTTTTTTAAAATCTTTAAAAATGATGAAAAACGGCGCGCTATAGAATGCCGTACGATATGGGCTATAGCCCATTGTCCAAAATGATGAGAAACGAGGCTAACTTTTTTTTTCAAAATTTCAAAAAACATGGGCTATAACCTTTCGTTTTTGTCATTTTGTCATTTTTTTCAAATCTTCAAAAATGATGAAAAACGGCGCGCTATAGTATGCCGTACGATATGGGCTATAGCCCATGGTCCAAAATGATGAGAAACGAGGCTAACTTTTTTTTTCAAAATTTCAAAAAACATGGGCTATAACCTTTCGTTTTTGTTATTTCGTCATATTTTTCAAATCTTCAAAAATGATGAAAAAGGGCGCGCTATAGTATGCCGTACGATATGGGCTATAGCCCATGGTCTAAAATGATGAGAAACGAGGCTAACTTTTTTTTTCAAAATTTCAAAAAACATGGGCTATAACCTTTCGTTTTTGTCATTTCGTCATTTTTTTCAAATCTTCAAAAATGATGAAAAACGGCGCGCTATAGTATGCCGTACGATATGGGCTATAGCCCATGGTCCAAAATGATGAGAAACGAGGCTAACTTTTTTTTTCAAAATTTCAAAAAACATGGGCTATAACCTTTCGTTTTTGTCATTTCGTCATTTTTTTCAAATCTTCAAAAATGATGAAAACGGCGCGCTATAGTATGCCGTACGATATGGGCTATAGCCCATGGTCCAAAATGATGAGAAACGAGGCTAACTTTTTTTTTCAAAATTTCAAAAAACATGGGCTATAACCTTTCGTTTTTGTCATTTCGTCACTTTTTTTCAAATCTTCAAAAAGGATGAAAAACGGCGCGCTATAGTATGCCGTACGATATGGGCTATAGCCCATGGTCCAAAATGATGAGAAACGAGGCTAACTTATTTTTTCAAAATTTCAAAAACATGGGCTATAACCTTTCGTTTTTGTCATTTTGTCATTTTTTTCAAATCTTCAAAAATGATGAAAAACGGCGCGCTATAGTATGCCGTACGATATGGGCTATAGCCCATGGTCCAAAATGATGAGAAACGAGGCTAACTTTTTTTTTCAAAATTTCAAAAAACATGGGCTATAACCTTTTGTTTTTGTCATTTCGTCATTTTTTCAAATCTTCAAAAATGATGAAAAACGGCGCGCTATAGTATGCCGTACGATATGGGCTATAGCCCATGGTCCAAAATGATGAGAAACGAGGCTAACTTTTTTTTTCAAAATTTCAAAAAACATGGGCTATAACCTTTCGTTTTTGTCATTTTGTCATTTTTTCCAAATCTTAAAAAATGATGAAAAACGGCGCGCTATAGTATGCCGTACGATATGGGCTATAGCCCATGGTCCAAAATGATGAGAAACGAGGCTAACTTTTTTTTTCAAAATTTCAAAAAACATGGGCTATAACCTTTCGTTTTTGTCATTTTGTCATTTTTTCCAAATCTTCAAAAATGATGAAAAACGGCGCGCTATAGTATGCCGTACGATATGGGCTATAGCCCATGGTCCAAAATGATGAGAGACGAGGCTAACTTTTTTTTTCAAAATTTCAAAAAACATGGGCTATAACCTTTCGTTTTTGTCATTTTGTCATTTTTTTCAAATCTTCAAAAATGATGAAAAACGCCGCGCTATAGTATGCCGTACGATATGGGCTATAGCCCATGGTCCAAAATGATGAGAAACGAGGCTAACTTTTTTTTTCAAAATTTCAAAAAACATGGGCTATAACCTTTCGTTTTTGTCATTTCGTCATTTTTTCAAATCTTCAAAAATGATGAAAAACGGCGCGCTATAGTATGCCGTACGATATGGGCTATAGCCCATGGTCCAAAATGATGAGAAACGAGGCTAACTTTTTTTTTCAAAATTTCAAAAAACATGGGCTATAACCTTTCGTTTTTGTCATTTCGTCATTTTTTTCAAATCTTCAAAAAGGATGAAAAACGGCGCGCTATAGTATGCCGTACGATATGGGCTATAGCCCATGGTCCAAAATGATGAGAAACGAGGCTAACTTCTTTTTTCAAAATTTCAAAAACATGGGCTATAACCTTTCGTTTTTGTCATTTTGTCATTTTTTTCAAATCTTCAAAAATGATGAAAAACGGCGCGCTATAGTATGCCGTACGATATGGGCTATAGCCCATGGTCCAAAATGATGAGAAACGAGGCTAACTTTTTTTTTCAAAATTTCAAAAAACATGGGCTATAACCTTTCGTTTTTGTCATTTCGTCATTTTTTTCAAATCTTCAAAAATGATGAAAAACGGCGCGCTATAGTATGCCGTACGATATGGGCTATAGCCCATGGTCCAAAATGATGAGAAACGAGGCTAACTTTTTTTTTCAAAATTTCAAAAAACATGGGCTATAACCTTTCGTTTTTGTCATTTCGTCATTTTTTTCAAATCTTCAAAAAATGATGAAAAACGGCGCGCTATAGTATGCCGTACGATATGGGCTATAGCCCATGGTCCAAAATGATGAGAAACGAGGCTAACTTTTTTTTTCAAAATTTCAAAAAACATGGGCTATAACCTTTCGTTTTTGTCATTTCGTAATTTTTTTCAAATCTTAAAAAATGATGAAAAACGGCGCGCTATAGTATGCCGTACGATATGGGCTATAGCCCATGGTCCAAAATGATGAGAAACGAGGCTAACTTTTTTTTTCAAAATTTCAAAAAACATGGGCTATAACCTTTCGTTTTTGTCATTTCGTCATTTTTTTCAAATCTTCAAAAATGATGAAAAACGGCGCGCTATAGTATGCCGTACGATATGGGCTATAGCCCATGGTCCAAAATGATGAGAAACGAGGCTAACTTTTTTTTTCAAAATTTCAAAAAACATGGGCTATAACCCATCGTTTTTGTCATTTCGTAATTTTTTTCAAATCTTTAAAAATGATGAAAAACGGCGCGCTATAGTATGCCGTACGATATGGGCTATAGCCCATGGTCCAAAATGATGAGAAACGAGGCTAACTTTTTTTTTCAAAATTTCAAAAAACATGGGCTATAACCTTTCGTTTTTGTCATTTCGTCATTTTTTTCAAATCTTCAAAAATGATGAAAAACGGCGCGCTATAGTATGCCGTACGATATGGGCTATAGCCCATGGTCCAAAATGATGAGAAACGAGGCTAACTTTTTTTTTCAAAATTTCAAAAAACATGGGCTATAACCTTTCGTTTTTGTCATTTTGTCATTTTTTCCAAATCTTCAAAAATGATGAAAAACGGCGCGCTATAGTATGCCGTACGATATGGGCTATAGCCCATGGTCCAAAATGATGAGAAACGAGGCTAACTTTTTTTTTCAAAATTTCAAAAAACATGGGCTATAACCTTTCGTTTTTGTCATTTTGTCATTTTTTCCAAATCTTCAAAAATGATGAAAAACGGCGCGCTATAGTATGCCGTACGATATGGGCTATAGCCCATGGTCCAAAATGATGAGAAACGAGGCTAACTTTTTTTTTCAAAATTTCAAAAAACATGGGCTATAACCTTTCGTTTTTGTCATTTCGTCATTTTTTTCAAATCTTCAAAAATGATGAAAAACGGCGCGCTATAGTATGCCGTACGATATGGGCTATAGCCCATGGTCCAAAATGATGAGAAACGAGGCTAACTTTTTTTTTCAAAATTTCAAAAAACATGGGCTATAACCTTTCGTTTTTGTCATTTTGTCATTTTTTCCAAATCTTCAAAAATGATGAAAAACGGCGCGCTATAGTATGCCGTACGATATGGGCTATAGCCCATGGTCCAAAATGATGAGAAACGAGGCTAACTTTTTTTTTCAAAATTTCAAAAAACATGGGCTATAACCTTTCGTTTTTGTCATTTTGTAATTTTTTTCAAATCTTCAAAAATGATGAAAAACGGCGCGCTATAGTATGCCGTACGATATGGGCTATAGCCCATGGTCCAAAATGATGAGAAACGAGGCTAACTTTTTTTTTCAAAATTTCAAAAAACATGGGCTATAACCTTTCGTTTTTGTCATTTCGTCATTTTTTTCAAATCTTCAAAAATGATGAAAAACGGCGCGCTATAGTATGCCGTACGATATGGGCTATAGCCCATGGTCCAAAATGATGAGAAACGAGGCTAACTTTTTTTTTCAAAATTTCAAAAAACATGGGCTATAACCTTTCGTTTTTGTCATTTTGTCATTTTTTCCAAATCTTCAAAAATGATGAAAAACGGCGCGCTATAGTATGCCGTACGATATGGGCTATAGCCCATGGTCCAAAATGATGAGAAACGAGGCTAACTTTTTTTTTCAAAATTTCAAAAAACATGGGCTATAACCTTTCGTTTTTGTCATTTTGTCATTTTTTCCAAATCTTCAAAAATGATGAAAAACGGCGCGCTATAGTATGCCGTACGATATGGGCTATAGCCCATGGTCCAAAATGATGAGAAACGAGGCTAACTTTTTTTTTCAAAATTTCAAAAAACATGGGCTATAACCTTTCGTTTTTGTCATTTTGTCATTTTTTTCAAATCTTCAAAAATTATGAAAAACGGCGCGCTATAGTATGCCGTACGATATGGGCTATAGCCCATGGTCCAAAATGATGAGAAACGAGGCTAACTTTTTTTTTCAAAATTTCAAAAAACATGGGCTATAACCTTTCGTTTTTGTCATTTCGTCATTTTTTCAAATCTTCAAAAATGATGAAAAACGGCGCGCTATAGTATGCCGTACGATATGGGCTATAGCCCATGGTCCAAAATGATGAGAAACGAGGCAAACTTTTTTTTTCAAAATTTCAAAAAACATGGGCTATAACCTTTCGTTTTTGTCATTTCGTCATTTTTTTCAAATCTTCAAAAAGGATGAAAAACGGCGCGCTATAGTATGCCGTACGATATGGGCTATAGCCCATGGTCCAAAATGATGAGAAACGAGGCTAACTTCTTTTTTCAAAATTTCAAAAACATGGGCTATAACCTTTCGTTTTTGTCATTTTGTCATTTTTTTCAAATCTTCAAAAATGATGAAAAACGGCGCGCTATAGTATGCCGTACGATATGGGCTATAGCCCATGGTCCAAAATGATGAGAAACGAGGCTAACTTTTTTTTTCAAAATTTCAAAAAACATGGGCTATAACCTTTCGTTTTTGTCATTTTGTCATTTTTTTCAAATCTTCAAAAATGATGAAAAACGGCGCGTTATAGTATGCCGTACGATATGGGCTATAGCCCATGGTCCAAAATGATGAGAAACGAGGCTAACTTTTTTTTTCAAAATTTCAAAAAACATGGGCTATAACCTTTCGTTTTTGTCATTTTGTCATTTTTTTCAAATCTTCAAAAATGATGAAAAACGGCGCGCTATAGTATGCCGTACGATATGGGCTATAGCCCATGGTCCAAAATGATGAGAAACGAGGCTAACTTTTTTTTTCAAAATTTCAAAAAACATGGGCTATAACCTTTCGTTTTTGTCATTTTGTCATTTTTTTCAAATCTTCAAAAATGATGAAAAACGGCGCGCTATAGTATGCCGTACGATATGGGCTATAGCCCATGGTCCAAAATGATGAGAAACGAGGCTAACTTTTTTTTTCAAAATTTCTAAAAACATGGGCTATAACCTTTCGTTTTTGTCATTTCGTCATTTTTTTCAAATCTTCAAAAATGATGAAAAACGGCGCGCTATAGTATGCCGTACGATATGGGCTATAGCCCATGGTCCAAAATGATGAGAAACGAGGCTAACTTTTTTTTTCAAAATTTCAAAAAACATGGGCTATAACCTTTCGTTTTTGTCATTTCGTCATTTTTTTCAAATCTTCAAAAATGATGAAAAACGGCGCGCTATAGTATGCCGTACGATATGGGCTATAGCCCATGGTCTAAAATGATGAGAAACGAGGCTAACTTTTTTTTTCAAAATTTCAAAAAACATGGGCTATAACCTTTCGTTTTTGTCATTTCGTCATTTTTTTCAAATCTTCAAAAATGATGAAAAACGGCGCGCTATAGTATGCCGTACGATATGGGCTATAGCCCATGGTCCAAAATGATGAGAAACGAGGCTAACTTTTTTTTTCAAAATTTCAAAAAACATGGGCTATAACCTTTCGTTTTTGTCATTTCGTCATTTTTTTCAAATCTTCAAAAATGATGAAAACGGCGCGCTATAGAATGCCGTACGATATGGGCTATAGCCCATGGTCCAAAATGATGAGAAACGAGGCTAACTTTTTTTTTCAAAATTTCAAAAAACATGGGCTATAACCTTTCGTTTTTGTCATTTCGTCATTTTTTTCAAATCTTTAAAAATGATGAAAAACGGCGCGCTATAGAATGCCGTACGATATGGGCTATAGCCCATGGTCCAAAATGATGAGAAACGAGGCTAACTTTTTTTTTCAAAATTTCAAAAAACATGGGCTATAACCTTTCGTTTTTCTCATTTTGTCATTTTTTTCAAATCTTCAAAAATGATGAAAAACGGCGCGCTATAGTATGCCGTACGATATGGGCTATAGCCCATGGTCCAAAATGATGAGAAACGAGGCTAACTTTTTTTTTCAAAATTTCAAAAAACATGGGCTATAACCTTTCGTTTTTGTCATTTCGTCATTTTTTTCAAATCTTCAAAAATGATGAAAAACGGCGCGCTATAGTATGCCGTACGATATGGGCTATAGCCCATGGTCCAAAATGATGAGAAACGAGGCTAACTTTTTTTTTCAAAATTTCAAAAAACATGGGCTATAACCTTTCGTTTTTGTCATTTCGTATTTTTTTCAAATCTTTAAAAATGATGAAAAACGGCGCGCTATAGAATGCCGTACGATATGGGCTATAGCCCATGGTCCAAAATAATGAGAAACGAGGCTAACTTTTTTTTTCAAATTTCAAAAAACATGGGCTATAACCTTTCGTTTTTGTCATTTCGTCATTTTTTTCAAATCTTCAAAAATGATGAAAAACGGCGCGCTATAGTATGCCGTACGATATGGGCTATAGCCCATGGTCCAAAATGATGAGAAACGAGGCTAACTTTTTTTTTCAAAATTTCAAAAAACATGGGCTATAACCTTTCGTTTTTGTCATTTCGTCATTTTTTTCAAATCTTCAAAAATGATGAAAAACGGCGCGCTATAGAATGCCGTACGATATGGGCTATAGCCCATGGTCCAAAATGATGAGAAACGAGGCTAACTTTTTTTTTCAAAATTTCAAAAAACATGGGCTATAACCTTTCGTTTTTGTCATTTCGTCATTTTTTTCAAATCTTCAAAAATGATGAAAAACGGCGCGCTATAGTATGCCGTACGATATGGGCTATAGCCCATGGTCCAAAATGATGAGAAACGAGGCTAACTTTTTTTTTCAAAATTTCAAAAAACATGGGCTATAACCTTTCGTTTTTGTCATTTTGTCATTTTTTTCAAATCTTCAAAAATGATGAAAAACGGCGCGCTATAGTATGCCGTACGATATGGGCTATAGCCCATGGTCCAAAATGATGAGAAACGAGGCTAACTTTTTTTTTCAAAATTTCAAAAAACATGGGCTATAACCTTTCGTTTTTGTCATTTCGTCATTTTTTTCAAATCTTCAAAAATGATGAAAAACGGCGCGCTATAGTATGCCGTACGATATGGGCTATAGCCCATGGTCCAAAATAATGAGAAACGAGGCTAACTTTTTTTTTCAAAATTTCAAAAAACATGGGCTATAACCTTTCGTTTTTGTCATTTTGTCATTTTTTCCAAATCTTCAAAAATGATGAAAAACGGCGCGCTATAGTATGCCGTACGATATGGGCTATAGCCCATGGTCCAAAATGATGAGAAACGAGGCTAACTTTTTTTTTCAAAATTTCAAAAAACATGGGCTATAACCTTTCGTTTTTGTCATTTTGTCATTTTTTCCAAATCTTCAAAAATGATGAAAAACGGCGCGCTATAGTATGCCGTACGATATGGGCTATAGCCCATGGTCCAAAATGATGAGAAACGAGGCTAACTTTTTTTTTCAAAATTTCAAAAAACATGGGCTATAACCTTTCGTTTTTGTCATTTTGTCATTTTTTTCAAATCTTCAAAAATGATGAAAAACGGCGCGCTATAGTATGCCGTACGATATGGGCTATAGCCCATGGTCCAAAATGATGAGAAACGAGGCTAACTTTTTTTTTCAAAATTTCAAAAAACATGGGCTATAACCTTTCGTTTTTGTCATTTCGTCATTTTTTCAAATCTTCAAAAATGATGAAAAACGGCGCGCTATAGTATGCCGTACGATATGGGCTATAGCCCATGGTCCAAAATGATGAGAAACGAGGCTAACTTTTTTTTTCAAAATTTCAAAAAACATGGGCTATAACCTTTCGTTTTTGTCATTTCGTCATTTTTTTCAAATCTTCAAAAAGGATGAAAAACGGCGCGCTATAGTATGCCGTACGATATGGGCTATAGCCCATGGTCCAAAATGATGAGAAACGAGGCTAACTTCTTTTTTCAAAATTTCAAAAACATGGGCTATAACCTTTCGTTTTTGTCATTTTGTCATTTTTTTCAAATCTTCAAAAATGATGAAAAACGGCGCGCTATAGTATGCCGTACGATATGGGCTATAGCCCATGGTCCAAAATGATGAGAAACGAGGCTAACTTTTTTTTTCAAAATTTCAAAAAACATGGGCTATAACCTTTCGTTTTTGTCATTTTGTCATTTTTTTCAAATCTTCAAAAATGATGAAAAACGGCGCGCTATAGTATGCCGTACGATATGGGCCCATGGTCCAAAATGATGAGAAACGAGGCTAACTTTTTTTTTCAAAATTTCAAAAAACATGGGCTATAACCTTTCGTTTTTGTCATTTTGTCATTTTTTTCAAATCTTCAAAAATGATGAAAAACGGCGCGCTATAGTATGCCGTACGATATGGGCTATAGCCCATGGTCCAAAATGATGAGAAACGAGGCTAACTTTTTTTTTCAAAATTTCAAAAAACATGGGCTATAACCTTTCGTTTTTGTCATTTTGTCATTTTTTTCAAATCTTCAAAAATGATGAAAAACGGCGCGCTATAGTATGCCGTACGATATGGGCTATAGCCCATGGTCCAAAATGATGAGAAACGAGGCTAACTTTTTTTTTCAAAATTTCAAAAAACATGGGCTATAACCTTTCGTTTTTGTCATTTCGTCATTTTTTTCAAATCTTCAAAAATGATGAAAAACGGCGCGCTATAGTATGCCGTACGATATGGGCTATAGCCCATGGTCCAAAATGATGAGAAACGAGGCTAACTTTTTTTTTCAAAATTTCAAAAAACATGGGCTATAACCTTTCGTTTTTGTCATTTCGTATTTTTTTCAAATCTTTAAAAATGATGAAAAACGGCGCGCTATAGAATGCCGTACGATATGGGCTATAGCCCATGGTCCAAAATAATGAGAAACGAGGCTAACTTTTTTTTTCAAATTTCAAAAAACATGGGCTATAACCTTTCGTTTTTGTCATTTCGTCATTTTTTTCAAATCTTCAAAAATGATGAAAAACGGCGCGCTATAGTATGCCGTACGATATGGGCTATAGCCCATGGTCCAAAATGATGAGAAACGAGGCTAACTTTTTTTTTCAAAATTTCAAAAAACATGGGCTATAACCTTTCGTTTTTGTCATTTCGTCATTTTTTTCAAATCTTCAAAAATGATGAAAAACGGCGCGCTATAGAATGCCGTACGATATGGGCTATAGCCCATGGTCCAAAATGATGAGAAACGAGGCTAACTTTTTTTTTCAAAATTTCAAAAAACATGGGCTATAACCTTTCGTTTTTGTCATTTCGTCATTTTTTTCAAATCTTCAAAAATGATGAAAAACGGCGCGCTATAGTATGCCGTACGATATGGGCTATAGCCCATGGTCCAAAATGATGAGAAACGAGGCTAACTTTTTTTTTCAAAATTTCAAAAAACATGGGCTATAACCTTTCGTTTTTGTCATTTTGTCATTTTTTTCAAATCTTCAAAAATGATGAAAAACGGCGCGCTATAGTATGCCGTACGATATGGGCTATAGCCCATGGTCCAAAATGATGAGAAACGAGGCTAACTTTTTTTTTCAAAATTTCAAAAAACATGGGCTATAACCTTTCGTTTTTGTCATTTCGTCATTTTTTTCAAATCTTCAAAAATGATGAAAAACGGCGCGCTATAGTATGCCGTACGATATGGGCTATAGCCCATGGTCCAAAATAATGAGAAACGAGGCTAACTTTTTTTTTCAAAATTTCAAAAAACATGGGCTATAACCTTTCGTTTTTGTCATTTTGTCATTTTTTCCAAATCTTCAAAAATGATGAAAAACGGCGCGCTATAGTATGCCGTACGATATGGGCTATAGCCCATGGTCCAAAATGATGAGAAACGAGGCTAACTTTTTTTTTCAAAATTTCAAAAAACATGGGCTATAACCTTTCGTTTTTGTCATTTTGTCATTTTTTCCAAATCTTCAAAAATGATGAAAAACGGCGCGCTATAGTATGCCGTACGATATGGGCTATAGCCCATGGTCCAAAATGATGAGAAACGAGGCTAACTTTTTTTTTCAAAATTTCAAAAAACATGGGCTATAACCTTTCGTTTTTGTCATTTCGTCATTTTTTCAAATCTTCAAAAATGATGAAAAACGGCGCGCTATAGTATGCCGTACGATATGGGCTATAGCCCATGGTCCAAAATGATGAGAAACGAGGCTAACTTTTTTTTTCAAAATTTCAAAAAACATGGGCTATAACCTTTCGTTTTTGTCATTTCGTCATTTTTTTCAAATCTTCAAAAAGGATGAAAAACGGCGCGCTATAGTATGCCGTACGATATGGGCTATAGCCCATGGTCCAAAATGATGAGAAACGAGGCTAACTTCTTTTTTCAAAATTTCAAAAACATGGGCTATAACCTTTCGTTTTTGTCATTTTGTCATTTTTTTCAAATCTTCAAAAATGATGAAAAACGGCGCGCTATAGTATGCCGTACGATATGGGCTATAGCCCATGGTCCAAAATGATGAGAAACGAGGCTAACTTTTTTTTTCAAAATTTCAAAAAACATGGGCTATAACCTTTCGTTTTTGTCATTTTGTCATTTTTTTCAAATCTTCAAAAATGATGAAAAACGGCGCGCTATAGTATGCCGTACGATATGGGCCCATGGTCCAAAATGATGAGAAACGAGGCTAACTTTTTTTTTCAAAATTTCAAAAAACATGGGCTATAACCTTTCGTTTTTGTCATTTTGTCATTTTTTTCAAATCTTCAAAAATGATGAAAAACGGCGCGCTATAGTATGCCGTACGATATGGGCTATAGCCCATGGTCCAAAATGATGAGAAACGAGGCTAACTTTTTTTTTCAAAATTTCAAAAAACATGGGCTATAACCTTTCGTTTTTGTCATTTTGTCATTTTTTTCAAATCTTCAAAAATGATGAAAAACGGCGCGCTATAGTATGCCGTACGATATGGGCTATAGCCCATGGTCCAAAATGATGAGAAACGAGGCTAACTTTTTTTTTCAAAATTTCTAAAAACATGGGCTATAACCTTTCGTTTTTGTCATTTCGTCATTTTTTTCAAATCTTCAAAAATGATGAAAAACGGCGCGCTATAGTATGCCGTACGATATGGGCTATAGCCCATGGTCCAAAATGATGAGAAACGAGGCTAACTTTTTTTTTCAAAATTTCAAAAAACATGGGCTATAACCTTTCGTTTTTGTCATTTCGTCATTTTTTTCAAATCTTCAAAAATGATGAAAAACGGCGCGCTATAGTATGCCGTACGATATGGGCTATAGCCCATGGTCCAAAATGATGAGAAACGAGGCTAACTTTTTTTTTCAAAATTTCAAAAACATGGGCTATAACCTTTCGTTTTTGTCATTTTGTCATTTTTTTCAAATCTTCAAAAATGATGAAAAACGGCGCGCTATAGTATGCCGTACGATATGGGCTATAGCCCATGGTCCAAAATGATGAGAAACGAGGCTAACTTTTTTTTTCAAAATTTCAAAAAACATGGGCTATAACCTTTCGTTTTTGTCATTTCGTCATTTTTTTCAAATCTTCAAAAATGATGAAAAACGGCGCGCTATAGTATGCCGTACGATATGGGCTATAGCCAATGGTCCAAAATGATGAGAAACGAGGCTAACTTTTTTTTTCAAAATTTCAAAAAACATGGGCTATAACCTTTCGTTTTTGTCATTTTGTCATTTTTTTCAAATCTTCAAAAATGATGAAAAACGGCGCGCTATAGTATGCCGTACGATATGGGCTATAGCCCATGGTCCAAAATGATGAGAAACGAGGCTAACTTTTTTTTTCAAAATTTCAAAAAACATGGGCTATAACCCATCGTTTTTGTCATTTCGTCATTTTTTTCAAATCTTCAAAAATGATGAAAAACGGCGCGCTATAGTATGCCGTACGATATGGGCTATAGCCCATGGTCCAAAATGATGAGAAACGAGGCTAACTTTTTTTTTCAAAATTTCAAAAAACATGGGCTATAACCTTTCGTTTTTGTCATTTTGTCATTTTTTCAAATCTTCAAAAATGATGAAAAACGGCGCGCTATAGTATGCCGTACGATATGGGCTATAGCCCATGGTCCAAAATGATGAGAAACGAGGCTAACTTTTTTTTTCAAAATTTCAAAAAACATGGGCTATAACCTTTCGTTTTTGTCATTTCTTAATTTTTTAAAAATCTTTAAAAATGATGAAAAACGGCGCGCTATAGAATGCCGTACGATATGGGCTATAGCCCATTGTCCAAAATGATTAGAAACGAGGCTAACTTTTTTTTTCAAAATTTCAAAAAACATGGGCTATAACCTTTCGTTTTTGTCATTTTGTCATTTTTTTCAAATCTTCAAAAATGATGAAAAACGGCGCGCTATAGTATGCCGTACGATATGGGCTATAGCCCATGGTCCAAAATGATGAGAAACGAGGCTAACTTTTTTTTTCAAAATTTCAAAAAACATGGGCTATAACCTTTCGTTTTTGTTATTTCGTCATTTTTTTCAAATCTTCAAAAATGATGAAAAACGGCGCGCTATAGTATGCCGTACGATATGGGCTATAGCCCATGGTCTAAAATGATGAGAAACGAGGCTAACTTTTTTTTTCAAAATTTCAAAAAACATGGGCTATAACCTTTCGTTTTTGTCATTTCGTCATTTTTTTCAAATCTTCAAAAATGATGAAAAACGGCGCGCTATAGTATGCCGTACGATATGGGCTATAGCCCATGGTCCAAAATGATGAGAAACGAGGCTAACTTTTTTTTTCAAAATTTCAAAAAACATGGGCTATAACCTTTCGTTTTTGTCATTTCGTCATTTTTTTCAAATCTTCAAAAATGATGAAAACGGCGCGCTATAGAATGCCGTACGATATGGGCTATAGCCCATGGTCCAAAATGATGAGAAACGAGGCTAACTTTTTTTTTCAAAATTTCAAAAAACATGGGCTATAACCTTTCGTTTTTGTCATTTCGTCATTTTTTTCAAATCTTTAAAAATGATGAAAAACGGCGCGCTATAGAATGCCGTACGATATGGGCTATAGCCCATGGTCCAAAATGATGAGAAACGAGGCTAACTTTTTTTTTCAAAATTTCAAAAAACATGGGCTATAACCTTTCGTTTTTCTCATTTTGTCATTTTTTTCAAATCTTCAAAAATGATGAAAAACGGCGCGCTATAGTATGCCGTACGATATGGGCTATAGCCCATGGTCCAAAATGATGAGAAACGAGGCTAACTTTTTTTTTCAAAATTTCAAAAAACATGGGCTATAACCTTTCGTTTTTGTCATTTCGTCATTTTTTTCAAATCTTCAAAAATGATGAAAAACGGCGCGCTATAGTATGCCGTACGATATGGGCTATAGCCCATGGTCCAAAATGATGAGAAACGAGGCTAACTTTTTTTTTCAAAATTTCAAAAAACATGGGCTATAACCTTTCGTTTTTGTCATTTCGTATTTTTTTCAAATCTTTAAAAATGATGAAAAACGGCGCGCTATAGAATGCCGTACGATATGGGCTATAGCCCATGGTCCAAAATAATGAGAAACGAGGCTAACTTTTTTTTTCAAATTTCAAAAAACATGGGCTATAACCTTTCGTTTTTGTCATTTCGTCATTTTTTTCAAATCTTCAAAAATGATGAAAAACGGCGCGCTATAGTATGCCGTACGATATGGGCTATAGCCCATGGTCCAAAATGATGAGAAACGAGGCTAACTTTTTTTTTCAAAATTTCAAAAAACATGGGCTATAACCTTTCGTTTTTGTCATTTCGTCATTTTTTTCAAATCTTCAAAAATGATGAAAAACGGCGCGCTATAGAATGCCGTACGATATGGGCTATAGCCCATGGTCCAAAATGATGAGAAACGAGGCTAACTTTTTTTTTCAAAATTTCAAAAAACATGGGCTATAACCTTTCGTTTTTGTCATTTCGTCATTTTTTTCAAATCTTCAAAAATGATGAAAAACGGCGCGCTATAGTATGCCGTACGATATGGGCTATAGCCCATGGTCCAAAATGATGAGAAACGAGGCTAACTTTTTTTTTCAAAATTTCAAAAAACATGGGCTATAACCTTTCGTTTTTGTCATTTTGTCATTTTTTTCAAATCTTCAAAAATGATGAAAAACGGCGCGCTATAGTATGCCGTACGATATGGGCTATAGCCCATGGTCCAAAATGATGAGAAACGAGGCTAACTTTTTTTTTCAAAATTTCAAAAAACATGGGCTATAACCTTTCGTTTTTGTCATTTCGTCATTTTTTTCAAATCTTCAAAAATGATGAAAAACGGCGCGCTATAGTATGCCGTACGATATGGGCTATAGCCCATGGTCCAAAATAATGAGAAACGAGGCTAACTTTTTTTTTCAAAATTTCAAAAAACATGGGCTATAACCTTTCGTTTTTGTCATTTTGTCATTTTTTCCAAATCTTCAAAAATGATGAAAAACGGCGCGCTATAGTATGCCGTACGATATGGGCTATAGCCCATGGTCCAAAATGATGAGAAACGAGGCTAACTTTTTTTTTCAAAATTTCAAAAAACATGGGCTATAACCTTTCGTTTTTGTCATTTTGTCATTTTTTCCAAATCTTCAAAAATGATGAAAAACGGCGCGCTATAGTATGCCGTACGATATGGGCTATAGCCCATGGTCCAAAATGATGAGAAACGAGGCTAACTTTTTTTTTCAAAATTTCAAAAAACATGGGCTATAACCTTTCGTTTTTGTCATTTTGTCATTTTTTTCAAATCTTCAAAAATGATGAAAAACGGCGCGCTATAGTATGCCGTACGATATGGGCTATAGCCCATGGTCCAAAATGATGAGAAACGAGGCTAACTTTTTTTTTCAAAATTTCAAAAAACATGGGCTATAACCTTTCGTTTTTGTCATTTCGTCATTTTTTCAAATCTTCAAAAATGATGAAAAACGGCGCGCTATAGTATGCCGTACGATATGGGCTATAGCCCATGGTCCAAAATGATGAGAAACGAGGCTAACTTTTTTTTTCAAAATTTCAAAAAACATGGGCTATAACCTTTCGTTTTTGTCATTTCGTCATTTTTTTCAAATCTTCAAAAAGGATGAAAAACGGCGCGCTATAGTATGCCGTACGATATGGGCTATAGCCCATGGTCCAAAATGATGAGAAACGAGGCTAACTTCTTTTTTCAAAATTTCAAAAACATGGGCTATAACCTTTCGTTTTTGTCATTTTGTCATTTTTTTCAAATCTTCAAAAATGATGAAAAACGGCGCGCTATAGTATGCCGTACGATATGGGCTATAGCCCATGGTCCAAAATGATGAGAAACGAGGCTAACTTTTTTTTTCAAAATTTCAAAAAACATGGGCTATAACCTTTCGTTTTTGTCATTTTGTCATTTTTTTCAAATCTTCAAAAATGATGAAAAACGGCGCGCTATAGTATGCCGTACGATATGGGCCCATGGTCCAAAATGATGAGAAACGAGGCTAACTTTTTTTTTCAAAATTTCAAAAAACATGGGCTATAACCTTTCGTTTTTGTCATTTTGTCATTTTTTTCAAATCTTCAAAAATGATGAAAAACGGCGCGCTATAGTATGCCGTACGATATGGGCTATAGCCCATGGTCCAAAATGATGAGAAACGAGGCTAACTTTTTTTTTCAAAATTTCAAAAAACATGGGCTATAACCTTTCGTTTTTGTCATTTTGTCATTTTTTTCAAATCTTCAAAAATGATGAAAAACGGCGCGCTATAGTATGCCGTACGATATGGGCTATAGCCCATGGTCCAAAATGATGAGAAACGAGGCTAACTTTTTTTTTCAAAATTTCTAAAAACATGGGCTATAACCTTTCGTTTTTGTCATTTCGTCATTTTTTTCAAATCTTCAAAAATGATGAAAAACGGCGCGCTATAGTATGCCGTACGATATGGGCTATAGCCCATGGTCCAAAATGATGAGAAACGAGGCTAACTTTTTTTTTCAAAATTTCAAAAAACATGGGCTATAACCTTTCGTTTTTGTCATTTCGTCATTTTTTTCAAATCTTCAAAAATGATGAAAAACGGCGCGCTATAGTATGCCGTACGATATGGGCTATAGCCCATGGTCCAAAATGATGAGAAACGAGGCTAACTTTTTTTTTCAAAATTTCAAAAACATGGGCTATAACCTTTCGTTTTTGTCATTTTGTCATTTTTTTCAAATCTTCAAAAATGATGAAAAACGGCGCGCTATAGTATGCCGTACGATATGGGCTATAGCCCATGGTCCAAAATGATGAGAAACGAGGCTAACTTTTTTTTTCAAAATTTCAAAAAACATGGGCTATAACCTTTCGTTTTTGTCATTTCGTCATTTTTTTCAAATCTTCAAAAATGATGAAAAACGGCGCGCTATAGTATGCCGTACGATATGGGCTATAGCCAATGGTCCAAAATGATGAGAAACGAGGCTAACTTTTTTTTTCAAAATTTCAAAAAACATGGGCTATAACCTTTCGTTTTTGTCATTTTGTCATTTTTTTCAAATCTTCAAAAATGATGAAAAACGGCGCGCTATAGTATGCCGTACGATATGGGCTATAGCCCATGGTCCAAAATGATGAGAAACGAGGCTAACTTTTTTTTTCAAAATTTCAAAAAACATGGGCTATAACCCATCGTTTTTGTCATTTCGTCATTTTTTTCAAATCTTCAAAAATGATGAAAAACGGCGCGCTATAGTATGCCGTACGATATGGGCTATAGCCCATGGTCCAAAATGATGAGAAACGAGGCTAACTTTTTTTTTCAAAATTTCAAAAAACATGGGCTATAACCTTTCGTTTTTGTCATTTTGTCATTTTTTCAAATCTTCAAAAATGATGAAAAACGGCGCGCTATAGTATGCCGTACGATATGGGCTATAGCCCATGGTCCAAAATGATGAGAAACGAGGCTAACTTTTTTTTTCAAAATTTCAAAAAACATGGGCTATAACCTTTCGTTTTTGTCATTTCTTAATTTTTTTAAAATCTTTAAAAATGATGAAAAACGGCGCGCTATAGAATGCCGTACGATATGGGCTATAGCCCATTGTCCAAAATGATTAGAAACGAGGCTAACTTTTTTTTTCAAAATTTCAAAAAACATGGGCTATAACCTTTCGTTTTTGTCATTTTGTCATTTTTTCAAATCTTCAAAAATGATGAAAAACGGCGCGCTATAGTATGCCGTACGATATGGGCTATAGCCCATGGTCCAAAATGATGAGAAACGAGGCTAACTTTTTTTTTCAAAATTTCAAAAAACATGGGCTATAACCTTTCGTTTTTGTTATTTCGTCATTTTTTTCAAATCTTCAAAAATGATGAAAAACGGCGCGCTATAGTATGCCGTACGATATGGGCTATAGCCCATGGTCTAAAATGATGAGAAACGAGGCTAACTTTTTTTTTCAAAATTTCAAAAAACATGGGCTATAACCTTTCGTTTTTGTCATTTCGTCATTTTTTTCAAATCTTCAAAAATGATGAAAAACGGCGCGCTATAGTATGCCGTACGATATGGGCTATAGCCCATGGTCCAAAATGATGAGAAACGAGGCTAACTTTTTTTTTCAAAATTTCAAAAAACATGGGCTATAACCTTTCGTTTTTGTCATTTCGTCATTTTTTTCAAATCTTCAAAAATGATGAAAACGGCGCGCTATAGAATGCCGTACGATATGGGCTATAGCCCATGGTCCAAAATGATGAGAAACGAGGCTAACTTTTTTTTTCAAAATTTCAAAAAACATGGGCTATAACCTTTCGTTTTTGTCATTTCGTCATTTTTTTCAAATCTTTAAAAATGATGAAAAACGGCGCGCTATAGAATGCCGTACGATATGGGCTATAGCCCATGGTCCAAAATGATGAGAAACGAGGCTAACTTTTTTTTTCAAAATTTCAAAAAACATGGGCTATAACCTTTCGTTTTTCTCATTTTGTCATTTTTTTCAAATCTTCAAAAATGATGAAAAACGGCGCGCTATAGTATGCCGTACGATATGGGCTATAGCCCATGGTCCAAAATGATGAGAAACGAGGCTAACTTTTTTTTTCAAAATTTCAAAAAACATGGGCTATAACCTTTCGTTTTTGTCATTTCGTCATTTTTTTCAAATCTTCAAAAATGATGAAAAACGGCGCGCTATAGTATGCCGTACGATATGGGCTATAGCCCATGGTCCAAAATGATGAGAAACGAGGCTAACTTTTTTTTTCAAAATTTCAAAAAACATGGGCTATAACCTTTCGTTTTTGTCATTTCGTATTTTTTTCAAATCTTTAAAAATGATGAAAAACGGCGCGCTATAGAATGCCGTACGATATGGGCTATAGCCCATGGTCCAAAATAATGAGAAACGAGGCTAACTTTTTTTTTCAAAATTTCAAAAAACATGGGCTATAACCTTTCGTTTTTGTCATTTCGTCATTTTTTTCAAATCTTCAAAAATGATGAAAAACGGCGCGCTATAGTATGCCGTACGATATGGGCTATAGCCCATGGTCCAAAATGATGAGAAACGAGGCTAACTTTTTTTTTCAAAATTTCAAAAAACATGGGCTATAACCTTTCGTTTTTGTCATTTCGTCATTTTTTTCAAATCTTCAAAAATGATGAAAAACGGCGCGCTATAGAATGCCGTACGATATGGGCTATAGCCCATGGTCCAAAATGATGAGAAACGAGGCTAACTTTTTTTTTCAAAATTTCAAAAAACATGGGCTATAACCTTTCGTTTTTGTCATTTCGTCATTTTTTTCAAATCTTCAAAAATGATGAAAAACGGCGCGCTATAGTATGCCGTACGATATGGGCTATAGCCCATGGTCCAAAATGATGAGAAACGAGGCTAACTTTTTTTTTCAAAATTTCAAAAAACATGGGCTATAACCTTTCGTTTTTGTCATTTTGTCATTTTTTTCAAATCTTCAAAAATGATGAAAAACGGCGCGCTATAGTATGCCGTACGATATGGGCTATAGCCCATGGTCCAAAATGATGAGAAACGAGGCTAACTTTTTTTTTCAAAATTTCAAAAAACATGGGCTATAACCTTTCGTTTTTGTCATTTCGTCATTTTTTTCAAATCTTCAAAAATGATGAAAAACGGCGCGCTATAGTATGCCGTACGATATGGGCTATAGCCCATGGTCCAAAATAATGAGAAACGAGGCTAACTTTTTTTTTCAAAATTTCAAAAAACATGGGCTATAACCTTTCGTTTTTGTCATTTTGTCATTTTTTTCAAATCTTCAAAAATGATGAAAAACGGCGCGCTATAGAATGCCGTACGATATGGGCTATAGCCCATGGTCCAAAATAATGAGAAACGAGGCTAACTTTTTTTTTCAAAATTTCAAAAAACATGGGCTTTAACCTTTCGTTTTTGTCATTTCGTCATTTTTTTCAAATCTTCAAAAATGATGAAAAACGGCGCGCTATAGTATGCCGTACGATATGGGCTATAGCCCATGGTCCAAAATGATGAGAAACGAGGCTAACTTTTTTTTTCAAAATTTCAAAAAACATGGGCTATAACCTTTCGTTTTTGTCATTTCGTCATTTTTTTCAAATCTTCAAAAATGATGAAAAACGGCGCGCTATAGAATGCCGTACGATATGGGCTATAGCCCATGGTCCAAAATGATGAGAAACGAGGCTAACTTTTTTTTCCAAAATTTCAAAAAACATGGGCTATAACCTTTCGTTTTTGTCATTTCGTAATTTTTTTCAAATCTTTAAAAATGATGAAAAACGGCGCGCTATAGAATGCCGTACGATATGGGCTATAGCCCATGGTCCAAAATGATGAGAAACGAGGCTAACTTTTTTTTCCAAAATTTCAAAAAACATGGGCTATAACCTTTCGTTTTTGTCATTTTGTCATTTTTTTCAAATCTTCAAAAATGATGAAAAACGGCGCGCTATAGTATGCCGTACGATATGGGCTATAGCCCATGGTCCAAAATGATGAGAAACGAGGCTAACTTTTTTTTTCAAAATTTCAAAAAACATGGGCTATAACCTTTCGTTTTTGTCATTTCGTCATTTTTTTCAAATCTTCAAAAAGGATGAAAAACGGCGCGCTATAGTATGCCGTACGATATGGGCTATAGCCCATGGTCCAAAATGATGAGAAACGAGGCTAACTTTTTTTTTCAAAATTTCAAAAAACATGGGCTATAACCTTTCGTTTTTGTCATTTCGTATTTTTTTCAAATCTTTAAAAATGATGAAAAACGGCGCGCTATAGAATGCCGTACGATATGGGCTATAGCCCATGGTCCAAAATAATGAGAAACGAGGCTAACTTTTTTTTTCAAAATTTCAAAAAACATGGGCTATAACCTTTCGTTTTTGTCATTTCGTATTTTTTTCAAATCTTTAAAAATGATGAAAAACGGCGCGCTATAGAATGCCGTACGATATGGGCTATAGCCCATGGTCCAAAATAATGAGAAACGAGGCTAACTTTTTTTTTCAAAATTTCAAAAAACATGGGCTATAACCTTTCGTTTTTGTCATTTTGTCATTTTTTTCAAATCTTCAAAAATGATGAAAAACGGCGCGCTATAGTATGCCGTACGATATGGGCTATAGCCCATGGTCCAAAATGATGAGAAACGAGGCTAACTTTTTTTTTCAAAATTTCAAAAAACATGGGCTATAACCTTTCGTTTTTGTCATTTCGTCATTTTTTTCAAATCTTCAAAAATGATGAAAAACGGCGCGCTATAGTATGCCGTACGATATGGGCTATAGCCCATGGTCCAAAATGATGAGAAACGAGGCTAACTTTTTTTTTCAAAATTTCAAAAAACATGGGCTATAACCTTTCGTTTTTGTCATTTCGTAATTTTTTCAAATCTTTAAAAATGATGAAAAACGGCGCGCTATAGAATGCCGTACGATATGGGCTATAGCCCATGGTCCAAAATGATGAGAAACGAGGCTAACTTTTTTTTTCAAAATTTCAAAAAACATGGGCTATAACCTTTCGTTTTTGTCATTTCGTCATTTTTTTCAAATCTTTAAAAATGACGAAAAACGGCGCGCTATAGAATGCCGTACGATATGGGCTATAGCCCATGGTCCAAAATGATGAGAAACGAGGCTAACTTTTTTTTTCAAAATTTCAAAAAACATGGGCTATAACCTTTCGTTTTTGTCATTTTGTCATTTTTTTCAAATCTTCAAAAATGATGAAAAACGGCGCGCTATAGTATGCCGTACGATATGGGCTATAGCCCATGGTCCAAAATGATGAGAAACGAGGCTAACTTTTTTTTTCAAAATTTCAAAAAACATGGGCTATAACCTTTCGTTTTTGTCATTTCGTCATTTTTTTCAAATCTTCAAAAATGATGAAAAACGGCGCGCTATAGTATGCCGTACGATATGGGCTATAGCCCATGGTCCAAAATGATGAGAAACGAGGCTAACTTTTTTTTTCAAAATTTCAAAAAACATGGGCTATAACCTTTCGTTTTTGTCATTTCGTATTTTTTTCAAATCTTTAAAAATGATGAAAAACGGCGCGCTATAGAATGCCGTACGATATGGGCTATAGCCCATGGTCCAAAATAATGAGAAACGAGGCTAACTTTTTTTTTCAAAATTTCAAAAAACATGGGCTATAACCTTTCGTTTTTGTCATTTTGTAATTTTTTTCAAATCTTCAAAAATGATGAAAAACGGCGCGCTATAGTATGCCGTACGATATGGGCTATAGCCCATGGTCCAAAATGATGAGAAACGAGGCTAACTTTTTTTTTCAAAATTTCAAAAAACATGGGCTATAACCTTTCGTTTTTGTCATTTCGTCATTTTTTTCAAATCTTCAAAAATGATGAAAAACGGCGCGCTATAGTATGCCGTACGATATGGGCTATAGCCCATGGTCCAAAATGATGAGAAACGAGGCTAACTTTTTTTTCCAAAATTTCAAAAAACATGGGCTATAACCTTTCGTTTTTGTCATTTCGTAATTTTTTTCAAATCTTTAAAAATGATGAAAAACGGCGCGCTATAGAATGCCGTACGATATGGGCTATAGCCCATGGTCCAAAATGATGAGAAACGAGGCTAACTTTTTTTTTCAAAATTTCAAAAAACATGGGCTATAACCTTTCGTTTTTGTCATTTTGTCATTTTTTTCAAATCTTCAAAAATGATGAAAAACGGCGCGCTATAGTATGCCGTACGATATGGGCTATAGCCCATGGTCCAAAATGATGAGAAACGAGGCTAACTTTTTTTTTCAAAATTTCAAAAAACATGGGCTATAACCTTTCGTTTTTGTCATTTCGTCATTTTTTTCAAATCTTCAAAAATGATGAAAAACGGCGCGCTATAGTATGCCGTACGATATGGGCTATAGCCCATGGTCCAAAATGATGAGAAACGAGGCTAACTTTTTTTTTCAAAATTTCAAAAAACATGGGCTATAACCTTTCGTTTTTGTCATTTCGTCATTTTTTTCAAATCTTCAAAAATGATGAAAAACGGCGCGCTATAGTATGCCGTACGATATGGGCTATAGCCCATGGTCCAAAATGATGAGAAACGAGGCTAACTTTTTTTTTCAAAATTTCAAAAAACATGGGCTATAACCTTTCGTTTTTGTTATTTCGTCATTTTTTTCAAATCTTCAAAAATGATGAAAAACGGCGCGCTATAGTATGCCGTACGATATGGGCTATAGCCCATGGTCCAAAATGATGAGAAACGAGGCTAACTTTTTTTTTCAAAATTTCAAAAAACATGGGCTATAACCTTTCGTTTTTGTCATTTTGTCATTTTTTCCAAATCTTCAAAAATGATGAAAAACGAGGCTAACTTTTTTTTTCAAAATTTCAAAAAACATGGGCTATAACCTTTCGTTTTTGTCATTTCGTCATTTTTTTCAAATCTTCAAAAAATGATGAAAAACGGCGCGCTATAGTATGCCGTACGATATGGGCTATAGCCCATGGTCCAAAATGATGAGAAACGAGGCTAACTTTTTTTTTCAAAATTTCAAAAAACATGGGCTATAACCTTTCGTTTTTGTCATTTCGTAATTTTTTTCAAATCTTAAAAAATGATGAAAAACGGCGCGCTATAGTATGCCGTACGATATGGGCTATAGCCCATGGTCCAAAATGATGAGAAACGAGGCTAACTTTTTTTTTCAAAATTTCAAAAAACATGGGCTATAACCTTTCGTTTTTGTCATTTTGTCATTTTTTTCAAATCTTCAAAAATGATGAAAAACGGCGCGCTATAGTATGCCGTACGATATGGGCTATAGCCCATGGTCCAAAATGATGAGAAACGAGGCTAACTTTTTTTTTCAAAATTTCAAAAAACATGGGCTATAACCTTTCGTTTTTGTCATTTTGTCATTTTTTTCAAATCTTCAAAAATGATGAAAAACGGCGCGCTATAGTATGCCGTACGATATGGGCTATAGCCCATGGTCCAAAATGATGAGAAACGAGGCTAACTTTTTTTTTCAAAATTTCAAAAAACATGGGCTATAACCTTTCGTTTTTGTCATTTCGTCATTTTTTTCAAATCTTCAAAAATGATGAAAAACGGCGCGCTATAGTATGCCGTACGATATGGGCTATAGCCCATGGTCCAAAATGATGAGAAACGAGGCTAACTTTTTTTTTCAAAATTTCAAAAAACATGGGCTATAACCTTTCGTTTTTGTCATTTCGTATTTTTTTCAAATCTTTAAAAATGATGAAAAACGGCGCGCTATAGAATGCCGTACGATATGGGCTATAGCCCATGGTCCAAAATAATGAGAAACGAGGCTAACTTTTTTTTTCAAAATTTCAAAAAACATGGGCTATAACCTTTCGTTTTTGTCATTTTGTAATTTTTTTCAAATCTTCAAAAATGATGAAAAACGGCGCGCTATAGTATGCCGTACGATATGGGCTATAGCCCATGGTCCAAAATGATGAGAAACGAGGCTAACTTTTTTTTTCAAAATTTCAAAAAACATGGGCTATAACCTTTCGTTTTTGTCATTTCGTCATTTTTTTCAAATCTTCAAAAATGATGAAAAACGGCGCGCTATAGTATGCCGTACGATATGGGCTATAGCCCATGGTCCAAAATGATGAGAAACGAGGCTAACTTTTTTTTCCAAAATTTCAAAAAACATGGGCTATAACCTTTCGTTTTTGTCATTTCGTAATTTTTTTCAAATCTTTAAAAATGATGAAAAACGGCGCGCTATAGAATGCCGTACGATATGGGCTATAGCCCATGGTCCAAAATGATGAGAAACGAGGCTAACTTTTTTTTTCAAAATTTCAAAAAACATGGGCTATAACCTTTCGTTTTTGTCATTTTGTCATTTTTTTCAAATCTTCAAAAATGATGAAAAACGGCGCGCTATAGTATGCCGTACGATATGGGCTATAGCCCATGGTCCAAAATGATGAGAAACGAGGCTAACTTTTTTTTTCAAAATTTCAAAAAACATGGGCTATAACCTTTCGTTTTTGTCATTTCGTCATTTTTTTCAAATCTTCAAAAATGATGAAAAACGGCGCGCTATAGTATGCCGTACGATATGGGCTATAGCCCATGGTCCAAAATGATGAGAAACGAGGCTAACTTTTTTTTTCAAAATTTCAAAAAACATGGGCTATAACCTTTCGTTTTTGTCATTTCGTCATTTTTTTCAAATCTTCAAAAATGATGAAAAACGGCGCGCTATAGTATGCCGTACGATATGGGCTATAGCCCATGGTCCAAAATGATGAGAAACGAGGCTAACTTTTTTTTTCAAAATTTCAAAAAACATGGGCTATAACCTTTCGTTTTTGTTATTTCGTCATTTTTTTCAAATCTTCAAAAATGATGAAAAACGGCGCGCTATAGTATGCCGTACGATATGGGCTATAGCCCATGGTCCAAAATGATGAGAAACGAGGCTAACTTTTTTTTTCAAAATTTCAAAAAACATGGGCTATAACCTTTCGTTTTTGTCATTTTGTCATTTTTTCCAAATCTTCAAAAATGATGAAAAACGAGGCTAACTTTTTTTTTTCAAAATTTCAAAAAACATGGGCTATAACCTTTCGTTTTTGTCATTTCGTCATTTTTTTCAAATCTTCAAAAAATGATGAAAAACGGCGCGCTATAGTATGCCGTACGATATGGGCTATAGCCCATGGTCCAAAATGATGAGAAACGAGGCTAACTTTTTTTTTCAAAATTTCAAAAAACATGGGCTATAACCTTTCGTTTTTGTCATTTCGTCATTTTTTTCAAATCTTCAAAAATGATGAAAAACGGCGCGCTATAGTATGCCGTACGATATGGGCTATAGCCCATGGTCCAAAATGATGAGAAACGAGGCTAACTTTTTTTTTCAAAATTTCAAAAAACATGGGCTATAACCTTTCGTTTTTGTCATTTTGTCATTTTTTTCAAATCTTCAAAAATGATGAAAAACGGCGCGCTATAGTATGCCGTACGATATGGGCTATAGCCCATGGTCCAAAATGATGAGAAACGAGGCTAACTTTTTTTTTCAAAATTTCAAAAAACATGGGCTATAACCTTTCGTTTTTGTCATTTTGTCATTTTTTTCAAATCTTCAAAAATGATGAAAAACGGCGCGCTATAGTATGCCGTACGATATGGGCTATAGCCCATGGTCCAAAATTATGAGAAACGAGGCTAACTTTTCTTTTCAAAATTTCAAAAAACATGGGCTATAACCTTTCGTTTTTGTCATTTCGTCATTTTTTTCAAATCTTCAAAAATGATGAAAAACGGCGCGCTATAGTATGCCGTACGATATGGGCTATAGCCCATGGTCCAAAATGATGAGAAACGAGGCTAACTTTTTTTTTCAAAATTTCAAAAAACATGGGCTATAACCTTTCGTTATTGTCATTTCGTAATTTTTTCAAATCTTTAAAAATGATGAAAAACGGCGCGCTATAGAATGCCGTACGATATGGGCTATAGCCCATGGTCCAAAATGATGAGAAACGAGGCTAACTTTTTTTTTTCAAAATTTCAAAAAACATGGGCTATAACCTTTCGTTTTGTCATTTTGTCATTTTTTTCAAATCTTCAAAAATGATGAAAAACGGCGCGCTATAGTATGCCGTACGATATGGGCTATAGCCCATGGTCCAAAATGATGAGAAACGAGGCTAACTTTTTTTTTCAAAATTTCAAAAAACATGGGCTATAACCTTTCGTTTTTGTCATTTCGTCATTTTTTTCAAATCTTCAAAAATGATGAAAAACGGCGCGCTATAGTATGCCGTACGATATGGGCTATAGCCCATGGTCCAAAATGATGAGAAACGAGGCTAACTTTTTTTTTCAAAATTTCAAAAAACATGGGCTATAACCTTTCGTTTTTGTCATTTCGTAATTTTTTTCAAATCTTTAAAAATGATGAAAACGGCGCGCTATAGAATGCCGTACGATATGGGCTATAGCCCATGGTCCAAAATGATGAGAAACGAGGCTAACTTTTTTTTTCAAAATTTCAAAAAACATGGGCTATAACCTTTCGTTTTTGTCATTTTGTCATTTTTTTCAAATCTTCAAAAATGATGAAAAACGGCGCGCTATAGTATGCCGTACGATATGGGCTATAGCCCATGGTCCAAAATGATGAGAAACGAGGCTAACTTTTTTTTTCAAAATTTCAAAAAACATGGGCTATAACCTTTCGTTTTTGTCATTTCGTCATTTTTTTCAAATCTTCAAAAATGATGAAAAACGGCGCGCTATAGTATGCCGTACGATATGGGCTATAGCCCATGGTCCAAAATGATGAGAAACGAGGCTAACTTTTTTTTCCAAAATTTCAAAAAACATGGGCTATAACCTTTCGTTTTTGTCATTTCGTAATTTTTTTCAAATCTTAAAAAATGATGAAAAACGGCGCGCTATAGTATGCCGTACGATATGGGCTATAGCCCATGGTCCAAAATGATGAGAAACGAGGCTAACTTTTTTATTCAAAATTTCAAAAAACATGGGCTATAACATTTCGTTTTTGTCATTTTGTCATTTTTTTCAAATCTTCAAAAATGATGAAAAACGGCGCGCTATAGTATGCCGTACGATATGGGCTATAGCCCATGGTCCAAAATGATGAGAAACGAGGCTAACTTTTTTTTTCAAAATTTCAAAAAACATGGGCTATAACCTTTCGTTTTTGTCATTTCGTCATTTTTTTCAAATCTTCAAAAATGATGAAAAACGGCGCGCTATAGTATGCCGTACGATATGGGCTATAGCCCATGGTCCAAAATGATGAGAAACGAGGCTAACTTTTTTTTTCAAAATTTCAAAAAACATGGGCTATAACCTTTCGTTTTTGTCATTTCGTCATTTTTTCAAATCTTCAAAAATGATGAAAAACGGCGCGCTATAGTATGCCGTACGATATGGGCTATAGCCCATGGTCCAAAATGATGAGAAACGAGGCTAACTTTTTTTTTCAAAATTTCAAAAAACATGGGCTATAACCTTTCGTTTTTGTCATTTCGTCATTTTTTTCAAATCTTCAAAAAATGATGAAAAACGGCGCGCTATAGTATGCCGTACGATATGGGCTATAGCCCATGGTCCAAAATGATGAGAAACGAGGCTAACTTTTTTTTTCAAAATTTCAAAAAACATGGGCTATAACCTTTCGTTTTTGTCATTTCGTCATTTTTTTCAAATCTTAAAAAATGATGAAAAACGGCGCGCTATAGTATGCCGTACGATATGGGCTATAGCCCATGGTCCAAAATGATGAGAAACGAGGCTAACTTTTTTTTTCAAAATTTCAAAAAACATGGGCTATAACCTTTCGTTTTTGTCATTTTGTCATTTTTTTCAAATCTTCAAAAATGATGAAAAACGGCGCGCTATAGTATGCCGTACGATATGGGCTATAGCCCATGGTCCAAAATGATGAGAAACGAGGCTAACTTTTTTTTTCAAAATTTCAAAAAACATGGGCTATAACCTTTCGTTTTTGTCATTTCGTCATTTTTTTCAAATCTTCAAAAATGATGAAAAACGGCGCGCTATAGTATGCCGTACGATATGGGCTATAGCCCATGGTCCAAAATGATGAGAAACGAGGCTAACTTTTTTTTTCAAAATTTCAAAAAACATGGGCTATAACCTTTCGTTTTTGTCATTTCGTATTTTTTCAAATCTTTAAAAATGATGAAAAACGGCGCGCTATAGAATGCCGTACGATATGGGCTATAGCCCATGGTCCAAAATAATGAGAAACGAGGCTAACTTTTTTTTTCAAAATTTCAAAAAACATGGGCTATAACCTTTCGTTTTTGTCATTTTGTCATTTTTTTCAAATCTTCAAAAATGATGAAAAACGGCGCGCTATAGTATGCCGTACGATATGGGCTATAGCCCATGGTCCAAAATGATGAGAAACGAGGCTAACTTTTTTTTTCAAAATTTCAAAAAACATGGGCTATAACCTTTCGTTTTTGTCATTTCGTCATTTTTTTCAAATCTTCAAAAATGATGAAAAACGGCGCGCTATAGTATGCCGTACGATATGGGCTATAGCCCATGGTCCAAAATGATGAGAAACGAGGCTAACTTTTTTTTCCAAAATAAAAAAACATGGGCTATAACCTTTCGTTTTTGTCATTTCGTAATTTTTTTCAAATCTTTAAAAATGATGAAAAACGGCGCGCTATAGAATGCCGTACGATATGGGCTATAGCCCATGGTCCAAAATGATGAGAAACGAGGCTAACTTTTTTTTTCAAAATTTCAAAAAACATGGGCTATAACCTTTCGTTTTTGTCATTTTGTCATTTTTTTCAAATCTTCAAAAATGATGAAAAACGGCGCGCTATAGTATGCCGTACGATATGGGCTATAGCCCATGGTCCAAAATGATGAGAAACGAGGCTAACTTTTTTTTTCAAAATTTCAAAAAACATGGGCTATAACCTTTCGTTTTTGTCATTTCGTCATTTTTTTCAAATCTTCAAAAATGATGAAAAACGGCGCGCTATAGTATGCCGTACGATATGGGCTATAGCCCATGGTCCAAAATGATGAGAAACGAGGCTAACTTTTTTTTTCAAAATTTCAAAAAACATGGGCTATAACCTTTCGTTTTTGTCATTTCGTAATTTTTTTCAAATCTTAAAAAATGATGAAAAACGGCGCGCTATAGTATGCCGTACGATATGGGCTATAGCCCATGGTCCAAAATGATGAGAAACGAGGCTAACTTTTTTTTTCAAAATTTAAAAAAACATGGGCTATAACCTTTCGTTTTTGTCATTTTGTCATTTTTTTCAAATCTTCAAAAATGATGAAAAACGGCGCGCTATAGTATGCCGTACGATATGGGCTATAGCCCATGGTCCAAAATGATGAGAAACGAGGCTAACTTTTTTTTTCAAAATTTCAAAAAACATGGGCTATAACCTTTCGTTTTTGTCATTTTGTCATTTTTTTCAAATCTTCAAAAATGATGAAAAACGGCGCGCTATAGTATGCCGTACGATATGGGCTATAGCCCATGGTCCAAAATGATGAGAAACGAGGCTAACTTTTTTTTTCAAAATTTCAAAAAACATGGGCTATAACCTTTCGTTTTTGTCATTTCGTCATTTTTTTCAAATCTTCAAAAATGATGAAAAACGGCGCGCTATAGTATGCCGTACGATATGGGCTATAGCCCATGGTCCAAAATGATGAGAAACGAGGCTAACTTTTCTTTTCAAAATTTCAAAAAACATGGGCTATAACCTTTCGTTTTTGTCATTTTGTCATTTTTTTCAAATCTTCAAAAATGATGAAAAACGGCGCGCTATAGTATGCCGTACGATATGGGCTATAGCCCATGGTCCAAAATGATGAGAAACGAGGCTAACTTTTTTTTTTCAAAATTTCAAAAAACATGGGCTATAACCTTTCGTTTTTGTCATTTCGTCATTTTTTTCAAATCTTCAAAAATGATGAAAAACGGCGCGCTATAGTATGCCGTACGATATGGGCTATAGCCCATGGTCCAAAATGATGAGAAACGAGGCTAACTTTTTTTTTCAAAATTTCAAAAAACATGGGCTATAACCTTTCGTTTTTGTAATTTCGTAATTTTTTTCAAATCTTTAAAAATGATGAAAACGGCGCGCTATAGAATGCCGTACGATATGGGCTATAGCCCATGGTCCAAAATGATGAGAAACGAGGCTAACTTTTTTTTTCAAAATTTCAAAAAACATGGGCTATAACCTTTCGTTTTTGTCATTTTGTCATTTTTTTCAAATCTTCAAAAATGATGAAAAACGGCGCGCTATAGTATGCCGTACGATATGGGCTATAGCCCATGGTCCAAAATGATTAGAAACGAGGCTAACTTTTTCTTTCAAAATTTCAAAAAACATGGGCTATAACCTTTCGTTTTTGTCATTTCGTCATTTTTTTCAAATCTTCAAAAATGATGAAAAACGGCGCGCTATAGTATGCCGTACGATATGGGCTATAGCCCATGGTCCAAAATGATGAGAAACGAGGCTAACTTTTTTTTTCAAAATTTCAAAAAACATGGGCTATAACCTTTCGTTTTTGTCATTTCGTCATTTTTTTCAAATCTTCAAAAATGATGAAAAACGGCGCGCTATAGTATGCCGTACGATATGGGCTATAGCCCATGGTCCAAAATGATGAGAAACGAGGCTAACTTTTTTTTTCAAAATTTCAAAAAACATGGGCTATAACCTTTCGTTTTTGTCATTTTGTCATTTTTTTCAAATCTTCAAAAATGATGAAAAACGGCGCGCTATAGTATGCCGTACGATATGGGCTATAGCCCATGGTCCAAAATGATGAGAAACGAGGCTAACTTTTTTTTTCAAAATTTCAAAAAACATGGGCTATAACCTTTCGTTTTTGTCATTTTGTCATTTTTTTCAAATCTTCAAAAATGATGAAAAACGGCGCGCTATAGTATGCCGTACGATATGGGCTATAGCCCATGGTCCAAAATTATGAGAAACGAGGCTAACTTTTTTTTTCAAAATTTCAAAAAACATGGGCTATAACCTTTCGTTTTTGTCATTTCGTCATTTTTTTCAAATCTTCAAAAATGATGAAAAACGGCGCGCTATAGTATGCCGTACGATATGGGCTATAGCCCATGGTCCAAAATGATGAGAAACGAGGCTAACTTTTTTTTTCAAAATTTCAAAAAACATGGGCTATAACCTTTCGTTATTGTCATTTCGTAATTTTTTCAAATCTTTAAAAATGATGAAAAACGGCGCGCTATAGAATGCCGTACGATATGGGCTATAGCCCATGGTCCAAAATGATGAGAAACGAGGCTAACTTTTTTTTTCAAAATTTCAAAAAACATGGGCTATAACCTTTCGTTTTTGTCATTTCGTAATTTTTTTCAAATCTTAAAAAATGATGAAAAACGGCGCGCTATAGTATGCCGTACGATATGGGCTATAGCCCATGGTCCAAAATGATGAGAAACGAGGCTAACTTTTTTTTTCAAAATTTCAAAAAACATGGGCTATAACCTTTCGTTTTTGTCATTTTGTCATTTTTTTCAAATCTTCAAAAATGATGAAAAACGGCGCGCTATAGTATGCCGTACGATATGGGCTATAGCCCATGGTCCAAAATGATGAGAAACGAGGCTAACTTTTTTTTTCAAAATTTCAAAAAACATGGGCTATAACCTTTCGTTTTTGTCATTTTGTCATTTTTTTCAAATCTTCAAAAATGATGAAAAACGGCGCGCTATAGTATGCCGTACGATATGGGCTATAGCCCATGGTCCAAAATGATGAGAAACGAGGCTAACTTTTTTTTTCAAAATTTCAAAAAACATGGGCTATAACCTTTCGTTTTTGTCATTTTGTCATTTTTTTCAAATCTTCAAAAATGATGAAAAACGGCGCGCTATAGTATGCCGTACGATATGGGCTATAGCCCATGGTCCAAAATTATGAGAAACGAGGCTAACTTTTTTTTTCAAAATTTCAAAAAACATGGGCTATAACCTTTCGTTTTTGTCATTTCGTCATTTTTTTCAAATCTTCAAAAATGATGAAAAACGGCGCGCTATAGTATGCCGTACGATATGGGCTATAGCCCATGGTCCAAAATGATGAGAAACGAGGCTAACTTTTTTTTTCAAAATTTCAAAAAACATGGGCTATAACCTTTCGTTATTGTCATTTCGTAATTTTTTCAAATCTTTAAAAATGATGAAAAACGGCGCGCTATAGAATGCCGTACGATATGGGCTATAGCCCATGGTCCAAAATGATGAGAAACGAGGCTAACTTTTTTTTTCAAAATTTCAAAAAACATGGGCTATAACCTTTCGTTTTTGTCATTTCGTAATTTTTTTCAAATCTTAAAAAATGATGAAAAACGGCGCGCTATAGTATGCCGTACGATATGGGCTATAGCCCATGGTCCAAAATGATGAGAAACGAGGCTAACTTTTTTTTTCAAAATTTCAAAAAACATGGGCTATAACCTTTCGTTTTTGTCATTTTGTCATTTTTTTCAAATCTTCAAAAATGATGAAAAACGGCGCGCTATAGTATGCCGTACGATATGGGCTATAGCCCATGGTCCAAAATGATGAGAAACGAGGCTAACTTTTTTTTTCAAAATTTCAAAAAACATGGGCTATAACCTTTCGTTTTTGTCATTTTGTCATTTTTTTCAAATCTTCAAAAATTATGAAAAACGGCGCGCTATAGTATGCCGTACGATATGGGCTATAGCCCATGGTCCAAAATGATGAGAAACGAGGCTAACTTTTTTTTTCAAAATTTCAAAAAACATGGGCTATAACCTTTCGTTTTTGTCATTTCGTCATTTTTTTCAAATCTTCAAAAATGATGAAAAACGGCGCGCTATAGTATGCCGTACGATATGGGCTATAGCCCATGGTCCAAAATGATGAGAAACGAGGCTAACTTTTTTTTTCAAAATTTCAAAAAACATGGGCTATAACCTTTCGTTTTTGTCATTTTGTCATTTTTTTCAAATCTTCAAAAATGATGAAAAACGGCGCGCTATAGTATGCCGTACGATATGGGCTATAGCCCATGGTCCAAAATGATGAGAAACGAGGCTAACTTTTTTTTTCAAAATTTCAAAAAACATGGGCTATAACCTTTCGTTTTTGTCATTTTGTCATTTTTTTCAAATCTTCAAAAATGATGAAAAACGGCGCGCTATAGTATGCCGTACGATATGGGCTATAGCCCATGGTCCAAAATTATGAGAAACGAGGCTAACTTTTTTTTTCAAAATTTCAAAAAACATGGGCTATAACCTTTCGTTTTTGTCATTTCGTCATTTTTTTCAAATCTTCAAAAATGATGAAAAACGGCGCGCTATAGTATGCCGTACGATATGGGCTATAGCCCATGGTCCAAAATGATGAGAAACGAGGCTAACTTTTTTTTTCAAAATTTCAAAAAACATGGGCTATAACCTTTCGTTATTGTCATTTCGTAATTTTTTCAAATCTTTAAAAATGATGAAAAACGGCGCGCTATAGAATGCCGTACGATATGGGCTATAGCCCATGGTCCAAAATGATGAGAAACGAGGCTAACTTTTTTTTTCAAAATTTCAAAAAACATGGGCTATAACCTTTCGTTTTTGTCATTTCGTCATTTTTTTCAAATCTTCAAAAATGATGAAAAACGGCGCGCTATAGTATGCCGTACGATATGGGCTATAGCCCATGGTCCAAAATGATGAGAAACGAGGCTAACTTTTTTTTTCAAAATTTCAAAAAACATGGGCTATAACCTTTCGTTTTTGTCATTTTGTCATTTTTTTCAAATCTTCAAAAATGATGAAAAACGGCGCGCTATAGTATGCCGTACGATATGGGCTATAGCCCATGGTCCAAAATGATGAGAAACGAGGCTAACTTTTTTTTTCAAAATTTCAAAAAACATGGGCTATAACCTTTCGTTTTTGTCATTTTGTCATTTTTTTCAAATCTTCAAAAATGATGAAAAACGGCGCGCTATAGTATGCCGTACGATATGGGCTATAGCCCATGGTCCAAAATTATGAGAAACGAGGCTAACTTTTTTTTTCAAAATTTCAAAAAACATGGGCTATAACCTTTCGTTTTTGTCATTTCGTCATTTTTTTCAAATCTTCAAAAATGATGAAAAACGGCGCGCTATAGTATGCCGTACGATATGGGCTATAGCCCATGGTCCAAAATGATGAGAAACGAGGCTAACTTTTTTTTTCAAAATTTCAAAAAACATGGGCTATAACCTTTCGTTATTGTCATTTCGTAATTTTTTCAAATCTTTAAAAATGATGAAAAACGGCGCGCTATAGAATGCCGTACGATATGGGCTATAGCCCATGGTCCAAAATGATGAGAAACGAGGCTAACTTTTTTTTTTCAAAATTTCAAAAAACATGGGCTATAACCTTTCGTTTTTGTCATTTCGTCATTTTTTTCAAATCTTCAAAAATGATGAAAAACGGCGCGCTATAGTATGCCGTACGATATGGGCTATAGCCCATGGTCCAAAATGATGAGAAACGAGGCTAACTTTTTTTTTCAAAATTTCAAAAAACATGGGCTATAACCTTTCGTTTTTGTCATTTCGTAATTTTTTTCAAATCTTTAAAAATGATGAAAACGGCGCGCTATAGAATGCCGTACGATATGGGCTATAGCCCATGGTCCAAAATGATGAGAAACGAGGCTAACTTTTTTTTTCAAAATTTCAAAAAACATGGGCTATAACCTTTCGTTTTTGTCATTTTGTCATTTTTTTCAAATCTTCAAAAATGATGAAAAACGGCGCGCTATAGTATGCCGTACGATATGGGCTATAGCCCATGGTCCAAAATGATTAGAAACGAGGCTAACTTTTTTTTTCAAAATTTCAAAAAACATGGGCTATAACCTTTCGTTTTTGTCATTTCGTCATTTTTTTCAAATCTTCAAAAATGATGAAAAACGGCGCGCTATAGTATGCCGTACGATATGGGCTATAGCCCATGGTCCAAAATGATGAGAAACGAGGCTAACTTTTTTTTTCAAAATTTCAAAAAACATGGGCTATAACCTTTCGTTTTTGTCATTTCGTCATTTTTTTCAAATCTTCAAAAATGATGAAAAACGGCGCGCTATAGTATGCCGTACGATATGGGCTATAGCCCATGGTCCAAAATGATGAGAAACGAGGCTAACTTTTTTTTTCAAAATTTCAAAAAACATGGGCTATAACCTTTCGTTTTTGTCATTTTGTCATTTTTTTCAAATCTTCAAAAATGATGAAAAACGGCGCGCTATAGTATGCCGTACGATATGGGCTATAGCCCATGGTCCAAAATGATGAGAAACGAGGCTAACTTTTTTTTTCAAAATTTCAAAAAACATGGGCTATAACCTTTCGTTTTTGTCATTTTGTCATTTTTTTCAAATCTTCAAAAATGATGAAAAACGGCGCGCTATAGTATGCCGTACGATATGGGCTATAGCCCATGGTCCAAAATTATGAGAAACGAGGCTAACTTTTTTTTTCAAAATTTCAAAAAACATGGGCTATAACCTTTCGTTTTTGTCATTTCGTCATTTTTTTCAAATCTTCAAAAATGATGAAAAACGGCGCGCTATAGTATGCCGTACGATATGGGCTATAGCCCATGGTCCAAAATGATGAGAAACGAGGCTAACTTTTTTTTTCAAAATTTCAAAAAACATGGGCTATAACCTTTCGTTATTGTCATTGCGTAATTTTTTCAAATCTTTAAAAATGATGAAAAACGGCGCGCTATAGAATGCCGTACGATATGGGCTATAGCCCATGGTCCAAAATGATGAGAAACGAGGCTAACTTTTTTTTTTCAAAATTTCAAAAAACATGGGCTATAACCTTTCGTTTTGTCATTTTGTCATTTTTTTCAAATCTTCAAAAATGATGAAAAACGGCGCGCTATAGTATGCCGTACGATATGGGCTATAGCCCATGGTCCAAAATGATGAGAAACGAGGCTAACTTTTTTTTTCAAAATTTCAAAAAACATGGGCTATAACCTTTCGTTTTTGTCATTTCGTCATTTTTTTCAAATCTTCAAAAATGATGAAAAACGGCGCGCTATAGTATGCCGTACGATATGGGCTATAGCCCATGGTCCAAAATGATGAGAAACGAGGCTAACTTTTTTTTTCAAAATTTCAAAAAACATGGGCTATAACCTTTCGTTTTTGTCATTTCGTAATTTTTTTCAAATCTTTAAAAATGATGAAAAACGGCGCGCTATAGAATGCCGTACGATATGGGCTATAGCCCATGGTCCAAAATGATGAGAAACGAGGCTAACTTTTTTTTTCAAAATTTCAAAAAACATGGGCTATAACCTTTCGTTTTTGTCATTTTGTCATTTTTTTCAAATCTTCAAAAATGATGAAAAACGGCGCGCTATAGTATGCCGTACGATATGGGCTATAGCCCATGGTCCAAAATGATTAGAAACGAGGCTAACTTTTTTTTTCAAAATTTCAAAAAACATGGGCTATAACCTTTCGTTTTTGTCATTTCGTCATTTTTTTCAAATCTTCAAAAATGATGAAAAACGGCGCGCTATAGTATGCCGTACGATATGGGCTATAGCCCATGGTCCAAAATGATGAGAAACGAGGCTAACTTTTTTTTTCAAAATTTCAAAAAACATGGGCTATAACCTTTCGTTTTTGTCATTTCGTCATTTTTTTCAAATCTTCAAAAATGATGAAAAACGGCGCGCTATAGTATGCCGTACGATATGGGCTATAGCCCATGGTCCAAAATGATGAGAAACGAGGCTAACTTTTTTTTCAAAATTTCAAAAAACATGGGCTATAACCTTTCGTTTTTGTCATTTTGTCATTTTTTTCAAATCTTCAAAAATGATGAAAAACGGCGCGCTATAGTATGCCGTACGATATGGGCTATAGCCCATGGTCCAAAATGATGAGAAACGAGGCTAACTTTTTTTTTCAAAATTTCAAAAAACATGGGCTATAACCTTTCGTTTTTGTCATTTTGTCATTTTTTTCAAATCTTCAAAAATGATGAAAAACGGCGCGCTATAGTATGCCGTACGATATGGGCTATAGCCCATGGTCCAAAATGATGAGAAACGAGGCTAACTTTTTTTTTCAAAATTTCAAAAAACATGGGCTATAACCTTTCGTTTTTGTCATTTTGTCATTTTTTTCAAATCTTCAAAAATGATGAAAAACGGCGCGCTATAGTATGCCGTACGATATGGGCTATAGCCCATGGTCCAAAATGATGAGAAACGAGGCTAACTTTTTTTTTCAAAATTTCAAAAACATGGGCTATAACCTTTCGTTTTTGTCATTTTGTCATTTTTTTCAAATCTTCAAAAATGATGAAAAACGGCGCGCTATAGTATGCCGTACGATATGGGCTATAGCCCATGGTCCAAAATGATGAGAAACGAGGCTAACTTTTTTTTTCAAAATTTCAAAAAACATGGGCTATAACCTTTCGTTTTTGTCATTTCGTCATTTTTTTCAAATCTTCAAAAATGATGAAAAACGGCGCGCTATAGTATGCCGTACGATATGGGCTATAGCCCATGGTCCAAAATGATGAGAAACGAGGCTAACTTTTTTTTCCAAAATTTCAAAAAACATGGGCTATAACCTTTCGTTTTTGTCATTTCGTCATTTTTTTCAAATCTTCAAAAATGATGAAAAACGGCGCGCTATAGTATGCCGTACGATATGGGCTATAGCCCATGGTCCAAAATGATGAGAAACGAGGCTAACTTTTTTTTTCAAAATTTCAAAAAACATGGGCTATAACCTTTCGTTATTGTCATTTCGTAATTTTTTCAAATCTTTAAAAATGATGAAAAACGGCGCGCTATAGAATGCCGTACGATATGGGCTATAGCCCATGGTCCAAAATGATGAGAAACGAGGCTAACTTTTTTTTTTCAAAATTTCAAAAAACATGGGCTATAACCTTTCGTTTTTGTCATTTCGTCATTTTTTTCAAATCTTCAAAAATGATGAAAAACGGCGCGCTATAGTATGCCGTACGATATGGGCTATAGCCCATGGTCCAAAATGATGAGAAACGAGGCTAACTTTTTTTTTCAAAATTTCAAAAAACATGGGCTATAACCTTTCGTTTTTGTCATTTCGTAATTTTTTTCAAATCTTTAAAAATGATGAAAACGGCGCGCTATAGAATGCCGTACGATATGGGCTATAGCCCATGGTCCAAAATGATGAGAAACGAGGCTAACTTTTTTTTTCAAAATTTCAAAAAACATGGGCTATAACCTTTCGTTTTTGTCATTTTGTCATTTTTTTCAAATCTTCAAAAATGATGAAAAACGGCGCGCTATAGTATGCCGTACGATATGGGCTATAGCCCATGGTCCAAAATGATTAGAAACGAGGCTAACTTTTTTTTTCAAAATTTCAAAAAACATGGGCTATAACCTTTCGTTTTTGTCATTTCGTCATTTTTTTCAAATCTTCAAAAATGATGAAAAACGGCGCGCTATAGTATGCCGTACGATATGGGCTATAGCCCATGGTCCAAAATGATGAGAAACGAGGCTAACTTTTTTTTTCAAAATTTCAAAAAACATGGGCTATAACCTTTCGTTTTTGTCATTTCGTCATTTTTTTCAAATCTTCAAAAATGATGAAAAACGGCGCGCTATAGTATGCCGTACGATATGGGCTATAGCCCATGGTCCAAAATGATGAGAAACGAGGCTAACTTTTTTTTCAAAATTTCAAAAAACATGGGCTATAACCTTTCGTTTTTGTCATTTTGTCATTTTTTTCAAATCTTCAAAAATGATGAAAAACGGCGCGCTATAGTATGCCGTACGATATGGGCTATAGCCCATGGTCCAAAATGATGAGAAACGAGGCTAACTTTTTTTTTCAAAATTTCAAAAAACATGGGCTATAACCTTTCGTTTTTGTCATTTTGTCATTTTTTTCAAATCTTCAAAAATGATGAAAAACGGCGCGCTATAGTATGCCGTACGATATGGGCTATAGCCCATGGTCCAAAATTATGAGAAACGAGGCTAACTTTTTTTTTCAAAATTTCAAAAAACATGGGCTATAACCTTTCGTTTTTGTCATTTCGTCATTTTTTTCAAATCTTCAAAAATGATGAAAAACGGCGCGCTATAGTATGCCGTACGATATGGGCTATAGCCCATGGTCCAAAATGATGAGAAACGAGGCTAACTTTTTTTTTCAAAATTTCAAAAAACATGGGCTATAACCTTTCGTTATTGTCATTTCGTAATTTTTTCAAATCTTTAAAAATGATGAAAAACGGCGCGCTATAGAATGCCGTACGATATGGGCTATAGCCCATGGTCCAAAATGATGAGAAACGAGGCTAACTTTTTTTTTTCAAAATTTCAAAAAACATGGGCTATAACCTTTCGTTTTGTCATTTTGTCATTTTTTTCAAATCTTCAAAAATGATGAAAAACGGCGCGCTATAGTATGCCGTACGATATGGGCTATAGCCCATGGTCCAAAATGATGAGAAACGAGGCTAACTTTTTTTTTCAAAATTTCAAAAAACATGGGCTATAACCTTTCGTTTTTGTCATTTCGTCATTTTTTTCAAATCTTCAAAAATGATGAAAAACGGCGCACTATAGTATGCCGTACGATATGGGCTATAGCCCATGGTCCAAAATGATGAGAAACGAGGCTAACTTTTTTTTTCAAAATTTCAAAAAACATGGGCTATAACCTTTCGTTTTTGTCATTTTGTCATTTTTTTCAAATCTTCAAAAATGATGAAAAACGGCGCGCTATAGTATGCCGTACGATATGGGCTATAGCCCATGGTCCAAAATGATGAGAAACGAGGCTAACTTTTTTTTTCAAAATTTCAAAAAACATGGGCTATAACCTTTCGTTTTTGTCATTTTGTCATTTTTTTCAAATCTTCAAAAATGATGAAAAACGGCGCGCTATAGTATGCCGTACGATATGGGCTATAGCCCATGGTCCAAAATTATGAGAAACGAGGCTAACTTTTTTTTTCAAAATTTCAAAAAACATGGGCTATAACCTTTCGTTTTTGTCATTTCGTCATTTTTTTCAAATCTTCAAAAATGATGAAAAACGGCGCGCTATAGTATGCCGTACGATATGGGCTATAGCCCATGGTCCAAAATGATGAGAAACGAGGCTAACTTTTTTTTTCAAAATTTCAAAAAACATGGGCTATAACCTTTCGTTATTGTCATTTCGTAATTTTTTCAAATCTTTAAAAATGATGAAAAACGGCGCGTTATAGAATGCCGTACGATATGGGCTATAGCCCATGGTCCAAAATGATGAGAAACGAGGCTAACTTTTTTTTTTCAAAATTTCAAAAAACATGGGCTATAACCTTTCGTTTTGTCATTTTGTCATTTTTTTCAAATCTTCAAAAATGATGAAAAACGGCGCGCTATAGTATGCCGTACGATATGGGCTATAGCCCATGGTCCAAAATGATGAGAAACGAGGCTAACTTTTTTTTTCAAAATTTCAAAAAACATGGGCTATAACCTTTCGTTTTTGTCATTTCGTCATTTTTTTCAAATCTTCAAAAATGATGAAAAACGGCGCGCTATAGTATGCCGTACGATATGGGCTATAGCCCATGGTCCAAAATGATGAGAAACGAGGCTAACTTTTTTTTTCAAAATTTCAAAAAACATGGGCTATAACCTTTCGTTTTTGTCATTTCGTAATTTTTTTCAAATCTTTAAAAATGATGAAAAACGGCGCGCTATAGAATGCCGTACGATATGGGCTATAGCCCATGGTCCAAAATGATGAGAAACGAGGCTAACTTTTTTTTTCAAAATTTCAAAAAACATGGGCTATAACCTTTCGTTTTTGTCATTTTGTCATTTTTTTCAAATCTTCAAAAATGATGAAAAACGGCGCGCTATAGTATGCCGTACGATATGGGCTATAGCCCATGGTCCAAAATGATTAGAAACGAGGCTAACTTTTTTTTTCAAAATTTCAAAAAACATGGGCTATAACCTTTCGTTTTTGTCATTTCGTCATTTTTTTCAAATCTTCAAAAATGATGAAAAACGGCGCGCTATAGTATGCCGTACGATATGGGCTATAGCCCATGGTCCAAAATGATGAGAAACGAGGCTAACTTTTTTTTTCAAAATTTCAAAAAACATGGGCTATAACCTTTCGTTTTTGTCATTTCGTCATTTTTTTCAAATCTTCAAAAATGATGAAAAACGGCGCGCTATAGTATGCCGTACGATATGGGCTATAGCCCATGGTCCAAAATGATGAGAAACGAGGCTAACTTTTTTTTCAAAATTTCAAAAAACATGGGCTATAACCTTTCGTTTTTGTCATTTTGTCATTTTTTTCAAATCTTCAAAAATGATGAAAAACGGCGCGCTATAGTATGCCGTACGATATGGGCTATAGCCCATGGTCCAAAATGATGAGAAACGAGGCTAACTTTTTTTTTCAAAATTTCAAAAAACATGGGCTATAACCTTTCGTTTTTGTCATTTTGTCATTTTTTTCAAATCTTCAAAAATGATGAAAAACGGCGCGCTATAGTATGCCGTACGATATGGGCTATAGCCCATGGTCCAAAATGATGAGAAACGAGGCTAACTTTTTTTTTCAAAATTTCAAAAAACATGGGCTATAACCTTTCGTTTTTGTCATTTTGTCATTTTTTTCAAATCTTCAAAAATGATGAAAAACGGCGCGCTATAGTATGCCGTACGATATGGGCTATAGCCCATGGTCCAAAATGATGAGAAACGAGGCTAACTTTTTTTTTCAAAATTTCAAAAACATGGGCTATAACCTTTCGTTTTTGTCATTTTGTCATTTTTTTCAAATCTTCAAAAATGATGAAAAACGGCGCGCTATAGTATGCCGTACGATATGGGCTATAGCCCATGGTCCAAAATGATGAGAAACGAGGCTAACGTTTTTTTTCAAAATTTCAAAAAACATGGGCTATAACCTTTCGTTTTTGTCATTTTGTCATTTTTTTCAAATCTTCAAAAATGATGAAAAACGGCGCGCTATAGTATGCCGTACGATATGGGCTATAGCCCATGGTCCAAAATGATGAGAAACGAGGCTAACTTTTTTTTTCAAAATTTCAAAAAACATGGGCTATAACCCATCGTTTTTGTCATTTCGTCATTTTTTTCAAATCTTCAAAAATGATGAAAAACGGCGCGCTATAGTATGCCGTACGATATGGGCTATAGCCCATGGTCCAAAATGATGAGAAACGAGGCTAACTTTTTTTTTCAAAATTTCAAAAAACATGGGCTATAACCTTTCGTTTTTGTCATTTTGTCATTTTTTTAAAATCTTCAAAAATGATGAAAAACGGCGCGCTATAGTATGCCGTACGATATGGGCTATAGCCCATGGTCCAAAATGATGAGAAACGAGGCTAACTTTTTTTTTCAAAATTTCAAAAAACATGGGCTATAACCCATCGTTTTTGTCATTTCGTCATTTTTTTCAAATCTTCAAAAATGATGAAAAACGGCGCGCTATAGTATGCCGTACGATATGGGCTATAGCCCATGGTCCAAAATGATGAGAAACGAGGCTAACTTTTTTTTTCAAAATTTCAAAAAACATGGGCTATAACCTTTCGTTTTTGTCATTTCGTCATTTTTTCAAATCTTCAAAAATGATGAAAAACGGCGCGCTATAGTATGCCGTACGATATGGGCTATAGCCCATGGTCCAAAATGATGAGAAACGAGGCTAACTTTTTTTTTCAAAATTTCAAAAAACATGGGCTATAACCCATCGTTTTTGTCATTTCGTCATTTTTTTCAAATCTTCAAAAATGATGAAAAACGGCGCGCTATAGTATGCCGTACGATATGGGCTATAGCCCATGGTCCAAAATGATGAGAAACGAGGCTAACTTTTTTTTTCAAAATTTCAAAAAACATGGGCTATAACCTTTCGTTTTTGTCATTTTGTCATTTTTTTAAAATCTTCAAAAATGATGAAAAACGGCGCGCTATAGTATGCCGTACGATATGGGCTATAGCCCATGGTCCAAAATGATGAGAAACGAGGCTAACTTTTTTTTTCAAAATTTCAAAAAACATGGGCTATAACCCATCGTTTTTGTCATTTCGTCATTTTTTTCAAATCTTCAAAAATGATGAAAAACGGCGCGCTATAGTATGCCGTACGATATGGGCTATAGCCCATGGTCCAAAATGATGAGAAACGAGGCTAACTTTTTTTTTCAAAATTTCAAAAAACATGGGCTATAACCTTTCGTTTTTGTCATTTCGTCATTTTTTCAAATCTTCAAAAATGATGAAAAACGGCGCGCTATAGTATGCCGTACGATATGGGCTATAGCCCATGGTCCAAAATGATGAGAAACGAGGCTAACTTTTTTTTTCAAAATTTCAAAAAACATGGGCTATAACCTTTCGTTTTTGTCATTTCGTAAATTTTTTCAAATCTTTAAAAATGATGAAAAACGGCGCGCTATAGTATGCCGTACGATATGGGCTATAGCCCATGGTCCAAAATGATGAGAAACGAGGCTAACTTTTTTTTTCAAAATTTCAAAAAACATGGGCTATAACCTTTCGTTTTTGTCATTTCGTCATTTTTTTCAAATCTTCAAAAATGATGAAAAACGGCGCGCTATAGTATGCCGTACGATATGGGCTATAGCCCATGGTCCAAAATGATGAGAAACGAGGCTAACTTTTTTTTTCAAAATTTCAAAAAACATGGGCTATAACCTTTCGTTTTTGTCATTTTGTCATTTTTTTCAAATCTTCAAAAATGATGAAAAACGGCGCGCTATAGTATGCCGTACGATATGGGCTATAGCCCATGGTCCAAAATGATGAGAAACGAGGCTAACTTTTTTTTTCAAAATTTCAAAAAACATGGGCTATAACCCATCGTTTTTGTCATTTCGTCATTTTTTTCAAATCTTCAAAAATGATGAAAAACGGCGCGCTATAGTATGCCGTACGATATGGGCTATAGCCCATGGTCCAAAATGATGAGAAACGAGGCTAACTTTTTTTTTCAAAATTTCAAAAAACATGGGCTATAACCTTTCGTTTTTGTCATTTTGTCATTTTTTTCAAATCTTCAAAAATGATGAAAAACGGCGCGCTATAGTATGCCGTACGATATGGGCTATAGCCCATGGTCCAAAATGATGAGAAACGAGGCTAACTTTTTTTTTCAAAATTTCAAAAAACATGGGCTATAACCCATCGTTTTTGTCATTTCGTCATTTTTTTCAAATCTTCAAAAATGATGAAAAACGGCGCGCTATAGTATGCCGTACGATATGGGCTATAGCCCATGGTCCAAAATGATGAGAAACGAGGCTAACTTTTTTTTTCAAAATTTCAAAAAACATGGGCTATAACCTTTCGTTTTTGTCATTTCGTCATTTTTTCAAATCTTCAAAAATGATGAAAAACGGCGCGCTATAGTATGCCGTACGATATGGGCTATAGCCCATGGTCCAAAATGATGAGAAACGAGGCTAACTTTTTTTTTCAAAATTTCAAAAAACATGGGCTATAACCTTTCGTTTTTGTCATTTCGTAAATTTTTTCAAATCTTTAAAAATGATGAAAAACGGCGCGCTATAGAATGCCGTACGATATGGGCTATAGCCCATGGTCCAAAATGATGAGAAACGAGGCTAACTTTTTTTTTCAAAATTTCAAAAAACATGGGCTATAACCTTTCGTTTTTGTCATTTCGTCATTTTTTTAAAATCTTCAAAAATGATGAAAAACGGCGCGCTATAGTATGCCGTACGATATGGGCTATAGCCCATGGTCCAAAATGATGAGAAACGAGGCTAACTTTTTTTTTCAAAATTTCAAAAAACATGGGCTATAACCTTTCGTTTTTGTTATTTCGTCATTTTTTTCAAATCTTCAAAAATGATGAAAAACGGCGCGCTATAGTATGCCGTACGATATGGGCTATAGCCCATGGTCCAAAATGATGAGAAACGAGGCTAACGTTTTTTTTCAAAATTTCAAAAAACATGGGCTATAACCTTTCGTTTTTGTCATTTTGTCATTTTTTTCAAATCTTCAAAAATGATGAAAAACGGCGCGCTATAGTATGCCGTACGATATGGGCTATAGCCCATGGTCCAAAATGATGAGAAACGAGGCTAACTTTTTTTTTCAAAATTTCAAAAAACATGGGCTATAACCCATCGTTTTTGTCATTTCGTCATTTTTTTCAAATCTTCAAAAATGATGAAAAACGGCGCGCTATAGTATGCCGTACGATATGGGCTATAGCCCATGGTCCAAAATGATGAGAAACGAGGCTAACTTTTTTTTTCAAAATTTCAAAAAACATGGGCTATAACCTTTCGTTTTTGTCATTTTGTCATTTTTTTCAAATCTTCAAAAATGATGAAAAACGGCGCGCTATAGTATGCCGTACGATATGGGCTATAGCCCATGGTCCAAAATGATGAGAAACGAGGCTAACTTTTTTTTTCAAAATTTCAAAAAACATGGGCTATAACCCATCGTTTTTGTCATTTCGTCATTTTTTTCAAATCTTCAAAAATGATGAAAAACGGCGCGCTATAGTATGCCGTACGATATGGGCTATAGCCCATGGTCCAAAATGATGAGAAACGAGGCTAACTTTTTTTTTCAAAATTTCAAAAAACATGGGCTATAACCTTTCGTTTTTGTCATTTTGTCATTTTTTTCAAATCTTCAAAAATGATGAAAAACGGCGCGCTATAGTATGCCGTACGATATGGGCTATAGCCCATGGTCCAAAATGATGAGAAACGAGGCTAACTTTTTTTTTCAAAATTTCAAAAAACATGGGCTATAACCCATCGTTTTTGTCATTTCGTCATTTTTTTCAAATCTTCAAAAATGATGAAAAACGGCGCGCTATAGTATGCCGTACGATATGGGCTATAGCCCATGGTCCAAAATGATGAGAAACGAGGCTAACTTTTTTTTTCAAAATTTCAAAAAACATGGGCTATAACCTTTCGTTTTTGTCATTTCGTCATTTTTTCAAATCTTCAAAAATGATGAAAAACGGCGCGCTATAGTATGCCGTACGATATGGGCTATAGCCCATGGTCCAAAATGATGAGAAACGAGGCTAACTTTTTTTTTCAAAATTTCAAAAAACATGGGCTATAACCTTTCGTTTTTGTCATTTCGTCATTTTTTCAAATCTTCAAAAATGATGAAAAACGGCGCGCTATAGTATGCCGTACGATATGGGCTATAGCCCATGGTCCAAAATGATGAGAAACGAGGCTAACTTTTTTTTTCAAAATTTCAAAAAACATGGGCTATAACCTTTCGTTTTTGTCATTTCGTAAATTTTTTCAAATCTTTAAAAATGATGAAAAACGGCGCGCTATAGAATGCCGTACGATATGGGCTATAGCCCATGGTCCAAAATGATGAGAAACGAGGCTAACTTTTTTTTTCAAAATTTCAAAAAACATGGGCTATAACCTTTCGTTTTTGTCATTTCGTCATTTTTTTAAAATCTTCAAAAATGATGAAAAACGGCGCGCTATAGTATGCCGTACGATATGGGCTATAGCCCATGGTCCAAAATGATGAGAAACGAGGCTAACTTTTTTTTTCAAAATTTCAAAAAACATGGGCTATAACCTTTCGTTTTTGTTATTTCGTCATTTTTTTCAAATCTTCAAAAATGATGAAAAACGGCGCGCTATAGTATGCCGTACGATATGGGCTATAGCCCATGGTCCAAAATGATGAGAAACGAGGCTAACGTTTTTTTTCAAAATTTCAAAAAACATGGGCTATAACCTTTCGTTTTTGTCATTTTGTCATTTTTTTCAAATCTTCAAAAATGATGAAAAACGGCGCGCTATAGTATGCCGTACGATATGGGCTATAGCCCATGGTCCAAAATGATGAGAAACGAGGCTAACTTTTTTTTTCAAAATTTCAAAAAACATGGGCTATAACCCATCGTTTTTGTCATTTCGTCATTTTTTTCAAATCTTCAAAAATGATGAAAAACGGCGCGCTATAGTATGCCGTACGATATGGGCTATAGCCCATGGTCCAAAATGATGAGAAACGAGGCTAACTTTTTTTTTCAAAATTTCAAAAAACATGGGCTATAACCTTTCGTTTTTGTCATTTTGTCATTTTTTTCAAATCTTCAAAAATGATGAAAAACGGCGCGCTATAGTATGCCGTACGATATGGGCTATAGCCCATGGTCCAAAATGATGAGAAACGAGGCTAACTTTTTTTTTCAAAATTTCAAAAAACATGGGCTATAACCCATCGTTTTTGTCATTTCGTCATTTTTTTCAAATCTTCAAAAATGATGAAAAACGGCGCGCTATAGTATGCCGTACGATATGGGCTATAGCCCATGGTCCAAAATGATGAGAAACGAGGCTAACTTTTTTTTTCAAAATTTCAAAAAACATGGGCTATAACCTTTCGTTTTTGTCATTTCGTCATTTTTTCAAATCTTCAAAAATGATGAAAAACGGCGCGCTATAGTATGCCGTACGATATGGGCTATAGCCCATGGTCCAAAATGATGAGAAACGAGGCTAACTTTTTTTTTCAAAATTTCAAAAAACATGGGCTATAACCTTTCGTTTTTGTCATTTCGTAAATTTTTTCAAATCTTTAAAAATGATGAAAAACGGCGCGCTATAGTATGCCGTACGATATGGGCTATAGCCCATGGTCCAAAATGATGAGAAACGAGGCTAACTTTTTTTTTCAAAATTTCAAAAAACATGGGCTATAACCTTTCGTTTTTGTCATTTCGTCATTTTTTTCAAATCTTCAAAAATGATGAAAAACGGCGCGCTATAGTATGCCGTACGATATGGGCTATAGCCCATGGTCCAAAATGATGAGAAACGAGGCTAACTTTTTTTTTCAAAATTTCAAAAAACATGGGCTATAACCTTTCGTTTTTGTCATTTTGTCATTTTTTTCAAATCTTCAAAAATGATGAAAAACGGCGCGCTATAGTATGCCGTACGATATGGGCTATAGCCCATGGTCCAAAATGATGAGAAACGAGGCTAACTTTTTTTTTCAAAATTTCAAAAAACATGGGCTATAACCCATCGTTTTTGTCATTTCGTCATTTTTTTCAAATCTTCAAAAATGATGAAAAACGGCGCGCTATAGTATGCCGTACGATATGGGCTATAGCCCATGGTCCAAAATGATGAGAAACGAGGCTAACTTTTTTTTTCAAAATTTCAAAAAACATGGGCTATAACCCATCGTTTTTGTCATTTCGTCATTTTTTTCAAATCTTCAAAAATGATGAAAAACGGCGCGCTATAGTATGCCGTACGATATGGGCTATAGCCCATGGTCCAAAATGATGAGAAACGAGGCTAACTTTTTTTTTCAAAATTTCAAAAAACATGGGCTATAACCTTTCGTTTTTGTCATTTTGTCATTTTTTTCAAATCTTCAAAAATGATGAAAAACGGCGCGCTATAGTATGCCGTACGATATGGGCTATAGCCCATGGTCCAAAATGATGAGAAACGAGGCTAACTTTTTTTTTCAAAATTTCAAAAAACATGGGCTATAACCCATCGTTTTTGTCATTTCGTCATTTTTTTCAAATCTTCAAAAATGATGAAAAACGGCGCGCTATAGTATGCCGTACGATATGGGCTATAGCCCATGGTCCAAAATGATGAGAAACGAGGCTAACTTTTTTTTTCAAAATTTCAAAAAACATGGGCTATAACCTTTCGTTTTTGTCATTTCGTCATTTTTTCAAATCTTCAAAAATGATGAAAAACGGCGCGCTATAGTATGCCGTACGATATGGGCTATAGCCCATGGTCCAAAATGATGAGAAACGAGGCTAACTTTTTTTTTCAAAATTTCAAAAAACATGGGCTATAACCTTTCGTTTTTGTCATTTCGTCATTTTTTTCAAATCTTCAAAAATGATGAAAAACGGCGCGCTATAGTATGCCGTACGATATGGGCTATAGCCCATGGTCCAAAATGATGAGAAACGAGGCTAACTTTTTTTTTCAAAATTTCAAAAAACATGGGCTATAACCTTTCGTTTTTGTCATTTTGTCATTTTTTTCAAATCTTCAAAAATGATGAAAAACGGCGCGCTATAGTATGCCGTACGATATGGGCTATAGCCCATGGTCCAAAATGATGAGAAACGAGGCTAACTTTTTTTTTCAAAATTTCAAAAAACATGGGCTATAACCCATCGTTTTTGTCATTTCGTCATTTTTTTCAAATCTTCAAAAATGATGAAAAACGGCGCGCTATAGTATGCCGTACGATATGGGCTATAGCCCATGGTCCAAAATGATGAGAAACGAGGCTAACTTTCTTTTTCAAAATTTCAAAAAACATGGGCTATAACCTTTCGTTTTTGTCATTTTGTCATTTTTTTCAAATCTTCAAAAATGATGAAAAACGGCGCGCTATAGTATGCCGTACGATATGGGCTATAGCCCATGGTCCAAAATGATGAGAAACGAGGCTAACTTTTTTTTTCAAAATTTCAAAAAACATGGGCTATAACCCATCGTTTTTGTCATTTCGTCATTTTTTCAAATCTTCAAAAATGATGAAAAACGGCGCGCTATAGTATGCCGTACGATATGGGCTATAGCCCATGGTCCAAAATGATGAGAAACGAGGCTAACTTTTTTTTTCAAAATTTCAAAAAACATGGGCTATAACCTTTCGTTTTTGTCATTTCGTCATTTTTTTCAAATCTTCAAAAATGATGAAAAACGGCGCGCTATAGTATGCCGTACGATATGGGCTATAGCCCATGGTCCAAAATGATGAGAAACGAGGCTAACTTTTTTTTTCAAAATTTCAAAAAACATGGGCTATAACCTTTCGTTTTTGTCATTTTGTCATTTTTTTCAAATCTTCAAAAATGATGAAAAACGGCGCGCTATAGTATGCCGTACGATATGGGCTATAGCCCATGGTCCAAAATGATGAGAAACGAGGCTAACTTTTTTTTTCAAAATTTCAAAAAACATGGGCTATAACCCATCGTTTTTGTCATTTCGTCATTTTTTTCAAATCTTCAAAAATGATGAAAAACGGCGCGCTATAGTATGCCGTACGATATGGGCTATAGCCCATGGTCCAAAATGATGAGAAACGAGGCTAACTTTCTTTTTCAAAATTTCAAAAAACATGGGCTATAACCTTTCGTTTTTGTCATTTTGTCATTTTTTTCAAATCTTCAAAAATGATGAAAAACGGCGCGCTATAGTATGCCGTACGATATGGGCTATAGCCCATGGTCCAAAATGATGAGAAACGAGGCTAACTTTTTTTTTCAAAATTTCAAAAAACATGGGCTATAACCCATCGTTTTTGTCATTTCGTCATTTTTTTCAAATCTTCAAAAATGATGAAAAACGGCGCGCTATAGTATGCCGTACGATATGGGCTATAGCCCATGGTCCAAAATGATGAGAAACGAGGCTAACTTTTTTTTTCAAAATTTCAAAAAACATGGGCTATAACCTTTCGTTTTTGTCATTTCGTCATTTTTTCAAATCTTCAAAAATGATGAAAAACGGCGCGCTATAGTATGCCGTACGATATGGGCTATAGCCCATGGTCCAAAATGATGAGAAACGAGGCTAACTTTTTTTTTCAAAATTTCAAAAAACATGGGCTATAACCTTTCGTTTTTGTCATTTCGTCATTTTTTCAAATCTTCAAAAATGATGAAAAACGGCGCGCTATAGTATGCCGTACGATATGGGCTATAGCCCATGGTCCAAAATGATGAGAAACGAGGCTAACTTTTTTTTTCAAAATTTCAAAAAACATGGGCTATAACCTTTCGTTTTTGTCATTTCGTAAATTTTTTCAAATCTTTAAAAATGATGAAAAACGGCGCGCTATAGTATGCCGTACGATATGGGCTATAGCCCATGGTCCAAAATGATGAGAAACGAGGCTAACTTTTTTTTTCAAAATTTCAAAAAACATGGGCTATAACCTTTCGTTTTTGTCATTTCGTAATTTTTTTCAAATCTTCAAAAATGATGAAAAACGGCGCGCTATAGTATGCCGTACGATATGGGCTATAGCCCATGGTCCAAAATGATGAGAAACGAGGCTAACTTTTTTTTTCAAAATTTCAAAAAACATGGGCTATAACCTTTCGTTTTTGTCATTTTGTCATTTTTTTCAAATCTTCAAAAATGATGAAAAACGGCGCGCTATAGTATGCCGTACGATATGGGCTATAGCCCATGGTCCAAAATGATGAGAAACGAGGCTAACTTTTTTTTTCAAAATTTCAAAAAACATGGGCTATAACCCATCGTTTTTGTCATTTCGTCATTTTTTTCAAATCTTCAAAAATGATGAAAAACGGCGCGCTATAGTATGCCGTACGATATGGGCTATAGCCCATGGTCCAAAATGATGAGAAACGAGGCTAACTTTTTTTTTCAAAATTTCAAAAAACATGGGCTATAACCTTTCGTTTTTGTCATTTTGTCATTTTTTTCAAATCTTCAAAAATGATGAAAAACGGCGCGCTATAGTATGCCGTACGATATGGGCTATAGCCCATGGTCCAAAATGATGAGAAACGAGGCTAACTTTTTTTTTCAAAATTTCAAAAAACATGGGCTATAACCCATCGTTTTTGTCATTTCGTCATTTTTTTCAAATCTTCAAAAATGATGAAAAACGGCGCGCTATAGTATGCCGTACGATATGGGCTATAGCCCATGGTCCAAAATGATGAGAAACGAGGCTAACTTTTTTTTTCAAAATTTCAAAAAACATGGGCTATAACCTTTCGTTTTTGTCATTTCGTCATTTTTTCAAATCTTCAAAAATGATGAAAAACGGCGCGCTATAGTATGCCGTACGATATGGGCTATAGCCCATGGTCCAAAATGATGAGAAACGAGGCTAACTTTTTTTTTCAAAATTTCAAAAAACATGGGCTATAACCCATCGTTTTTGTCATTTCGTCATTTTTTTCAAATCCTCAAAAATGATGAAAAACTGCGCGCTATAGTATGCCGTACGATATGGGCTATAGCACACGGTCCAAAATGATGAGAAACGAGGCTAACCTTTTTTTCCAAAATTTCAAAAAACATGGGCTATAACCCATCGTTTTTGTCATTTCGTCATTTTTTTCAAATCCTCAAAAATGATGAAAAACTGCGCGCTATAGTATGCCGTACGATATGGGCTATAGCCCACGGTCCAAAATGATGAGAAACGAGGCTAACTTTTTTTCCCAAAATTTCAAAAAACATGGGCTATAACCCATCGTTTTTGTCATTTCGTCATTTTTTTCAAATCCTCAAAAATGATGAAAAACACGCGCTATAGTATGCCGTACGATATGGGCTATAGCCCACGGTCCAAAATGATGAGAAACGAGGCTAACTTTTTTTTCCAAAATTTCAAAAAACATGGGCTATAACCCATCGTTTTTGTCATTTCGTCATTTTTTTCAAATCCTCAAAAATGATGAAAAACTGCGCGCTATAGTATGCCGTACGATATGGGCTATAGCCCACGGTCCAAAATGATGAGAAACGAGGCTAACTTTTTTTTCCAAAATTTCAAAAAACATGGGCTATAACCCATAGTTTTTGTCATTTCGTCATTTTTTTCAAATCCTCAAAAATGATGAAAAACGGCGCGCTATAGTATGCCGTACGATATGGGCTATAGCCCATGGTCCAAAATGATGAGAAACGAGGCTAACTTTTTTTTTCAAAATTTCAAAAAACATGGGCTATAACCCATCGTTTTTGTCATTTCGTCATTTTTTTCAAATCTTCAAAAATGATGAAAAACGGCGCGCTATAGTATGCCGTACGATATGGGCTATAGCCCATGGTCCAAAATGATGAGAAACGAGGCTAACTTTTTTTTTCAAAATTTCAAAAAACATGGGCTATAACCTTTCGTTTTTGTCATTTCGTCATTTTTTCAAATCTTCAAAAATGATGAAAAACGGCGCGCTATAGTATGCCGTACGATATGGGCTATAGCCCATGGTCCAAAATGATGAGAAACGAGGCTAACTTTTTTTTTCAAAATTTCAAAAAACATGGGCTATAACCTTTCGTTTTTGTCATTTCGTCATTTTTTCAAATCTTCAAAAATGATGAAAAACGGCGCGCTATAGTATGCCGTACGATATGGGCTATAGCCCATGGTCCAAAATGATGAGAAACGAGGCTAACTTTTTTTTTCAAAATTTCAAAAAACATGGGCTATAACCTTTCGTTTTTGTCATTTCGTAAATTTTTTCAAATCTTTAAAAATGATGAAAAACGGCGCGCTATAGTATGCCGTACGATATGGGCTATAGCCCATGGTCCAAAATGATGAGAAACGAGGCTAACTTTTTTTTTCAAAATTTCAAAAAACATGGGCTATAACCTTTCGTTTTTGTCATTTCGTAATTTTTTTCAAATCTTCAAAAATGATGAAAAACGGCGCGCTATAGTATGCCGTACGATATGGGCTATAGCCCATGGTCCAAAATGATGAGAAACGAGGCTAACTTTTTTTTTCAAAATTTCAAAAAACATGGGCTATAACCTTTCGTTTTTGTCATTTTGTCATTTTTTTCAAATCTTCAAAAATGATGAAAAACGGCGCGCTATAGTATGCCGTACGATATGGGCTATAGCCCATGGTCCAAAATGATGAGAAACGAGGCTAACTTTTTTTTTCAAAATTTCAAAAAACATGGGCTATAACCCATCGTTTTTGTCATTTCGTCATTTTTTTCAAATCTTCAAAAATGATGAAAAACGGCGCGCTATAGTATGCCGTACGATATGGGCTATAGCCCATGGTCCAAAATGATGAGAAACGAGGCTAACTTTTTTTTTCAAAATTTCAAAAAACATGGGCTATAACCTTTCGTTTTTGTCATTTTGTCATTTTTTTCAAATCTTCAAAAATGATGAAAAACGGCGCGCTATAGTATGCCGTACGATATGGGCTATAGCCCATGGTCCAAAATGATGAGAAACGAGGCTAACTTTTTTTTTCAAAATTTCAAAAAACATGGGCTATAACCCATCGTTTTTGTCATTTCGTCATTTTTTTCAAATCTTCAAAAATGATGAAAAACGGCGCGCTATAGTATGCCGTACGATATGGGCTATAGCCCATGGTCCAAAATGATGAGAAACGAGGCTAACTTTTTTTTTCAAAATTTCAAAAAACATGGGCTATAACCTTTCGTTTTTGTCATTTCGTCATTTTTTCAAATCTTCAAAAATGATGAAAAACGGCGCGCTATAGTATGCCGTACGATATGGGCTATAGCCCATGGTCCAAAATGATGAGAAACGAGGCTAACTTTTTTTTTCAAAATTTCAAAAAACATGGGCTATAACCCATCGTTTTTGTCATTTCGTCATTTTTTTCAAATCCTCAAAAATGATGAAAAACTGCGCGCTATAGTATGCCGTACGATATGGGCTATAGCACACGGTCCAAAATGATGAGAAACGAGGCTAACCTTTTTTTCCAAAATTTCAAAAAACATGGGCTATAACCCATCGTTTTTGTCATTTCGTCATTTTTTTCAAATCCTCAAAAATGATGAAAAACTGCGCGCTATAGTATGCCGTACGATATGGGCTATAGCCCACGGTCCAAAATGATGAGAAACGAGGCTAACTTTTTTTCCCAAAATTTCAAAAAACATGGGCTATAACCCATCGTTTTTGTCATTTCGTCATTTTTTTCAAATCCTCAAAAATGATGAAAAACACGCGCTATAGTATGCCGTACGATATGGGCTATAGCCCACGGTCCAAAATGATGAGAAACGAGGCTAACTTTTTTTTCCAAAATTTCAAAAAACATGGGCTATAACCCATCGTTTTTGTCATTTCGTCATTTTTTTCAAATCCTCAAAAATGATGAAAAACTGCGCGCTATAGTATGCCGTACGATATGGGCTATAGCCCACGGTCCAAAATGATGAGAAACGAGGCTAACTTTTTTTTCCAAAATTTCAAAAAACATGGGCTATAACCCATAGTTTTTGTCATTTCGTCATTTTTTTCAAATCCTCAAAAATGATGAAAAACTGCGCGCTATAGTATGCCGTACGATATGGGCTATAGCCCACGGTCCAAAATGATGAGAAACGAGGCTAACTTTTTTTCCCAAAATTTCAAAAAACATGGGCTATAACCCATCGTTTTTGTCATTTCGTCATTTTTTTCAAATCCTCAAAAATGATGAAAAACGGCGCGCTATAGTATGCCGTACGATATGGGCTATAGCCCACGGTCCAAAATGATGAGAAACGAGGCTAACTTTTTTCTTCAAAATTTCAAAAAACATGGGCTATAACCCATCGTTTTTGTCATTTCGTCATTTTTTTCAAATCTTCAAAAATGATGAAAAACTGCGCGCTATAGTATGCCGTACGATATAGGCTATAGCCCATGGTCCAAAATGATGAGAAACGAGGCTAACTTTTTTTTCCAAAATTTCAAAAAACATGGGCTATAACCAATCGTTTTTTTCATTTTTTTCAAATCCTCAAAAATGATGAAAAACGGCGCGCTATAGTATGCCGTACGATATGGGCTATAGCCCACGGTCCAAAATGATGAGAAACGAGGCTAACCTTTTTTTCCAAAATTTCAAAAAACATGGGCTATAACCCATCGTTTTTGTCATTTCGTCATTTTTTTCAAATCTTCAAAAATGATGAAAAACTGCGCGCTATAGTATGCCGTACGATATAGGCTATAGCCCATGGTCCAAAATGATGAGAAACGAGGCAAACTTTTTTTTCCAAAACTTCAAAAAACATGGGCTATAACCCATCGTTTTTTTTATTTTTTCATTTTTTTCAAATCCTCAAAAATGATGAAAAACGGCGTGCTATAATATGCCGTACGATATGGGCTATAGCCCACGGTCCAAAATGATGAGAAACGAGGCTAACTTTTTTTTTCAAAATTTCAAAAAACATGGGCTATAACCCATCGTTTTTGTAATTTCGTCATTTTTTTCAAATCCTCAAAAATGATGAAAAACGGCGCGCTATAGTATGCCGTACGATATGGGCTATAGCCCACGGTCCAAAATGATGAGAAACGAGGCTAACTTTTTTTTTCAAAATTTCAAAAAACATGGGCTATAACCCATCGTTTTTGTCATTTCGTCATTCTTTTCAAATCTTCAAAAATGATGAAAAACTGCGCGCTATAGTATGCCGTACGATATAGGCTATAGCCCATGGTCCAAAATGATGAGAAACGAGGCTAACTTTTTTTTCCAAAATTTCAAAAAACATGGGCTATAACCCATCGTTTTTTTCATTTTTTCCAAATCCTCAAAAATGATGAAAAACTGCGCGCTATAGTATGCCGTACGATATGGGCTATAGCCCACGGTCCAAAATGATGAGAAACGAGGCTAACTTTTTTTTTCAAAATTTCAAAAAACATGGGCTATAACCCATCGTTTTTGTAATTTCGTCATTTTTTTCAAATCCTCAAAAATGATGAAAAACGGCGCGCTATAGTATGCCGTACGATATGGGCTATAGCCCATGGTACAAAATGATGAGAAACGAGGATAACTTTTTTTTTTTAATTTAAAAAAACATGGGCTATAACCGATCGTGTTTTTCATTTTTTTCAAATCCTCAAAAATGATGAAAAACGGCATGCAGTATGCCGTACGATATGGGCTATAGCCCATGGTCCAAAAGGATAAACAAACGCCATAGCCTACTTTTGCCACGATGCAAGGCATTTGTAGACTATTTTTTAACTCAGTATTGGACAAATGACAGCAACAATATTCGGTATCTAGAGATACTATAATGTTTTAAACTAGCTCATTTCTCATTTGTTAAACAAAAAGAAAAGAATACCACTATTATCAGTCTGAATGTCTGAATTTGACCCTTTCCAATTTATTTTCAGACCATAATGCCACCTGAGGAGGAATAAAAGGAGTAAGGAATAAAGGTAAAATAAAACACATGGTTGTTGTTGTTTCCTTCAAAGTCAAAATGAGAAGTATTTTGCTGGAAATATTTAAATCGGGTTTTAAGTTTGGTCTGCTATTTGTTTTTAATAGTGAAAATGTGGCACAAATCATTGAAAATGATATATATTCTTTCAGAGCGAATGTTTTTAACTCAAATCTTTGCTTATGGGGGATCCCTAGAACAACATATTTTCAGATGGGGGTCGGCGGCCAAATACATATAGTTTTTGGGGGTCCTTGACATGAACCACTGATATAGAAAGATAGGTTTTTCAGAAAACCCGTCATGATTTAGAAGACATTTGTAGAATCGTCCTCAGGTCTAAATGGGTTAAAAGGTTGTGCGGTGGCTGGCTATGGAATGTCAGGAGACTGAGAACAGGGGGGAGAAATTAAAAGTAAAGGAGACGTGACTGAAAGAGGAGGACTAAAAAGGTTGAACAATGAAGAGCTCCACTCAGTGGAGAGAGAATGTTGATGCCACTCTTCAGCAACCATAGGTACATGGTGAGGGTACTACAGTAGCTTGCCCTCTGGTGGACGATGGAATGAGTGGCCACAAGTGTTGTTTTTTACAGCTAATTTAGATTTTAGTTTACATTTTTAAGATTTTTAGTTGAATCATTTTCATTTAGTTTTAGTCACCTGAAATTTTCTAGTCAGTCCAGTTTTAGTCAACTAAATGTCATAAGATTTTAGTCGACTAAATCTACAGTTGATTTAATAGACTAAAATGTGTTTTGACAGGCCTTGATATCATTGTAATGGCAGATTTTACACTTTGGTTGCATGCTGAAAATAGCAGATTGCGAGCGCGGTCCCGTGAATTTGTTGCGTGCGTGCTCGTTACGTGCACACGCCCACGACTCACCAGACCTGGATTCGGTTTAGCTTTTTTTTTTACGCTCTTCAACAGAGAACAAGAGACCTGTGTTGATCCAGGCAACAACGCCTGCGTTCCTCGCTTCACGTTTGCAAGGCCCTTTAAGCGTGAAAGAAATAGTCCTCCACTCCTCCAGCGCAGTTTGCTATTGTAAAGTTATGCTTTGCTATTATGGTTTTAAACCTAGGTTCCTGCTGTTCTACATAATTATAGGCAACCATTTGAAGAAATCGTAGACAAGAGGAAACCTCTTAAGAAATGTGTTAAGACAATTAGCATTTTATGGACAACTAAATATTACGACATTTAGACATAAAGCCGAGACATAGACAAGAGAATGACGGACTCTGTGGAATCCAAAATGACTGAAATCAGCAGTGGCAACTGAGAACTTGACTCCGTGTGAACAGCTACAGCATCTGCTGCTTCAGCTATGGAGGGTCGTGCCGCGGCAAGCCGCTCACCACAGAGTTAGGGGGAGACACAGAGGAGTCATTCCCTCGGGAGGTCCAGCAAGTCTTTAAGGTCGGGAAGGAAAATGAAGAAGCCAGCAGACAGCCGTGGGGAGTTGTGGTGCTTAAGAAGTTATCTGAAGCTACAGACAAAAAAAACCTTATTGTAACTGAATCAGCCTGTAACCGGAAAATGGGGTCCAGGTTGGAAAACCCCCCCCCAAAAAAACAAACTATTCCAAGAGTCTGATATCACAGATGTTCGGGTCTTTCATAAACTGCGGATGTTTGTGGGTCACCGACATGAAACCTGCGTAGTGAAAAACAAGAATGAAAACTTCATATCATACCAGCATGCGTGCCAAGCTAAAACCTCTTGAAAGTATTGGCATGACTCTTGCAAAACAAAAATGTGCTTTAATTAGATACTGTAAGTAACATGATCAGCATGGACATTTTGGTAACAAATTCACAATGTGATTTTGTCTGCTGTCCATATCAAGCTTTAAGAATGTAAAATGTAAGATTGATGCCAGGAAAAAAAAATTAAACGCTGGCACGATTTCAGGGTATGCGCATGCATGAAGTGAGTGGAAAATCGAGTGGCAATGTGAATTTAACTTGAATGATGAATCTGTCATTTAATGCAATCAGATAGGACTTTTCTGTTTGGAAACTTTGGATGTATGGGCTGTCTGTCAAGGCCAGAAATTAGGATTTTGTCACTCAGTAGGCATTCCCGCAGAACTTCCAGGTATGATGATGTCATGCGCATACCCTCTATTTGGAAAACAACTTAAGTGTTTTTAGAACATTATGCAGGGTAGACTTACCCATTATTCTGGCCTTTTTAACAGCTTTAGTGACATCCCGTTGTTTTTTTGCACATAGGCCTGTAAAATAAAATAAAAAAATGTAATTCTTAACCCGACAACCTACTTCCATCTTTTGTTTATTAGTTATAGTCCGGGAGCTAGACCCAGCCCTCATAACAATTTTTGCTACCTTTTTTTCCACTATTATTTCCTGTTAGCATATACCTTGGGCCATCTCAAAATGAAGGGACCACTCCCAACTCGGGGCCGTTTGGTTTCAGGGGCCCAAAAAACCCTTTTTTGGTATATGTCTCTGGCGAAATTGTATAAAGGCAAATAAAAAATCACTAAAATTACATAAATACACATGGAAGTGTGAAATTTGGCATGGAGTATCCTGACACATAGGGGTAAGTATCAGAATAGGATTTTGGGGCTATCTACCATTGTATTCTTAAATATGACCTACATCATCCTCAGAAACACAAAAATATACACTGTCCGTTTAACCAATGGTGGCGGTGGAGCTGGGGAGGGGGACTCCGGTCCATCTCTGATGGCAGGGTGATCCGTGCTCGAAGGACCATGAAAGAATTGTATACTGTACGAAGGGGTTTGCTGGTTGTAGGCTATATCACCCTTACACCAGTTATGCCTATTAGAGAACCATGCAGGACCATAGTCGGCTTGTGGTTTCACATATATTTATTGAGGGTGACATGGAGTGATGATGGTTGAATTATATTAATGCATCAAGGTGGACACAATCAGGTTTCTACCTCTTCTCCCATTCAACATTTCTATTTTATTTTTTTCTATTTTCTATTAACATTTGGGGTGCACATTGATTTGGGTGACTATTGATAGGCTATGTACTGAAACAAGCTATTATGTGCATATAATATAATAAATAAATATAAATATAATAAAATGCATTTGTGTTCCTGCTGTAGTATTCATGTTTCTAACTTCAGACAGCAGTAGTTGCAGAACATGTGAACCTATTGTTACATTCTAGGTCTCTGGAAGGCTATAGTGACTGATAATGAAAATGTCTCCGATTTGAGGTATAGTGCAGCATTTTGGCCACAGAAAGAGTAATCTTCAAGATAGAGAGGTCATCTTGGGCTTAAATTGAAGCTTAAGGATATGGGAAGTTTTCTATATACAAGTGAGGCAGTTATATTCACCCTAATGTGCTGGAAAATAACCATCTTTGTTGTTATTTGTTAAACGGACAGTGTATATTTTTGTGTTTCTGAGGATGATGTAGGTCATATTTAAGAATACAATGGTAGATAGCCGCAAAATCCTATTGTGATACTTACCCCTATGTGTCAGGATACTCCATGCCAAATTTCACACTTCCATGTGTATTTATGTAATTTTTTATTTGCCTTTACACAATTTCGCCAGAGACATATACCAAAAAAGGGTTTTTTGGGCCCCTGAAACCAAACGGCCCCGAGTTGGGAGTGGTCCCTTCATTTTGAGATGGCCCAAGGTATATGCTAACAGGAAATAATAGTGGAAAAAAAGGTAGCAAAAATTGTTATGAGGGCTGGGTCTAGCTCCCGGACTATTATTACACTGCAGGGTCTGTACTTGAGACTATAGCATTGAACTACAGTACATTGAACTTAAGTGTTATATATAATTTAAATACTTCTTCACCTGTTATGTGTCGGCCATAAATTCTACCGGTATGAGGGGATATGAACTGGGACAAAAGCTGCAAGGAAAAGAGCACAGTACTGCAAATTAATTTGATCAATGCAACTTCAATATAAAGCAAGATAATATAAAAGCAAGATAGTGCCACCAGAATTTGAATAGTATAATTTGGAATAGCATAACTTGAAATGTAGTGGTATAGATACCAAGAATACTCTTTTAAATATTCTCTCTCTCTCTCTCTCACTATACGCACGCAGCCACACACTGTTCTTTTGGGCATGGAGGCACAGCACTGAGCGGCGTGAGCGCACTGATATAACAGACAGCAGCGCAAAATGTTTACACGTTTATTGAGATGAAAGTTCCTACTCCCCACTAGTCCCCACACAGTGACAGCACTCCATGTTTACGGCACGCACAGACAGAATATTCTGTAGGCTAATACTATTACACTGCAGTGTTTATGTGTTTTCTTAAGCAATTGATTAATGTACTCGTCCTCATTTGGATCAGGGCTTCAGTCTCCTCATTCGACCACGTCTATCCACGGTAACGGGACATCTTTGCGCTGCGTAAAATATGCCTTCTCCGTCTCCAACTGTGTTCAGCTCCTCACCCGCCACATTGTTTGCTTCATTTCCTTTATTTACTGTGGATTGCATTCACACCTGCACCGAATCGTAATCAAGCCCGATTGGAAGCGAAGCGAAACCCCCGTTATTGCTCGGAGTATAATGCGGTTCTTTGATCCGCATTACGATTCGTATGAGCCTTCACACCTGCCAAACGAAGTGCACTTTCTGAAAATGCGGAGCAGGATTCGTTTTAATCGCAGCAAAGCTCTCTGGTATGAATGTGACCTGAGAAGGGCTGGACAATTAACTGAAAATATATCAAAAGATTCAAAACCAATATTCAGAACTAATAACTGACTTAATCTGGCTCATGTAGATGAATAGATTAATCGAGAAGCAGTATTTTTCCTTTCTTATTTCAATGAATCAAAATTTGAATAGATTAAAAATAAATAAATATAATCGATTAAATGATTCATTTGTATGATTAACCACTAAGGATATGGTAAGTGATATATTTGGTTCAGTTTCAGTCAATAGGGAGGGTATCAGGTTACGATCGCCCATAATACATCTCGCCCACGATTTTTTCACACCGACCGCTCTGTGCTATATTCTTTATTTAGTTTTACTGAGAATAAGGTTAGAAATAAGTTTAGGGTTAGGCATAGTTTAGCTGGGGTTAAGTTTAGGTATAGGGTTAGGTTTAGGCATAGTTTTATTGAGATTAAGGTTAGGTTTAACCGTTTAGGCATAATTGACTTAGGTTACTTTAGGAATACCAGGGCACGCAGTTCCGCCGGCTGTACGCCCCGGGCAAGGTGTTAAATGGGCGACTCGTCTGGTATTCATAAGGAGAGAGAGAGTACCCACTTATCAGCTTTAATTTGAAAGTGTTCCAGTTCCAATTTTGTCTGCTCATTTCTTGGTATTATCACTTCCAACAGAAAATGCAATTTCTTTTTTTTTTATATATATATTTTTTATCCTATCCCACGATTTTGTAACCCATTTTTCACCCCTGTGTCAATCATCTAATGTGATCCTGGGCTCTACACACCCTCCACCAACCTAGTCCCCATATATGGGGGACAAGGGGAGAGCAACGGACTTGAACTCATGCTTCCTTCATGCCTGAGTGTCCAAGTTGCTCCTTTACACCTGACAGGGGGGAGTTTCCCTGGTTGGACGTAGCGCATGGAAGGAACACGTTATTCCAACCAGTTCCTTTCCCCTCCATCAGGCAGTTTAGAAAATGCATTTTCAGTTTACTAAAGAGATGGACTAGACAGGGAGACCCCTGATACTGAACAAACACTCATTAGCAACGAGTACCATCATAGAGCTAAAATCACTATCATTACCCTATCATAATTCATTGTACAATGTGACGTACAAAAATAGCTAATGTATTGTACAAGCTCACAACACTTGCAGTTCTGCTACGATGCAGTCACCTTTTGAGAACCTTTCCCGAATTATTACAATATAACCTTTAAAAAGAAGAAAACAAAGCAAAATAAATCAACCGATTGTTGTTCATATATAATGGACTACTAGTTTGTAAATATGATAAAGGTATCCATTATATGAGCACATATAACACATTATTGTTTATGTCTCAGTTAAACCTTCGCATTGTTCTTGTTACAAAGTTTAATCAAATAGCAAAAAATAAATAAATATACATGTTTTTAATACTAACCTGGATATTCTTATAATCCACTGTGATATTGTGAAGAATACAGACTTTGGGTGGTTTCTTGAATGGATTGTCCATCTTCACAGGCTAATGAGTGAATGAGTCATAAAATATTTGCTGAGACAATGTGCTGTAACTTCAAAGTATAACATGAGTAGGGGTGCAACAGTTAATGGAAGAAATATTAGAATCCATAAGGACCGATATTCGAAAGGTGAAAATTTTGTAAACAATTACAAAAATAATAAAGATAGCCAATCTAACAAGCTACGACTCAAGGAGCTCACAGAGATCTGCTACTTTGCCATTTGTTGAACATTTCTGGAAAATCGTACATTTCACCAATTTGTCTTTGTTTCTCTTCTCTTTATTGATTTATTTTAAATAAAAGGAATATTTTTACTCCACTACTTTAACTCAAGTATAAATTTGACTTTCACTTGTAGTTGAATAATATTTGACCAGGAGTATCTATACTTTACTTTGAGTCAAGTACTGTCCACCGTAGTGTTGCACAATTAATCAAAACAAATGTTGAGATCTAGATTCAGACACCTATGCGATCGATCTCAATTCTAAATTTGAGTTAGAATCGTGCAGCACTAGTTGGCTGTCCAAAAAGGGAGGTTTAATTAAAGCCACAGGGCTCCATGGGGTGCTACATTTTGAATGTACAGTAGTAATGTTCAGCAACTACACTAAAAAAACATTTCCATGGAAAACATTAGAATCGTGTGACGGTGTGAGAATCGCAATCTCAATTCTTGTGGAGGGAAATCGGGATTCACATTTGAGCAAGAATCGTGCAGCACTATAATAAGCACATGGTGTTATATAGTTTTATAGTTTTCATACCAGAGCATCGTTGTGTTGAGTCACACTGGCGGTGGACAGACTCTTTACATCTGGAACAGACAATACAGTCACTTGTTAATACAGTAACACGGACTGGGCAACTAAACATTGTGGGCAGTGTAAAGTAGAAAATAATAGTAATAATAATAATAACTAGAACTGCACACTGCCATATCAAGCACAAGTAGTCATTAAGTCATACGCTGGCACGGCGCATACACATCAAACCGCAATATGGACGAAAACTATTACTTGTGCGCTCTGCTTGTGCAAGTAATAATAATAACTAGAACTGTACTCTGCCGAGTGCCTACTTGCGCTTTGCACACAAGTAGGCCATAAATGACCTACTAGTGCGCAAGCAGAGCGTGCAAGTACTGTCAACCGCTACGAACTTTAAAATCTTAGCCTCTCTGTACAACATTGGAATTAAATACTAAAGTCGGGTTATAACTGGCCGTCAATGGTGACTTAATTAGTTTCAATATTAGTTAGCTAACAGGTAATGTATGTAAATTGTAAGTTGAATAAAGGTAATTATTCAGATTACGTACATGTATACATACAAGGCATTACCTTTAATCCAACTGACACTGAAACTTTATTACGTCACCATCGAGAGCCAGTTATACCCTGGCATTTGTACATACTGTATCTTCATATAAACAGTACAACTTACATAGATACATGTATGTAAGTTGTATATGTATTATGTAATTTTTTTTTTTAAACATCTGTTTATTATGATTTTTGGCATAGAAGCATTTCAATAATGATTAACCATAAAATTACAGATCGGACAAAAAATAGCAAAAAACATACAAACAAGAGACTTACAATAAAAGGAGACAAAAACAATAAAATTATAACTGACAAGGCTGATGACTACACGGCACTCCGAGGGCAGAAACAAACAACATCACTATAAATTCTAAAAAACATTTCTGATATGAAAAGGAAGACATATGCATACATGTGTACCCTCATAGACAATACAAACATACATACAGTATACACATATCAAACATTAATTAGATGACATTACGGGGCAGAACAACATTGAATTACACCACTTCAGTCCAATGTAACAAGCATCTCAATAATGGGCGACCAGGTTTTTAGATAAAGGTGTTCCCTTTTCGACAAGGTGAATCTAATTTTCTCCATATGCAGCACTCCTCCCAGCTCCCTTAGCCACATGTCAACTGTCGGAGGTTTATCCGATTTCCAGGCTTGTAGTATTAATTTACTAGCTAACAGTGTTGCGAGCGAGATGGCCTGTGCCTCGTATTTGTTTTGTACTTGATCTGGTTCCACCACACCGAAGAGTGCAACTAGAGGTGCCGGGGGGGAAGTCTCTTTTATAAGCTTTAGCCAAGAAATCAAAAATTTCATTCCAGAAACGTTGCAATTTATGACATTGAAGGAACTGATGAGACAAAGTCCCTTGTTCCGTTAAACACTTTCCACACATGGGAGAAGAATCTTTAAAGATTTTGTTTAATTTAGTTGGGGAATAGTGCAGCCTATGAACAATCTTAAATTGAATCAGAGAGTGCCTAACATTGATAGAGCTATGGTGAATGTTGGTGATACAATCCTCCCATACTCCATCTGAAATCTCTATGCCTAATTCTCTTTGCCAATTGTCCTTAAACAAGCTTGAGGATGGGTTAACCACGGTCAGTAAGGTGTCATAGAATTGAGAGACTGCACCTTTTTCAAAGGGCTCAGTGTTGAAGAAACTATCCAAGACTGGATGACTGGGTTGTTGTTCATATTGTGGGACATGCGTTCTAAGAAAATGTCTCAATTGCAAGTAACGGAAGAAATGTGATGATGGGAGCCGGAAGGATTCTCGTATTTGTTGAAAAGAGGCAAGATAACCTTTACCACGACCTTGATTAAAGTATACATTTCGAAGGTTCACAATACCTTTCTCCTTCCATGACATAAAAACCGGGTCTGCCAGTCCCGGCTGAAAAGCCGGATTGGAACATATAGGAGAATCCAAATATATTTTAGGAGCCTTTGTCAATGCTAAGATCTGAGACCATATTTTCAGAGAGTTTTGAATTATGGGGTTATGTCCATAACTACTTTTCGTGATCTTAATAGGGCTATTAAGTAATGCAGGAAGACACGACCCAGAACAGGATGCATGCTCGATACTAAGCCATGCAGGCAAATTTTCCAGGTTACATCCAGGATAGCAGTCATACCATAGATAAATAAAGTTTAAGTGAGCCGCCATATAGTATAACCTGAATTGAGGGAGTCCAAACCCTCCTTCGTTCTTACTTTTGCATAGATGTGGCCTGGCTATTCTAGGTGTTTTACCAAACCAGATGAAGGATGAAATGATAGAGTCCAGTTTTTTTAAATAATATTGAGGGATACTTATTGGAATTGACTGGAATATATATAGGAATCTAGGCAGAGTCACCATTTTTATAGCATTTATGCGCCCAGCCATTGAAATAGGCAAAGTGCTCCAGAATTCTATATTTTTCTCTAATTGCTTAATATTTTTTTCCCAATTTAGTTTCAATAACTGATTCAATTTACTCGTAACCACTATGCCTAAGCTTGTAAATTTATCCAGCACAATTTTAAACGGGGTAGATTCCAGGAATGATCTATCTGCAACCTGTGACAAGGGCATCAATTCACTTTTTGACCAGTTTATCCTATATCCCGAAAAGGAACGAAAATTATTTATGAGGTCTAGCAAGGGAGGAATGGAAGCCCTGGGATTTGAAATGAATAAAACCACATCATGTATTATGTAATTTGTAAGTTGAGGAGTAGTATACTGTGGTTACTTGGGTTATTTTATGTGTATGTCGTGGCTGCATGATTTGAGAGTAACGTAATGAAGATATGTACAAATTAATCATTACATGACGATATGTACCAAGATATGTACCAATGCCAGGCAACTGGCTCGCAATGGTAATGTAATAAAGATAGGTTTCAGATACATATACACATATATATTTATATACATGTATGTATAATGTCAGTTGTATATATGTACATACATACATACGTATACATACGCTTGGATTTTAGGTATGCGGTGTAGATTTCTGACGAGCCGAAATCATTTCGGCACTACAGCGCCGAAACAGCGGTAAAATAGGAGTATGAATCGGCCCTAACTTGGACTCAGGGGGGTGGACGCCTCTGCCTTGCATAGTCCCCAGTGAATAGGCATGTTGCCCTTCACTGGTAAAACTATTTTGGTATTCTTTTAAAAAATATATGAATGTATTGTGGGCTGGGATTTTACAAAAAAGCCCCCCTTTTAAATACATACATACATACATACATCTCAGAAGTTGAAGCAGTTTTTTTAAGGACCCACTTTTAGGCCAGTGCAACAGAGCATGCTTTTGCCTTTTTTAAACCCTACCCATTTTAACCAAATACATTATGCTTGGATTTTACACGGTATGCCATCTGGTGGCCAATAAACCGAATACAAATCTCAGAATGTTTAAGCCGTTTTAAGGAACCATTTTTAGGCCAGTGCAATAGAGCATGCTTTTGCCTTTTTTTAAACCGCACCGATTTTAATCCAATACATACATACATACATACATACATACATACACAAGCCCCTTTTGGCACCCTCGAAAGGGAAGCGCGCACGCACACAGGCGCGCGCACACACACACACACTATATGGACCAGAGCTAGTACTACATACATACATTACATTTCATGAATTCCATATACAATAGCAATACATCACCCCCACGCGCTATTTATGTATTTGTATATTTTGCGTGAATGTAATCTTACTTGAGATTCTGGGCGTAAAAACACGTTTTAGTGTTTGTAATCCTCGGAGAAGAGACATGTCGAGAAAATAAAAACTGACGGACAGAGAACACAGGATGTTGGTACGGCCATTAATTCATTCCGTGTTCGACTCGGGCGCTGTTGCAGCCTATATTGTAGTTCCTACCATGGGATGTATTATTTAACTCTGTTCCCAGGGCTCGGGCCTCGGTGCCGGTGCTCGGGTCTTCAACGTGACTAGCGATTCACCGGCCCTGTTCTCAGTCCATGAGTCAGAGTAAATTACGAATTGAGTGGGCAAAACCATATTAAATTGTTTTTATATGATCAATATATCGTAAAATCGGAATCCCTCCCCCCCTTTGTTTCCCCCTCACTGTATATGTTTCTTTTCCCTTTTTACCTCCTTTATGATGAATTCCTGTTCTGTTCTGTTCTTTGGCTATATAGAAGTGTCTATTTGTACATCTCTAAATGTTTTGATGAATTGAACAAGGTGGACCCTCTTGTAAACAAGTGTAATACTTTATTGGGTCATCCGTCTTTTGTATTGAGTTGTGCTTGAAATGTACTGTAATTCTGCAAACTGTTAATAAATATTTCAATCAATCAAAAACAGGTGAATAGGTAAAAATCACACCTGTGTGAAGTGAGGCCGGGGCTCTCATACATCAACATTCCGAGCTCAACCAATCAAATCATCACAAATGTCATTCCGGCCAATCACTTTTCTTCCCTCACTTTTATCTTCTTTTAGTTTAGTTTAGTTTATTTGATCATCCTTCAGTTTCAAATACAATATTTACAACAATGAATGGAAGCTGTTACAACTTACAAAACATGAACACAAAAACATGTATTCTGCTCAGTGGAACAAATCATCGCTATGGGGTGATCAGCCAATCACAAGCCAATGTTTGTGACCACACAAACCCGGAAACCTAAATTGAATTAGCCTAATATTTATCACCATAAAACTTCCCCAGTTGATTACTTACACGAAGACAATGATTTATTGTAGGCCTATTAAGTTTTCTGAAATTGTACATTTTAATATACAAATTAGGCATTATATAGGAAAATATGAAAATATGAAAAAGCTACTGCTGTGGAAGGGTTATCATATATGTTGTGGTTTTGCCCGCACTCAATTCATAATTAACTCAATTCATAATTAACATTCCAATTAGCCCTTCACTATAGGTCGCCTCCCCAACGCATCATTGTCCAATAGGCCCGTTAGCAGCGAAGAAAGCTTGACCTGCATAGAAACCGTTGCTAAACTATTTGGATTGGCATTGGACAATCGCTTTTTGGGGTGGGATTTAGTGAAGGGCTAATTGTGGAGCCCTAGCCTCGGAAACCCAGACAGTGAAGCCCTGGCTCATGGATTAAGAACCGGAACGGTTTAACCGTGGTGGAAAAGGGGCCCCTGTGCAATCTACCTGTTGAAATAAAGAACCAATACAACCACTGCGGTTTCCTAATGCCAAAAGGTGATTGCCGACTGTATCTACTACCTCCAGAAAAGAATATTCCAGAACAGCAGCCAGCAGGGGTAGATTGTTAAGGCCACAAGAGGGTAGACCAGAGAGCCATACAGGGAGTTGTCCAGGATGCCCTGTGAGATGGCAGACAGGAGGAGCCTCCAGCCGTCCAGGAAGTCGACAGGCCTCCCCTGCAGCTCCCGGGAGAATAACACGCTGCAAAGTAGCGTGCCTGCAGGGCTGAGGACGATCATGATGAAAGCCGACGGAAACTTTGGTACGTGGGGTGTGACGAAGGCTGCCAGGGGCACCAAGGTGAGAGCCAAGACGAAGCCAAGGGAGAAGTTGACGAAGGCGGTGCAACCCAGCAGCAGAGTCAAGTACACGACAGCCACCAGCTTCAGAACTCTCAAGCCCTGCTCCGTAACCTGTCCTGACAGCAGCCTGTGTGGAAGAGCGAGGCCCGCTGTGTAGATGACAACGGCCGTCAGGACAACAGCCTCCGTCTCAGACAGAGGGAAGTGTCCCACGGCCGCCACCTGAGAACGGATGGGCAGTGTGTAAAGAGCCACACCTGTCAGGTGGCTGATCGCAATCGGAGTCAACACAGACAACAGTATCCCCGAAGGGCTGGATGTCGAGTCGATGGCAGTGACGCCGTTGTCTGCCGTTGACGGTGGAGATACAAGTTGAACCCACAAGTCTAAGGCACGAAGCAGCAGTACGACAGCGAGTAAGCCAAAGGCTGGCATATAGTAAGCGATGGAGACGAAGTGAGAGAGCGATGGCATGAGATAGAAGAAGGAGGACTGGTGCAGGCGAGCCGAGAGATTATTGAGCTTCCGATACATTCCTTCCATGAGCCTGCCGACTTTGGTGGCATCAGCCTTGTACTGGTGGAAACTGTTGATCCCCTTGATGGAGGCAGCATCTATGTGGTAGCTCAAGAACAGTCCGTGGTTACCCCAGGGCCGTCCACTGGCCTGCTTCAATACCATCAGTAACATGGTCTGGATGGCATGGCTGTAACCTGACACTGTGTGCCAGTCCTTCCTCTGATGTTTGCCCTGGATGGTGCAGGGAACCATTATCTTCTGGCAGAAGGCACTGAAGAGGTTGACCAGATCCAGGTTGGGCAGCTGACCATTAAGCCCCTCTAGAACCAGGTCTAAGCTGGTAATGACATCACTGCTGAGCTCCAAGGAAAGTGCTGCTTGGATGGAGCCACCGCGGCCTAGGAGTGGAGACCAGCCCATACCCGTAGCATTGGGGTGGTGGTAGCCCTCCAGCCAGGCCTGCATACCAATCAGATCATGATCATTCACCAGGAAGATGATATCCTTGGCCCAGTAAATCTGACTCCGAAGGTACTGTGCCAAGCCAAGCAGAAGGCCCACGGCCTGGTTGTTGCTATTCCCTGGGCTAGAGGGGACACTCAGCATCAGGGCTTCGGCGCGATGGGCTCTAGGAGCCCGCAGGATCCCATACACATTAGTACCGTTCACAATAACTCTCTCTGTGTTGTCGTCAGGGAAGGGGAGTGTCCGGTTGAAGCTCTGGGTAAACGCCTCCAGCCCTCGAGACTCCATGGTTTTCACCAGCCAATCCACTGGCATCCCATGTGCCTTCTTTTTGTTAGCCGCGAACTCCCTGCCAGTGGCCATAGCCATCTCTCCCGCTGTGAAACCCTCCTGAACCACAGTGTGATGCAAGGCCGTCTCCGTCATCTTTGTATGCGGAATAAATGGCTCAAAGGCGAGGCCCATGAACCATGCCACGCCTGCCATGTAACATATAACAGAGATCAGGGCATTCCGACGGACGAGCACCTGTGTCAAAGCACGCCTTCTGTTTGGGTCTAGCAGTAGTCCCATCATCATGCATACTGTCCTGTTGAGACGACTTGAGATGGTACAACCTTTCTTTTCAGACGTTATAAAGGGCCAATATTGCAAAACTGCAAAACTGATGACGTGGTGTGATGATGACATAACCAGTTCCCTACACTAAATGCTGTTTTTGTCTGTCATAGTAACATGATAGGGTTGACGTGGTAATAATGATGACAAATTCAAGAGGGTTGAGAACATAGCTACAAAAGAAGAATACAAAACTGCTCGCCCCAATTCCAACTCGGCCCAAACTGCGAAGAACGGTCGCCCCGACCGCGAAGAACGGTCGCCCCAAATTTGCCGGGCGCGGCTGCACTAATAACTTTGGGGCAGGCCCGTCTAGAGTTTGAATGGACAGGTATCAATCAGAGGGAGACATCGAAGAGGAAGGACGGGTGGGGAAGGATCAAGTTAACATATGGAATGTCAGAACAGGTCAGCTCCATATATAGAGATGGAGGCGTGATGTCACGCGGCGTGACCATATGGAGGCGTGATGTCACGCGGCATGACCATATATGGAGGTGTGACATGACACAAGGAAATGCAGGTTTTCATAGTAAATGCGACCCATGGTCGCAAAAATTGTGAGCTTGTTGATCAGTAGTTTTGTTCTCAATTGTCTTATATAAAGTTTAAACCATTTGGGCCCACATAGGAGCGGTTCTGGCCAGTCTGGGTCACGTGTCACGTGAAGTGGACAGTTCTCAGTAGAGCGATGCAATGGAACTATTCAATTACGATAAAAATGTAGACCTTCATCAGACATTCTTATCGAGTGACTTATTATTTTTTATTATAAGTCATCATTGTATAGAGAAATAGGCATTTGTATAAAAGGCGTTGACCCGTGTGATATTGAATTAGCGTTCTTCTTAAACCTTGTGTCTTCCCAATGGCCTGTTGATGTGTCTCTTAGTTCTGGGTTAATTAAAAAAACAACATGTTTTTGTCAGATTACATCACTCCGCTAAGGGACTGTCATTTTGGAGCAGAGCTCATTGCGGGAACACCTCTGTGAGTTGAAGACGCCTTAATGCCTTAGGCTTCAACCTTGATTTCCCTCCCTCACACCTCAGCCATTGAAAACAACATCCCCAATCCTCCACTCACTTCCCCCTGGAACAGTGTCTTTCAAGTCTGTTGCATCATGGGAACTTGGGCCTGTACGTGCCACAGGCTGTCACCTAGTCAGATCACCTTTACTGTCATTGACCCTGATATTTACTGTAGTAGTTACAGTCTCAGCTGCCTGCCTGCCTGCCTTAAAACAAAGGCAGCTTGCTGTGGTTGTCTACAATTAGGGGTGAGGTACTGCCAATGTATCTTTTTAATTTAGTTTTCACCCACGTCTTTCAGAAGCTAGACTGGACAGGCACGATCTCAATGGATTGGGCCTGTGCCCGAGGGGCCCAATGGGCTCTCTGTCTGTCTGTCCGTCTGTCCTGAGCATAACTCGGCCACCGACTAGTGACAATTCCATCGGACCAACGGTGTATGCACCGGCCTCCTGATTGACCAATTAACCCAACCCCCCAGATTGGCCCTTATATGCAGACATCGGCTTCCCCATGCCTTCGTGCTGGTGGAGAAAATAATGGGTCTTGATATGAAAAGGGTTGAAAACCACAGGATTAGAATATCAGCATTTCTATTACAAAAATCACACCCATGTGAAGTGAGGGGCGTTCTTATTGTCATACATCATCATCATACCTCATCATACATCACGCTCTGTCAAATCATCACAAACGTGGTACACACAAACATACATGGTATCAAAAAAGGAAAAAAAAAGTCGGAAGCAGCTTTATTTACATGTGTTTACGGGATGAAAAAAGGAGCCTCCGGAGTGCTTTTGCCGTACGATGTAATGTAAGTCAATGAGGAGCATTATTTAATTATAAAAGTCAATGGAGAAATTATTTTAGATTTCTCGCCAATCTATGGATTTTCATCTTGTCAAGGTAACTACACAACCCAAACCTCTACCAAGGTGGTCTTTCCCTTTAAGCCCTGCCCCTATACTCATTATGTAATGACATACATTTGGCACAGGGGACAGCCTATAGTTACTTAGTACTGTGTATAAAATGTAGAAACTGGACAAAGGACTTGGAAAGGGGACAGAGGAGGACAGTCATGAGGGTTTCTCTAGACATACACATGCTTCCATACCTGTACTTGTACTTGATTGTGTTCCATCACTCCTCTCCTTTGTCCTCCTCCCCTTCCTCTTCCTCATGCGAGTTACAGGCACAGTTTAATCTCAACCAAATTTACAAGGCTGGCGACTTCATTCTGGGTGGCTTGTTTCATGTCCACCTCTCTTCTATCTTCCCCGGGCTGTCTTTCACCTCCAAACCACAGGACCCCACTTGCTATGGGTGAGTATCACACAAAAATACAAAAGCAAAACAAGAACAAGTTATTTGTTTTTGAAAACAATACTACCACAGGATGATTTGATGTATGTTTCTAGAAAGATACATGTTCAAGGTTACATGGGCATTCTGTGTGTTATATAGTTTTGACATTCAAAGGTTCAGGTGGGCTCAGACTATGGCTTTTGCAATAACTGAGATCAACAGGAACCCCAGCCTGCTACCCAACGTGACTCTGGGATACAGGATTTATGATACCTGTCACACGCTTGGAGTTGCGTTCCGTACGGCATTGTCACTGGTCAGTGGCAGAGAGGAGCAGTTTCAACTGGACGAGCGCTGCGTTGGCTCCCCTCCAATGCTCGGAATTGTGGGCGCTGATTCCTCAACAAATTCTATTGCCATCTCTAGTATATTAGGTTTGTACAGGGTGCCCATGGTAAGTTTCCTATACTTGAACCACCCTTTTCAAGTTTCAATTTGATTCATGTTTAAATGTAGTAATATTCCATTATTATTTACAAATCTATAATATGACGATTTCTGAAGGGCAAAGAAAGTCTCTCAGAGACAGACAGAGAGACCGAGAGAGGGGACTGTGTGATTTATTATTGTTTGCAATTTACAGTAAGCAACGAAAACAAGAATACAATAATAATACAATACATCAAATATAGAAATATAATCTAGGATTGTAGCTAAACCAAGAACGTATGATCAGTCTAAACAGTATAATATAATAATAATCAATGGTGCTGAAGTGAACAAAGAGCAGTGTTTTCACACACCTTTAAATTGCGCAGACCCATTTGTATGGGTTGCAAGTACATATTCCCTTTTTTTCCTAAATATTTTCTCCTCACTCACATGCTCTCTGCTTACAGGGAAAATGTAGAAAATGTAGCGTATAGCAGAACAGATGTTGTGTGTCTGTTCCAGGTGAGTTACTACGCTGCCTGCTCCTGTCTGAGTGACCAGATGCACTTCCCATCCTTCTTTAGAACAATCCCAAGTGATGCCTTCCAGGTGAACTAGCTTCTACACACTAAAGATCTGTCGGTATCAAGTAGGCCTAGTTAGTACATTTTCCACACTTAAAATATCCCTCTAGTGCAGGGGTGTCCACAAGTTATTTTCAAAGGGGGAATTACTTGAGTATTATGGGCCAACTGTACTCTACCTTTGGACTAGTACAACAGACACGATAAATTGTGATTTGCTCAAATGGCTGTGTAGCCAAACGTAACCTGGTGCGAAAAATCCTCTATAAAAATAAAGTATTTCTTTGACATATTGAGAATTAAACAACACAAGGAACAAGCAGTTAGGAATCCTCAGTAGAATTCTACTGAGAAATAGACCTGTCTGCCCAGGTTGATTTCAGAACAGTCAACTATTTCAATGTACGAATAGCCTTCTGGCGTGCAATAAATAATACATTTTTAGGAAGGAAGCCATACAAAATCTGCCTTCCTAGCTGCATCAATTGCCCCCTGGGCAGGACTTTGGACCTGTCTCTAAAGTGAGTATAATAATAGAAATAGAAGCGCTGCAGGGATGTCAGTGGCTCTTAAAGATATAGGGTGCTCTTTATTAGTGATACTAGGTAGGATTATAGACACAAAGGTTTTTCTCCCCTCCAAGGTGGTACTGCTTAATTTCCAAAAGGTGTAAAATGCAGACTTTGTCAGAAAAAAGGATTCCAAGGCACTCTGTCTTTGGTGAAAAAATATAAATATGATTTATGTGATGAGCATTTCTAATATAAATATGATTTATGTGATGAGCATTTCTCACCAAAGACGAATCCTTTTTTTCTTTGCTAGTCTGCATTTTGGAAATTAAGCAGTATACCACCTTGGAAGAAGATTTTTTTTTTTTTTGTCCAAGTGTAATTGATGTTTCATAGATATCTATTTCATAGATAGATTCACTGTTTTTACCCCTATGTGAATATGGCCTTCCTCCATTCTTTATCTATAATTAGGTACGAGCTATGCTCCAGATTATGAGGCGGTATGGTTGGACCTGGGCAGGAATGCTTTTCACTGACGATGACTATGGCCGCAATGCTGCCCGATCCTTCCAGTCTGACCTGGCCCAGTCTGGTTTGGGTTGTCTGGCGTATGTGGAGGTTCTGCCCTGGGACCACGACCCGGCTGAAATTCAGAGAATTGTCACTGTGATGAAGAAATCGACAGCTCGCGTGGTCATTGTATTTCCATACGGGAGCTATCTAGTCGATCTCATGGAAGAGGTCAGGGCTATAGATGCTTATTTAGTCATTCATAATAAGAATTACAAGTAATCTCAAATTAGTTTTTATTGGCGTTGATACATCCTTTCATATATTTCAATTAAATGTATTGTTGAGGGGCGCTAGCCCCTCCTATATCCAGCTTTTAGTGTATGTTCACAAACTTGCACCTACACAAAAATGTAATTCCCATTGACAATGAATGGAATTCTTTTTACGTCATAGTGTCTGAGAAAATAGACAGTGTCTATTTTACATCATGTTGATGTACGATGATAAGAGCGTCCCTCACTTCACTTGTGTGAGTTTTTAAATGTAACTGCAATGCAATTTTATCTTATACCAAGTATAATCAAATTGCTTGTGTGCGTTTACTTCACTCCACTACAATGTGAACATTTTAGTTACTAGCTACTTTGTAGATTTTCATTATTATTATTATGAGAAAACTCACTGACATTTGAAAATAGCAGATCTAGATCAGCTATTCTTTTGTTGTCGTTTAAAAAAATTAATACATTTTGAACTTGTGAAATGGGACTGCACAATGATATTGTACTTTTGCTACCTTAAGCATATAGGCCTACATTTTTTAATACGGGTTCTTTACTTGTAACAGAGTATACCGGTATCTGAATTGTATTACTTAACCCATTAAGACCTGAGGACCTGATTCTACAAATGTCTTCTAAAACCTATGTTTCTATATATCAGTGGTGCTCAAACCTTTTCATGTCAAGGAGCCCCAAAATGATGATGTATTTGCCCACCGACCAACCAATCTGAAAATATATTGTTCCAGGGACCCCACCAGAAGCAAATAATTTGAGTTAAAAACGCTTGCTGTGAAAGAATATATATTGAAAGATACGCACACATTTTCACGATAAAAAAAAAAAAGCAGATCTACAAGCTTATAGCGCGGCACTCGGTGCCGCACTATGAGCTTGTAGATCTGCTATTTTTCAACAGCTAAAGCTTAAAATAATGGTTAAAGTTGCTAAACGCTAAAGCGACGCGGATGCGGACCCTAAAAATGGGTTAAGCAAAACATGAGTGAGTGCTTCTTTCATCACGGAATATACAGGTGATCAAGCAGGACGTGAGGGGCCTGCAGTGGATAGCCAGTGAAGACTGGACATCCTACGCCATACTGGAGTCTCCTCGTTTCCTGCCGTACCTGACCGGCGTCCTGGGCATTGCCATCCATCGCGGACGGATACCCGGTCTCAAGGACTTCCTGTTGAATATACATCCTGACAATGACCCCGACAACAGCCATGAAAATAACATAGTGAGTCCAGGAGTTTGGTGTTTAACCTGCCATGTCTGCTTTCAATGACTTACGGTATCTATCTATAAATGCACCATGTCTCTGTACGTCTGTCTGTACGTATACGTACGTGTGTACGTACGGCTGTAATGCACGTAACTCGAGAACCGTTTGCCAAATTCGTCACACGCGTTTCACACCCCCACAGAAAGTGAAGTGACCGGTGTCGAGTCGGTCGGACCCACGGTTGTCCAGAACCGCCACAAAAGGCCTTTGTCCGGGCTCTGGACATGCAGGGCCCCTGCCCATGCTCCATACATGGAGCTGGCCTGTTCTGACATCACAACACTTCATATTTGGGCATGTCTGACACAGAACTCCATATATAGAAATAAAGGAACACAGAGAGAGAGATACAGAAATCTCCATATGGGCATTAAAGGGACAGACAGATGGGTGGAACGGGTACTCTGACACGAGTACAACGGGTATTGCCTATAGCTGGGTGGGGCGTGGCTCTCCAACTCTCCTACAGACTCTGTGCTTTATAGCCGGCACCGGTCTAGTGTATTATTAAAGGTAGGGAAGTGTGTGGTATTCTTTTGGTTAAGTGTGTTTTGTTAAAGAGTTGACGCTCCATATTTCTGAATCATTGCGATAAAGCAGGGGTTTTCAACTGATTGTGAACCAGGGACCACCACCCTGACTAAGAATCAAGATCAAGAGGAAAGAATTGCACTTTTACTCCACTACAAGTATATGAAAACATTTACTGGTTAGGCTAACCTTGTAGATTTTGATTATTAATTACATAAAACATATTTGAATTAATAGGTGTGGTGTGGGGGAAAGCTTGAAAATGAATAATTCATTGCACAATACTACACGATAGTACACGCCACGGTAGTACATGCAACTAATTATATCAAAAACCATTATCGGTCATTATTCAACTGAAATATGCTAGTAGAGAACCACTGATCAATTCTTATCTGACGGTTACCCTAATTCCATTTTACTTTATTCAACCTTCCATATTAAATTAACTGATATACTGATTGTACGAGCGTCGAGCACACACATGCGATACATATTTCCTAAAAAGGATGACTCAAAAGAAACAATGGCAATCTGGTACACTTCCCCTTCTTGAGATTAAAACTCCCTTTTTCTGTGGAATTTCCACAGTATCCTGTACTGAACAAACAGTCTATATAGCAATGAATACCATGTAATACAATATAAAGATATGTCACTTAGCCTGCCTTCCTTGTATTCCTTCAGGTGAGGCAATTTTGGGAGTACACATTTGGATGTAAATTTGCACCCCTTCCGTCTGAGTGGGTGGATGCTGGTGGAAGGATGTGTACAGGACAAGAGGATCTCTTAACAGCAGAAACAATACTTTTGGATTTGTCAGTCTTCAGGCCAGAGTACAATGTGTACAAGGCTGTGTATGCTCTGGCCCATGCCTTCCACGACATGTTGCAATGTGTGCCAGGAAGAGGGCCTTTCTCTGGTCACAGCTGTGCCAGTTTGCAAACAATACAGCCATGGCAGGTGTAATACTAATTCAGAGATTACCTGTTGCTGTTTCCAGGACATTTGTAATTAATGTATTGTGTATGACATCGTCAAAAAGCCATATTGTTTTCTGACAGATGTGTGTAGTTAATACAGCAGTCCAATGTATATTGCATACACTAGTTTAGTTATTTTTGTATTTGTTTTTAATAATTTTCTAGCTTGTCTATTATCTGGAAAAGATCAACTTCACCACATCAATTGGTGAGCATGTATCATTTGATGAGAATGGTGATGCTTTACCTTTCTATGATGTCATCAACTGGGTGCAGTTCCCTGATGGAAGCGCAAAGGTTCTCAATGTAGGCGTGTACAAGAAGTCAGCCTCCGGAGTTGAAGAACTCGTTCTTGATGAAGACAGAATCTTCTGGAACTTTGAATCCAAAAAGGTCACTTAATTTATTTTTCTGAAACAGCTCATCGTTAGCCTCATAGCATAATAAGTCAATCAAGGTGACAATCAAAGATTTGTTTTTCTGCCCTTATATGTGCCTAACTCTCCTAACATTGCTGATTCATCCTGCCTTATTGCCTACGTATGTCGTATCAGAATGCTTGATACATACAAAAAAATGGAATGTAACAGGTGTTAATCTTCTTTCTAATCGTCTAGTCAAGGGGTTCCCAAAAGGTACTGTATCGTGATCTACCAGTAGATCACAAAGGCTGTGCCGGTAGATCACCACATGCATGGCCGTAAGAAATGTAATTAAAAAAAAGCATCTGCCATTGAATTAGGGTGTCTGCAATGAATTACCGTACATCAAATAGGGCCTGTCAGCTCATACCCACAATGCAATACTTTGTTTTCAAGAGTGTTGCTGTGCACAAACGTCAGTAGCATTACAAAGGTATACAAAACAAAACACTGACAGTACCAATTCCATTTCCCCTCCCTCTATTTCCCATTCCGAGTGTGTTTTTGTCTTATATGCAACACCAACAACTCTATACCAAAGCCCCTTCAGGTACATTTTCAAACTATTCTCAGCAATGGGATAATATTTTTTTGGTCTGGTCATTTTGAAAGTAGCTCTTAACCCATTCTGACCGGGCACCCATTTTGGTGTTAGCATCATGTTATGCTTTACCTATTGAAAAATAGCAGATCTACAAGCTCATATCGCGCCACCGAGTGGCGCGATACGAGCTTGTAGGTCTGCTATTTTTTTTTAATTCGAAGAACGACTGACATTTTTAGAATCTGATCTCAGGTCAGAATGGGTTCATCAGACCAGTGTGTGTCCAGTGGAAAACCTCGTATGAATCTGATCTCAGGTCAGAATGGGTTAAGTCAAAAAAGTGCACCTCTGGTCTAGTCTATCTTCTATAGTCTATCTTCTTTCTGATAGACTGAGGACATACTGTATGGTCAATAAGGCACAATGAAGCAGCAGTGTTAGGAGTGTATACACTCCTAACACTACTCTATAGAGTAACTAGAGTTGTGCAGAAATCTCAATTTGACCGTGCTATGAGGCCAACGTCATGTTGAGCGCAATGCAATTTAGTTTCAACTTAAATTGATCATTGCTATGCTACGTTCCTCTCTATAGCCACCTCGGTCAGTGTGCAGTGAGAGCTGCTCCCCTGGAACCCGTGTGTCCAGAAGGAAAGGGGAATCTGTCTGCTGCTTTGACTGCATTGCTTGTTCTGAGGGGGAGATCAGCAATGAGACTGGTACTGTATGTTAAGTTATGAGACTGGTACTGTATGTTAAGTTATGAGACTGGTACTGTATGTTAAGTTATGTATGTATTTGCGTTACTATGAAATTGTAAATTTTTGTCCGTCAGTCAGTGAGTGTATCACTCAAAATCCCCATACATGGAAAAGCCCACATATATGGTGCCCTGCACCTGCAGATCTTGTGACATCACGTGAGATCATCAGGGATCATCCCTGATGTCATAGTAAATGCGACCTGCTGTCACAATTAAGCCCATATATGGAGCTCGCTGGTGTCATCAACATTGGCATTTGGCAAGCAACTCTACATCTGACCTCAAACCCTTAGATCTCCATATATGGATATATGTCAGAACCTGTCGTGACATTCCATATGTTTATCCTTCCCCATCCAGCCTTCCTCTTCGATGCCTCCCTTTTAACTGACACCTGTCCATTTAAACTCTAGACGGGCCTGCCCAAAGTTATGAATGCAGCCGCGCACGGCACCCGGCAAAAACTATAGAGTTCTCAACATGAGGCCCGAAAATTAAGGCGGGCCCTACCTGGGCCCTCATCAAACCCTGTACACTAAAGACACTGTCCCTGCTGCCACCCTTAGATCTCCATATATGGAGCTGACCTGTTCTGACATTCCATAATTGATCTGACCTCATCAAACCCTGTACACTCAAGACACGCTCCATATATGGCCAGTACAGAATTCATTCCATATGTTGATCTGACCCCCCATGCCAAAGCGCCAGCGCTCGCCCAGCAGTCTGCTGTCATCCAGGGGGATGCGTCGCTTCTCGCCCTCAGGCGTCTTGACTCTTAATGGTAGTATAGGCTATCTTTAAGCTGATACTGTCTATCCCTTTAACCTTGCTGTCTTTGTTAGACTCTACAGAGTGCAGCAATTGTCCAGAGGACTTCTGGTCCAGTCTCCAGCGTGACCACTGTGTCCCTAAGAGCCTGGAGTTCCTCTCCTACCATGAGGCTCTTGGTATCTCCTTGACAACCATCTCATTGCTGGGCACATTTATCTCTGCCATTGTACTGGGAATCTTCATCTATCATCGCAGCACACCCATGGTGCGCGCCAACAACTCAGAACTCAGCTTCCTTCTCTTGTTGTCACTCAAACTATGTTTCTTGTGTTCACTTCTGTTCATTGGCCGTCCCAGGATCTGGACTTGTCAGCTGAGGCATGCAGCATTTGGGATCAGCTTTGTGCTGTGTGTCTCGTGTATCCTGGTAAAGACTATGGTGGTGTTGGCTGTATTCAATGCCTCCAAGCCTGGGGCTACAGACATTTTGAAGTGGTTTGGTACTATGCAACAGAGAGGAACAGTTCTGTCTCTGACTTTCGTTCAGGCAACAATCTGCATAGCCTGGCTTGTGTCTGCCTCACCAGCTCCTCATAAAAACATGCAATACCACAGTGATAAGATAGTCTATGAGTGTGATGTGGGATCAACAGTTGGATTTGCAGTGTTATTAGGATATATTGGTTTACTGGCACTCCTCAGCTTCCTCCTAGCATTCATGGCAAGGAATCTTCCAGACAACTTCAATGAAGCCAAGTTAATCACTTTCAGCATGTTGATCTTCTGTGCCGTGTGGATAGCCTTCATCCCAGCATATATCAGCTCTCCAGGCAAATATGCGGATGTAGTGGAGGTTTTTGCTATTTTATCATCTAGTTTTGGCATTTTGGTGGCACTGTTTGGACCAAAGTGTTATATAATCCTTTTTAGACCTGAGAGAAACACTAAGAAGTCCATCATGGGTCGAGGTAGCACTGATAAGTAGATACATAAATTCAACAACAATATTTTTTTTCTGTGTATATACAGTTTATTCAGACTTCAGACTAAAGTTTGCTGTTACAGCTAGTGCAGCTACTGTATAGGCTCTGAAAGGCTGAGTGGATGATTTCAAAACAAGATACATTTTAGAGACTATTCCTCTGAATCTAGACAGTATGACCTTTTGAACAAAATGAACATCCTGTTTTAAGTCAACTTTTTGCATTTCTTGAACTGATACATTTCGTTTCAACCATAGATTAATCATACAAAAGAATTGAATAATTAAATAAAACTGTGATAAAATAAATGGTGCTTTACTCAAACATTTCATTTGGTATATTTTTAATTTAGCTACTGTAGGAATCAACAGTAGCTAAATATATAATTACAAACCAACATGATATCATATGGCCAGGTTTCTCAGAGAATTCTTAGCTCTAAGTACTTCTGAAGACTGGTACATTGTTTCAATAAATACTGTAATATCTCTGAAGAGTTCTACACCAGAAATGACTGTCACCCGGACCAATCACCCTGATAAAGGCAGTTGTATACCGCAATGCACAGTGCAGTTTTTATTCTTGCAATGCATTAGCCAAACTCTTAAAGGCGTAGTGAAATGAAAAATACGTTTTTCACACTTTTAGACCATATCCTAGCCGCAATTTGCAACTCTAGATTTTTTTACAATGGGCTGAATCTAGAGTTGCAATACCCTCCATCAACTTCCTATTCATGTTTTTTGGTTTGTGATCTCCTGGTCTTAAATGACGTTAAACTCACCAACATTGCAGCTGCAGTCCAAGCTTGAATTATCCTCTTTCAATCTGCTGTCGCTTGTTTTTCATAAAAATCCCCCGTAGAGATGTTATGAGCTACTTTCTGTCCAAAATATTCCAAGAGTGACAATATCGAGCCGCCATTTTGATTTTTGCAACGTGCCGTAAAACAAGACGCGAGGGGGAGCGCTTGTTTAATAGAATCTTACCTGCGCAGGTAAGACACCCAAAGAAGAGGCCGACGCCCTAGGGAGGGAGGGACGCTATTAAACAAGCGCTCCCCCTCACATCTTGTTTTACGGCACGTTGCAAAAATCAAAATGGCGGCTCGATATTGTCACTCTTGGAATATTTTGACATCGATAAAAGCCAATAAAAATGAAGCTCACCCGTTTAATTCCCCATATCTGTGCATCCGTCCAACACAGCTGCTACTGATTACAGAAATCCTCAGTTTTTATTCCCATTCAAGATGACATCCAGACAGTGTATTACTCGTTTTCAACTTAATCATCACGCTAAAATATGTATCTGAAAACATTATAGGGTAGAAATTAGCCACATAACAGTAAACTGGTACAGCTGGCCGACTATCTGACTTGTATAGCTACCGTCCCATCGCCTGAAGGGATGCGACACTCTGATTGGTTCAGAAACTTCAGAGCGGTGTTTCAAGTTGAAACCGTCTGAAACTTAACTTAAAATAAAGTGCCCACCATTTCCGTTTCCCTACACCTTTAAAGGCTTTTGAATTTTTCCTTATTGGTCTCATCCTTTTGTGCATCAATTCTTTCAACCTTTTGAAGGCCTACCAAAGAGCACCATGGATATTTTTACTAGTCTAGCCAAACATGTGCGCTTCCTCGCTTTTATATTCATCAGAGGAGGCTTTGTGTGCAAAATCAGTGAAGGGCCCCTTTAAAGCTGCATTCTGGGAGTGTTTTGAAAAATATTTTACTATACTCTGCGGCTAACCTGACCCCGCCAGATGGGGCAGTAGAGAGTACACAGGTTCCCCCCGGGGGGAACCTGTGTACTTTCTCAGCGGCTCCAGCAGAGACTACATTGTTGAGGTTCTCTCTGGGAGTGACAAGGATGGATAGGATCAGGAACGAGTACATCAGAGGGACAGAAGGATGGATAGGATCAGGAACGAGTACATCAGAGGGACAGAAGGATGGATAGGATCAGGAACGAGTACATCAGCGCATGTCAGATGTTTTGGAGATGAAGCCAGAGAGGCCATGCAGACTGAGATGGTTTGGACACGTACAGAGGAGGGATAGTGAGTATATCGGTAGAAGGATGTTGAGGTTGGGACTGCCAGGCAGGAGGCCTAGAGGAAGACCAAAGAGAAGATTTATGGACGTAGTGAAAGAGGACAAGTTAGTTGGTGTGAGAGAAGATGAGGCAGAGGACAGGATGAGATGAAGGCAGATAATTCGCTGTGATGACAGAAGACAGGGTGAGGTGGAGGCAGATGATTCGCTATGGCGAGAGAGGACAGGATGAGATGGAGGCAGATGATTCGATGTGGCGAAAGAGGACAGGGTGAGGCGGAGGCAGATGATTCGCTGTGGCGACAGAGGACAGGGTGAGATGGAGGCAGATGATTCGCTGTGGCGACAGAGGACAGGGTGAGATGGAGGCAGATGATTCGCTGTGGCGACAGAGGACAGGGTGAGATGGAGGCAGATGATTCGCTGTGGCGACAGAGGACAGGGTGAGGTGGAGGCAGATGATTCGCTGTGGCGACAGAGGACAGGATGAGATGGAGGCAGATGATTCGCTGTGGCGACAGAGGACAGGATGAGATGGAGGCAGATGATTCAATGTGGTGACAGAGGACAGGGTGAGATGGAGGCAGATGATTCGCTGTGACCCCTGAAGGGAAAAGCCGAAAGGAAAAGAAGAAGAACCTGTGGCTCCAGGCAAAAATTAGCATCGGGGGGCATACATTTTTCCAACACCCCTATGAATAACAAATGGTCCCCTATACAATAAACACTGATGCAATCTTGTGTGTGTGTGTGTGTGTGTGTGTGTGTGTGTGTGTGTGTGTGTGTGTGTGTGTGTGTGTGTGTGTGTGTGTGTGTGCGCGTGTGTGTGTGTGTGTGTGTGTGTGTGTGTGCGTGTGTGCGTGCCCCTACTTCTATCTCTGCCCAGATGAGGTGTTGCGACAGATTACGTAAGGGCATAATTAAGGTGACTACTGGGGATGGCATAGCGTTGTGTATAAAATGGAGAAACTAGCTGGACAAACGATTTGAAGGAGGAAAGTCATGAGGGCTACTACAGACGTACACACGTTTCCATATGCATACTTGTCCTTGATAATGTTCTCTCTCTTTTCTCCTCTGTCTTCCTCACGCTCCTCGTCTTCGTGTGAGTTACAAGCACAGTTTAATCTCAACAGAATCTTCAAGGCCGGCGACTTTATTCTGGGTGGTTTATTTTATATCCACTCCTCAGCCGTCTTCCCTGAGCTGTCTTTCACCTCCAAGCAGCTGGATCCCACTTGCTATGGGTGAGTATGACATATGGTGATAGCAGCATACTGGATAATGTGATGGCGTATGTTTCTACAAATAATCAAAGTTACAGTGATGTTTTGTTTTGCGTTATAGTTTTGACATTCAAAGGTTCAGATGGGCCCAGACTATGGCTTTCGCAATCACAGAGATCAACAGGAACCCCAGTCTGCTACCCAACGTGACTCTGGGATACAGTCTCTATGATACTTGTCTCAGTCTTGGAGGTGCATTCCGTGCAGCATTGTCATTGGCCAGTGGGGGAGAGGAACAGTTTCAATTGGATGAGAGCTGTGTTGGCTCCCCTCCAATGCTCGGAATTGTAGGTGGCGATACCTCAGCACATTCTATTGCCATCTCTAGTATATTAGGTTTGTACAGAGTTCCCATGGTAAGTCTCCTATTTGAACACATGTGTGCAGCGAAATACAACACTGCTGCTACTGTACATCATATTATAATTTTATTTATTTATTTATTTTCTTTTCTTTTCCTGAGCAGTGAGCTAAGCAGGGGTAAATCTACATGAGCGGTGAGCGATTATGAGCGGCAGGATATGTTTTTGAGCAGTGGAGCAGCGAACAGCAACAGCCTCGTGATCATGGTCCGCTATTTCTCCCTGCTCTGCTCACATACTCTGTTTGTTACTCTATTGATACTCTACTCTATTGATACTCTATTTCTCCCTGCTCTGCTCACATACTCTGTTTGTTACTCTATTGATACTCTACTCTATTGATACTCTATTTCTCCCTGCTCTGCTCACATACTCTGTTTGCAGGGAAGATTGTCACAAATAATGTAAACGTAGATTACAGAATATGTATTTTGTGTTTTTTCCAGGTGAGTTACTATTCCACGTGCTCCTGTCTGAGTGACCGGAATAGGTTCCCATCTTTCTTTAGAACAATCTCAAGTGATGCTTTCCAGGTGAATTTGTATACAGACAAAAGTTCAAATTAGTAGTAGCCTACATGCTCCACACACTTAAGAAAAAACGTCTCTCTAGTGAATGTAATCGATGTTGCATATCGCCTTTCTTTTCCTTGTGTGTATTATAGATTTTTGTTAAAGTCAACAATTTGACCTTTTCCGTTAATCACTATGTGAATAATCGAAACTACGCACTATTCAATCCCTTTATTCTTTATCCAATCTGTACTCTCTCTTTTTGTGACTGAATTTCCCTTTGCGGGATCAATAAAGGTCCTTACCCTATATTCACCAGGTGCGTGTTATGCTCCAGATTATGAGGAAGTATGGGTGGACCTGGGTAGGACTACTGTTTATGGCGGATGCCTATGGCCGCAATGCTGCCCAGTCATTCCAGTCTGCCCTGGCCCAGTCTGGTTTGGGTTGTCTGGCGTACGTGGAGGTTCTGCCCTGGGACCACGACCCGGCTGAACTTCAGAGGATTGTCACTCTGGTGAAGAAATCCACAGCTCGTGTGGTCATTGCATTTGTATATGGGACCTATATGGTTGATCTCTTGTCAGAGGTTGGTGTAACGATACGCCAATTCATAAGGAATCTGAAAGGAGTTATATTGAAGTGAATACATCCTTCTGCTGCACTTGCTGCACTTCAATTGCAAGAATTAAAGTTTTGTAACAGCAATGCAAATTATAGGGATATTTCACTTTCAAACATGTTTGTACTTGCGTGAGGGGGCTGTGATATTTCCATTATGAACTTAATTTTTTTTTCTTTTAACATATATTTTATTTGAAAGTGAAATATCCATTTTACCACTCACTATCTCACTTAAATGCTCAGCAACTGTGTATTTTGTTTTATTTTTGATCTCTGCACTTCTCTGAAGCAAATATCAAAATCACACCATTCACTGATATCTCTGCTAACTGTCATATTGTTATAACAATAGTACATTGCATTTGGCTTCATTGAACAATGGATTATAGCTGTGCTCATTTGCCTTTAACCCATTAAGGACAGGAACGCATCAAAATCGACACACACTTTCGATTACAAACACTTTAACCATTAGTTTATACTTTAACTGTTGAAAAATAGCAGACCTACGAGCTTGTAGATAAAAAAAATTGGAAAATCGTGAAAATGTGTGCAACATTTGGTATATTATTCTTTCACATTGAACATTTTTAACTCAAATCTTTACTTCTGGGAGGGGTCCCTGGGAATTATTTTGAGAGGGGGGTCCGCGGCCAAATACAGATAATTATTTGTGAAAAACATGAAAATGATTGAGCACCAGACCAGTGCACCACTGATACGTTTTTTAGAAAACTCAGGATTTAGAAGACACTGTAGAATCTGGTCTCAGCCTGTCTTAATGGGAAAAATGTACGTCTGTATACTATTCTGTTCACTACAACCAACAGGTGGTAAAGCAGAATGCCACGGGTCTGCAGTGGATGGGCAGTGAGGGCTGGACGACAGACACTATACTCCAGAATCGTGACTTCATGCCCTACCTGAGAGGCACCCTGTGTGTTGCCATCCGCCGTGGGGAGATACCAGGTCTAAAGGACTTCTTGTTAAAAGTCCACCCTGACAATGACTCTGACAGCAGACATGACAATACCATAGTGAGTCTTTGGTGGTTTCATGTAGCATCGGTCTAAGACTACAGAAATGCATTCTAAAGCAGTAGTTCTCAAACTATTTCGAATCGTAACTCAAAATTATTCAAAGCGTTTCAAACACAAAACAATTGCATTATGTCCGGTACAAGCTTGCAGCGTGGCACAAACTGCATGGTGTGCTGTGGGCTTGTATATCTGCTATTTGTTTATAAGATTTTTTTTTGTGGCTTTCGCCTTTATTTATTTTTGTAAAGGAATAGAGTCCTAAAATATAGGTCTGCTCTGCCGGAAGTATCGCGAAAAAATGTTATGGCCATTTTTGTATACCCAACCATAGACAATTTCATCATAATAATATCAGCCTACTACAGTACGCGGTGGCCACCAGATTAATTGTATTGGTGCAGAGGGCGCAACTAATAGGTTACTATAATAGGTTAATTGCGGACCTACAGAGAAACTGTGGATAATGCGTGGCGTGTGCATAGCCGTGTGAAACTATATTCTTGTGTGTAAAGTTAGTCTGACAGCTACACCAGCGCACGCCACATGGATGTGAGAATCATGCATTTCCTCGCCTATTGTGACATCCCCTACCCTACGACGTGTTCATTGCGATGAAACATGGCGAAACATGACAGTCGTATTGTTTCAGAGCTATGATAAGACATTATAATGTTTTGTCAAAGGATAGATTGTAGACATGCCGTTTCATGATCATGGTCATAGAGGGAGAGAGGTACAGTATGTGAATGCCATCGCATCAAATAGCGTGGTTGGTGAGAAGTAGCCTATGCAGTGGGTCATGTCCAATCGCGCACCGTGCGCATGGCAGAAATCTCTCCTGTTTAGGTAATAAAGGGCGCACCCTTGACTGCATGCATTCCGTTGTTACTGTGCCTGCCGAGTGCCGACCATGTGCGCATGTGACATTTACTATATACCTCGAAAATAGCCACTCTACAAGCTCACAACTGGTTGGCGGACGCGACACTCCTATAGGTCTCTATTATTTTCTGTGCAGGACTTGCCAGAGCAATGATAAAGTGTCTATGTGTATTAATCGGAATCATATTTTTAAATTATATGGAGAGAGAAGATCGAGTGTCAGGATTTGGAGATACACGCCACGCCCATAGCATGACATGCTGACAGACTATTATTAATCGTTAATATTGAATTATACTAATCGATTTTCATTTTGGACACATTTAAACATCCCATGTCTCTGTGTGTGTGTGTGTGTGTGTGTGTGTGTGTGTGTGTGTGTGTGTGTGTGTGTGTGTGTGTGTGTGTGTGCAGTTGGAAGTACTTACCTAGCATGCGAATGTACAGGGCTGTCTGGTCTGAGCTGTCATAGGAGATGGCTCCTCGTCTCTGTGCAAACACAAAAACAAAATCATTAGCCGACACATACACATTAATGTACATTCTGCCCAATGGAACATATTTTTCATCACATGGATTATATTTGAGTTTTCTAAACTGCCATGTGGACATTAGTCTTGTGCCGAGAGGCTGACAGGAATGACAGATGGGGGGGGGGGGGGGGGGGTGACATGCAGTAAAGGCTGTCGGGACAGGACATATATCTGCTATTTTTTAATGCTAACATCTAAAATAACACAGATGCTTTCCATTAATGGGTTAAACTGCAATTTTGTTTATTTTTATATTCCCAAGCTATTAGATCAATTCTGAAGATTTCATCGTGTTCCTTCAGGTGAGGCAGTTTTGGGAGCACACGTTTCGTTGTAAATTTGCTCCGCTTCCGTCGGAGTGGGTGAATGCTGGTGGAGGGGTTTGTACTGGACGAGAGGACCTTGGAACAGCAGAAACTGCTCTTTTGGATGTGTCTGATCTCAGGCAAGATTATACTGTGTACAAGGCTGTGTATGCTCTGGCCCATGCCCTCCACGACATGTTGCAATGTGTGCCAGGAAGAGGGCCTTTCAGTAGGAACACATGTGCCAGTTTGCAGACAATACAGCCATGGCAGGTGTAATATACAGTACATTCACAGTTTACCTGTTCAAATTTAGAATAATAGAAAATGTATGAAAATTGACATAGGATGAAAATGTACATTATAACGGTGTTATTATTATTATAGTGATGAATATGATTACTAATTGACAAGCAGTTAATGTTTATCAGTGTTTGGAACAGTAACACAGTAAACAGAAGTCTTTAGGCCGGGGATATTTACTGTGTCAAGGTTTTTTCTCTCTCTCTATTGTTCAGATATTTTAATGCCCCTTACATAGACTCACAACAACTTGAGTAGGGAGGGACAGAACATCTATTGTGTATATTGCACTACTGTCTACTACAGTCTGCTGCTCTTCACCATTTTTAGCTTCTCCATTATCTGGAAAAGGTCAACTTCACCACATCCTTTGGTGATCCTGTATCATTTGATGAGAATGGTGATCCTTTACCAATCTATGATGTTGTTAACTTGGTGAGTCTCCCTGATGGAAGTACTACAGTTAACAATGTAGGTGTGTACAAGAAGTCAGCCTCGGGAGTTGAAGAACTAAACCTGGATGAAGACAAAACCTTCTGGAACTTTGAAACCAAAAAGGTCACTTCAAGTTTCTAAAACAGATAATGCTGAGCTCATGATGTGAATGAATGAATGAATATTGTATTTTCGTGTAAAAAAAAACATTCAGATATACAGCTAGCCAGCCATGCAGCAACTGTCACACTTCACCTCCTATCCCCGGCCGGGTGCAGGCTTTAGTTCCGACATACTATTGATCCGAAACCTCAATCCTAACCTAACCCTAACCGCAAGCACGGGAGCAGCGCATGTCGGACCATCGCTTTTACGCATCGCATCGCATGTCCCCCCGCTTCGGATCTTCGGTGTGTCGGAAAAGCGTGCGCACCCCTCCCCGGGTATGCCCTATGAAGATACTCTGAAGATGTGTGAATGTCATTTAGTTTAGACATGAATTGGTCATTGTTCATTTCCTCTGTAGCCGCCTCGGTCAGTGTGCAGTGAGAGCTGTTCCCCTGGAACCCGTGTGGCCAGAAGGAAAGGGCAACCTGTCTGCTGCTTTGACTGCATTGCTTGTTCTGGGGGAGAGATCAGCAATGAGACTGGTAGGTTTACATCAAGTACTGCAGCAATGTAGGCCTACAGTTGTTTATCTTTAGGACAATATTGTACTTGTCTTAACCTTGCCGTCTTTGTTAGACTCTACAGAGTGCACTAGTTGTCCAGAGGACTTCTGGTCCAGTCTGCAGCGTGACCACTGTGTCCCTAAGAGCCTGGAGTTCCTCTCCTACCATGAGCCCCTGGGTATCTCCTTGACAACCATCTCATTGCTGGGCACACTTATCTGTGCCATTGTACTGGGAATCTTCATCTATCATCGAAGCACACCCATGGTGCGCGCCAACAACTCAGAACTCAGCTTCCAACTTTTGCTGTCACTCAAACTATGTTTCTTGTGCTCACTTCTGTTCATCGGCCGTCCCAGACTATGGACTTGTCAGCTGAGGCATGCAGCATTTGGGATCAGCTTTGTGCTGTGTGTCTCGTGTATCCTGGTAAAGACTATGGTGGTTTTGGCTATATTCAAGACATCCAAGCCTGGGGCTACAGACATTCTGAAGTGGTTTGGTACTATGCAGCAGAGAGGAACAGTTCTGGCTCTTACTTCCATCCAGGCAACAATCTGCATAGCCTGGCTTGTGTCTGCCTCACCAACTCCTTATAAAAACACACAATACCACAGTGATAAGATAGTATATGAGTGTGATGTGGGATCAACAGTAGGATTTGCAGTGTTGTTAGGTTATATAGGATTACTGGCACTCCTCAGCTTCCTCCTAGCATTCATGGCAAGGAATCTTCCAGACAACTTCAATGAAGCCAAGTTAATCACCTTCAGCATGCTGATCTTCTGTGCCGTGTGGATAGCCTTCATCCCAGCATATATAAGCTCTCCAGGCAAATATGCAGATGTAGTGGAGGTTTTTGCTATTTTAGCATCTAGTTTTGGCATTTTGGTGGCACTGTTTGGACCAAAGTGTTATATAATCCTTCTGAAACCAGAGAGAAACACAAAGAAGTCCATCATGGGCCGAGGAGGTGCAGCCAAGACGTAGAAGCAGACATTCTATGATAATAAATGTGTATTTTATAACACATACTGTACGCCAAAATGACAGCTCCAAACTACTCGGCCGATGTATTCTAGCGAAAAAGTTGTCAGAATGTTGAGTACCTTGTCTTAACGCTAAGTTTGATGCTTTTTGACCTACAGTATATGTAGATACTGTACAAATGTAGCACCTCTTCATTCTCTGGTTTATGCATAAAGAATTAGCAAACGTACCTTTTAAGCTATACTATTTTGTCTAACCTTTTGTCTCTGGCAGGCCAAAAGCCGAGAGACTGTTTTCACCGTCCGTCCGTCCGTCCGTCCTTGTGTGTCCCCACGCATGCATGAGGAGGCCGAATTTTGGGAAACACATTTTTGGATATTACTCCTACAGATTATTATGTCCAAACCTCACGCAAATTGGAACACATGCAGTATCCCTATAGTCATGTGATCAGGTTTGCAGGAGTGGTCCGTTTTGAACAAAACACCTCAAGTCATTATCTATTATATTGTCTGATTGCCGCAAAACTTTCCGCAGGCACATTCCCACTTTGTAAAGGAAGAAATTCCATCCTACATTTTTTTGTCGTGCAACCACTACTCCTATACAGAGCTTTGTGTGTCTCTGGCTGTGTCCCTGGCTGGCTGTGTCTGAACAAGAAAATAGCGTTTGGCTGATTTTCATCACCAAGTGTCACTGTTGTGCAGCCTTGTACACTCTCAGTGTTATGGGGGTCCTTGAAATTAACTGTTTCAAGGATTCATTATTGAATGTTTAATGGCCCACAATGGAAACAATTAAGCTTTTGTGGCTTTTTTGTGTCACCCATTTGGCATGTTTTAACATTAAAAATTAAAATCGTCAATATAATCTACAGTCAAACAATCAAAACAAGTAAAAGAAAAACCATCAAGAGTGATATATGTGTGCATTGCCACCAGAGCGAGCCACATCACTTCCTTGTTTTGCTCAAGGACTGTCTAAAGAGGACGAGGCGCGAAGACCGTACGGGCGACACCATGTTGCTCCATGGAAGGAAAGAAACAGCAGTTGAGACCAGGAAGTTGTACATGCACAAATTTGGGCATGTACAACTTCCTGGTCTCAACTGCGCATCACCTGATGCATATTGTTGTTGTACCATTTCCATATAGCCATGCATTACCCTCCATTCCTCCATTGTTACTGAAATTACCTTATGCATGTTGTTGTTGTTGTTGTTGTACTATTTCCATATATCTATTGCATTCTCTATTCTGCTATGTCTGCCTAAAAGTACAGTACTTGTTAGTTAAAGATTTAGCTGGGGACCAATGGGCCATCATGGAACCCCCTCAAGGACCACTGCAATTTACGTGAAATATTTCACAGACTTTCCTACTAGGCTGTGGAATATATCCCACCATGAAATATTTCACAGACTTTCCTACTATAGGCTGGGGCGTGTGGAGCGTTGTCCAGGGTGTTTTAGAGAAGGTAGAAGAGTCTAGGACGTGTGGAGCATTGTCCAGGGTGTTTTAGGGAAGGGAGAAGAGTCTAGGACGTGTGGAGCGCTGTCCAGGGTGTTTTAGGGAAGGGAGAAGAGTCTAGGACGTGTGGAGCATTGTCCAGGGTGTTTTAGGGAAGGGAGAAGAGTCTAGGACGTGTGGAGCGTTGTCCAGGGTGTTTTAGGGAAGGGAGAAGAGTCTAGGACGTGTGGAGCATTGTCCAGGGTGTTTTAGGGAAGGGAGAAGAGTCTAGGACGTGTGGAGCGTTGTCCAGGGTGTTTTAGGGAAGGGAGAAGAGTCTAGGACGTGTGGAGCATTGTCCAGAGTGTTTTAGAGAAGGGAGACGAGTCTAGGACTTGTGTTGTCCAGGGTGTTTTAGAGAAAGGGGATGCCTGAAAGGGTCAAACAAAGTTATAACTATAATTCCCTTGTGGAATAGGAGTGCAGGGCGACTGTGGCTCAAGAGGTAGAGCAGGTCGTCCAATGATCCAACGGTTCGAATCCCGGCTCCTCCTGTCTACATGCACGATCTATGTAAAGCGCCTTGGATAAAAGCACGATATAAATGCACCATTTACCATTTGATGTACAGTAATTTCAGGTGGATGGAGGTCTGAATATGACATGTGAAACCCCCTGAAAAAAATAAAGATTATAATCACAACTATGTATGCTGTAATATTCCCAACATGGCAAATAACCACTTTTCCTGATGCAGACTTTATTTATTTAGTCTATTTCAAATTACCTCACATTTGTTTTTCGGAAATGGTGCACAAAGCAAAGTAAGCTAAAGTTTGTTTTGTTTGCTGAATGGATTGATTTCTGAAAATGATTACTGGAAGAAACCTTTACCGGAAAACTCTGTTTAGTCAATCAAAAGTAAACATCAAAATTGTAATCATGGTTCACGACCTCTGATGACATTATCAGACCAGTAAGCGCATTACTGAATGACGTGTCGTGTGCCAGATATAGCAGATTTACAAGCTCTCAGCACGCCACAATGCAATACGCCAAGAGCTTATAGATCTGCTCAAACTTAAGTCATATATATATATAGAGCCACTGTGCGGTCACTACCCGCTACTATCCTATCCCTTCCTAGACAGGAAGGCCAGACGTACATTATTTATTCATGCATCAGACGGACAGCAGAAATGCATGTCATCATAACGCAAAGCTGCCTCCTGTTGATATGGATCCACATGCTGAATTCAGTGAGTTCCTTCGTAACACAAGGTAGGTAAGACCGCATTCTCATTCATAGATGACATTGAATTAGTAGAAGTATATATATACAGTATCACTGATACACTACATAAATATGTATACTAGTGCTGCTACTATAGTGTGATTACTGTAGCTGTTTTAGTATAAATACTACTGCTACTATTATTATATTATTGTGATATGGATTCCCCTGAGTCTAAAGTAAAGATTGAATTGAATTGGAAACAATAAAAATAACATAAAACTATAGCTGCTTTAGTATAAGGTGTATTAGCACATGTGTTCTTCAACCGGCAACATGGCGATATGCCTTATTGCATATTTAGCTTTTTCCCCCTCCCTGTTCTTATGCTGATGTGGATACTACTGAAAATGTATTATTTTACTACAAGCCAAAAGGGCTATAGCCTTATCGTGGAAAAAGATAGGCAAACCCAGTATTGCTCAGTGGTTTAGGGAGTTATCATTGTGTCTTCCTCTGGAAAGAATCACGTATACTTTCAAGAATAAACAGAAGATGTTTGATAAGATATGGGGAAGGTTTATCCAATATATTACAGTTAATGATTTATCTTATTTAATGGTGGAAACTGAAGTTGTCTAATTGTGTTCTCTTCAGCTGTTTGGTCTTGTTTGTTGTTTGACTCTGTTGTTGTTGCCATTCAAGTGCCATTATTTTATTGTACTGTACTTTTATATGTATGTACTGTATGTTGTTTTGTTTTTTGTTTGTTTTTCATTTTTAAGTAATTGTATTGTATTGTATTGTCTGTATTATGTATTGTTTTGTTGTATTGTCTGTTTGTCAAAAAAAATGCAATAAATATATTGTTAAAAAAATAAAACGTATTATTATTATTTTTTATTTTTTACCATTGTTGTTGTATCACAGTACTTTGTGGACTGCACAAAAGTATTATTATTATTTTACTATGTACAGTATTACACTGTACAGTACTACAGCATGTATGAGTATATAGTGACAAATACAACCTTCCTCTTTTTTTGTATCAGTTTTTAATGTTTGTTTTGATTACTGTATTGTTATTTTTTACAAAATTGTGTTAAATTGGTACACATGTGTTTTATTTCCCTCTTTATTGTTCAGACTGTACACGTGCAGACTTTACAAGCAGTTCTGATTATGACTCCAATTATGACATAATTGGAATGAAGGAGACCTACCCTACAGGATCGCGGGTCGAAGTGGGGTGCAACGTCGGCACCTGGGGATATATCGAGTTAATGTGTATGGGGGACAATGGCTGGATCATCCATGGCCCCAAATGTAAACGTAAGTTATACCATAACTTTACCAGGAAAATATACCGGATTTTATTTTATTTTATCTGTTAATCATTGGAATTATTTTTTGTTCGTTTTTATCAGGTCATATGAAAGCGAGCTTCAAATTGACATAGACATGTTCAGTTTGACCCACCAGTTTTTCAGTCATGTGGATTCTTAACGTTGATTGACATGAAATGTACATGTAAATATGAAATAAAAACTTAAATATGTAGCTATAGGTGCCTACTGTACATCGCAGTCCCGCCCCCTCGAGAGACCCGGAAAATAAATCCCAGTTCATTTTCCTCAAAATATTTATTTAAAGACGTTTACGCCGCGGACAAAGCCAACTCTTGTCGTGACAAATCATGACAACAAACACAATTCTTCGGGCCAAACAAAGAATTAGAAAGTAGGAAAAAAATGGCAGGTTACAACACTTTTTTTGTTGTTTTTCTTCTTGTAATTATTTGTTTGGTCCAAAATATCGTGTGTGTTGTCATGATTTGTCACGACAAGAGTTGGCTTCGTACGACGCTTAAAAGGTCTTTAAATAAATACGTTTTGAAATGTCTATGGGAAAAATGCATTGGGATTCATTTCCTGGGCCTGGCGTTGTCATGAAAGGGGGCGGGACTGCGACGCTCTATAGCTATACATATTTAAGCTTTCATTTAATCAATTTCAGCTAATATATTTCAGACATGCTCTATGTATGTGAGTCTGTCTGTGCTATTAACTCATTTTGGATACAAATACAAATGTTTTTCTCCTCTGATAAAAAGCTGGAGGCTGCACGATGTCAGTCGAATCTGGTCACAAATGTGTTAAATCTAGGGTCAGTTATGATAGGATATGTACATATTAATATACTTGTTTATACTTGTATGTTTATTATATTACTTACATTAATGCATATTCACTAGTCATCTTTTTGGAGTGCACAATTCTTATATATGCCTTGCAAAACTATACAAATCCTGTTTTACAAAGATCAACTACAGAATTACTATGATGAGTAAAACAAAATTTGTATGTGCACAGTTTGAGATTTGTACAGTAGTTTGCAATTTGTGTAATGATTGTTTAGCAGTGCACAAAACACACAAGTTTCTTGTATTTTTCATGCGCCTTTTGCTTTTCAGCGATATCATGTGGTCACCCGGGTGATGCAGAATTTGCAGAATACACTTTTGTGAAGGGAGATGCCTTTGTCTTTGGGGCAGAAATTGAGTACACATGTAAAACAGGGTAAAACTAATTTGCCTTATTTCTCACTATGTATCTTTAAAAGGCCCATTTTCAATGTTATCTTCATAATGGTCGTCACTAATTCATAATAATCATAATACGATGTCACCTTTCAGTCTACTGTCTCAGAGGTGGGCAGTGGTCAGTTCGGAAAAACCTGCCATTTTATCTATCTATAATCTATAAAAGTATAAATGCAGCAAGTTTCTGTCTGTCTGTACGTCTGTCTGTGTGTAATCCACGTAACTCGAGAACCTTTAGCCCCACCGACTGCAATTTCGACACACGCGTTCCACACCACATTTCCAACTTGCATCGTTCCAACGGGCACCTCTCTAGTTACTATTCAAAATAATAATATTATTAATAAATATGATTAGTGGAATGAAAGCATAAGCGCCCCAAAAAGAGGGCTGAGGCAAGCGAGCCATTCTTAATTGGGCTGTGCGCTCCAAAGGCAAAATCAACGAAACAAACAGCAAAGGGTGCTGTTGCTTTTCCTTTTTCTTTGCCGATTGGTTCCCAGATTGGTAATAATGACCAACCAAAAGAAGACAGTATTGAAAATGTGTGTTCTCCTTTAAGTTTCTCCGTCTCTTTCAAATCATCGACGTTGTACTTTAAACATCTCTCAGATATTGAAGACTGAGAGATTTGATCATTTATTGATCATTTATTTGTGTTCATTTCAGTTATCGAATGGTCAGCAGAATCTATACACGACACTGTTATGAACATGGGTGGGATGGTGTAGTCCCAGTATGTGAAGGTATGTATTATTCACACGTAGTAGCGCAATTGCCCAGTTTGACACACACACACACACACACACACACACCCACACACACACACACACACACACACACACACACACACACACACTCTACCTTTATTGAGTTACAGTGAAGACGGACAGAGAGAGAATTGCAGGGGAGAGACATATGCAGCAAAGGTCGTCATGAACGGGACTCGAACACGCAACGCGCTGTCAGGCCTACAGTATGTGTCATCATGCGCCTGAACCACTTGGCCAGCGGGCGCCCCCATATTAATACAATTAACCATGACCTCATCTCCCACTGCATACATGGGCAACTGGCGGCCCCGGGGGGCCACATGCGGTCCCGTTTAGTTTAGTTTATTTGAGGAAAAACTAATCTTTAGGATATAATATTTCAAACTGACATTTGAAATAGATAACTTTAGACCCCCCCCCCCCCCCCCAGCATAATGACGCCAGGCTTTAGATGCTCATTGGTGGGCCTATAATGCAAGTTGTTGTTTTTTCCCTCGTCATGTCATTCTGTCTCTATATCCAGCCATAGTTTGCCCCATGCTAGATGTAGAAGACCATGTTCTAGTGACTGGACTACAGGAGGACGATGCGCCTTACGGCACAGTGGTCCATTTCAGGTGCGCGTCCCGCGACCTGATGCTGCAGGGACCAGAACAAATATCCTGTGATAAGAATGGACATTGGAGTGGCAAAGCACCAAGATGCACTGCAGGTACTATAGTAGCCTGCAGTAAATGCTTATTATTTCCTTTCTTAGTTTCTTCCCCATGGTGCAGTAAGTGCATGTTTGTTTAAATATTTTTAAATAGCTACTGATCATCATCATCATCATTGCTATAGACTAGAGCAGTGGTTCCCAAAGTGGGGTCCGGGGACGCCCAGGGGGACTTGAGGGAGTTCCATGGGTCCCCAGCTAAAAGATATAGTTTGGAACCAAATGGACCCTTATGGGTCTGTACCGTCTGTAACTCTGAGAGTGTACAAATGAAACCAAATGGACCCTAACAGGTCCGTTCCATTTGTACACTCTCAGAGTTAAATTAACATCGATTTTACAATATAAATTGGGGGTCCCAGAGATAGAAACGTCAATAAACATGGGGGTCCGTATAGACTAATGCATGTCAAACTGGGGGTCCTTGAAATTAAACGGGTTGAGAATCACTTCTGTAAGAAAAAAAGCTGTAAAAATCTTATCTTATGGGGGTCCCTGGCATATCATATTTTGGGGACACCCCAAAATAATTTGGCAACCCCCCCGAGGGGTCGCGACCCACGGGTTGAGAACCTCTGGACTAGAGCACTAATTCTCAACCTAAATAAAAGTTTGACATGCATTGTCGCAGTGGTTCCCAAACACTGGGTCGGGACCCATTTGTGGGTCACGGACACACGGACCCCAAAATACACTGCAAAGTCCTGTGTACAAATGCTGAAAATAGCCCATCTACAAGCTCACAACACTGTGAGCTTGTAGATCGGCTATTTTCAGCAAGTGTAAAATCAGCCATTACGACTGGCCCGCCAAAATAATTTTTAGTCGACTTTTTAGTCGACCAAATATCATAAGATTTTAGTCGACTAAATCTAGAGGTGATTTAGTCGACTAAAATCTTATGATATTTAGTCGACTAAAACTAGACAAACACTAAAACGTTCCAGGTGACCAAAATGTGACTAAAACTAAATGAAAACTATTCAAAAGGCTATGACTAAAACACTGTTGAGAACCTGCACTGGCGTATACTGATAGTTTGCATTGCATGCGTGTGCGTGTGCGTGTCTGTGTCTGTGTCTGTGTCTGTGTCTGTGTCTGTGTCTGTGTGTCTGTGTCTGTGTCTCTGTGTGTGTGTGTGTGTGTGTGTGTGTGTGTGTGTGTGTGTGTGTGTGTGTGTCTGTGTGTGTGTGTGTGTGCTTCAACAGAGGTCCTGTGTACTAAACCACAGATTAAAAATGGAACAGTGCTTGGCGAAATCTCAGAGTACAAGAAAGATGAAACCCTGAGCTTTGCGTGTGACAGGAAGTTCAAACGGAATCAACATTTACCTCCACGATGCACAAAAGTAGGTTTCCGAGGGGGCTCATGGGTACCGACGCCCGCATGTGACCGTGAGTATCTCTTATTTACAATTTGTGAAATATGTTTTCATTCATGCCTTTGTTCAATTGATAACCATTTGAAACCGATAGTGTCGCACATTTTTGCCGAGCATTTAGATAATAATAGACAAAATAGAATATATATACAAAAGTTTGCAGTGATGCTAAAAAGGCAAATAATTTATACAAATTTACCAAACTTACATCGTTCCCAAGCAAGACAGGTCCAGTTTGGTAGTTTATACAAATTTCCCAAGATTCCTTTTTTTATAATAGCCAAAGCATAAAATGGATGGAAGATGGATGTAACTTAACTTCATGCTATATTAACTAATTTAGCTGGGGACCCCCTGGGACTCCCCCCAATGAGCCCTGAGGGTCCCCAGATCCCACTTTGAGGAGCCAAAGGTTAAATTGTGGTTAAAGCATATACCGGTATTGTGTTGATCTCACGGTCTCATTTATATTGCAACCGACTGACAGATCACACATCTAGATTTTTTTCCCCCAAAACAATTCAGCTGTCTACTGTCTACTACGGACACCGGACCAAGGAACCCGATATGAACCCGACACAAGTGTATTCACACCTGATGACTCCGTCACAGTGAAATGTGACAGAGGCTTCTATATTGATAGCCATAGCACCGACACTAGAGTCATTACCTGCAAACAAGATGGAAAATGGGATTTTGTGCCAGCATGTCACGGTACAGATCAGCTTTTGATGACTATGTACAAATACGTGTTTATACTGTATAGGCTAACCCTTTTCCTTAAAGGACAACTTTATTATTTTTTTTCAACCAATGTTCATGTTTTAGAATTTGTACAAAATTTTGAAGGCAATTTCTACATTATTTACTAATAGTCCAGAGCCCAGGAAATTACATCTGGACACAAAAGATTGGCGTTACATTTTGTAAATAAAAATAATAATACATATTAGTCACTTGTTTCAAGCTCCAATGCCCCCACCTCCTGTCAAAAACAAACAAACACGAAAACCACTAAAACGAAAGAAAGCAACAAATAATAATAATAATAATAATAATAATACACATCCACATCCTGGAGGAAAATCTTCCGGTGATAAAATGGCCACCAACGTAATCAAAAAAGTCAACCAAAGAACAAGATTCCTATACAAGATCTCCTCAACAAAAACACCTTGAAGACCCTAAAAGGAGGCCTCGTACAAGGTTACCTCGACTATGCATGCACCTCCTGGTACCACAGCACTTCTAAGGCCCTTAACCCATTCTGACCTGAGATCAGATTCATACGAGGTTTCCACTGGACACACACTGGTCTGATGAACCCATTCTGACCTAAGATCAGATTCTAAAAAAATGTCAGTCGTTCTTCGATTTTTCAAAAATAGCAGACCTACAAGCTCGTAGCGCGCCACTCGGTGGCGCGCTATGAGCTTGTAGATCTGCTATTTTTCAATAGCTAAAGCATAACATGATGCTAAACACCAAAACGGGTTCCCGGTCAGAATGGGTTAAAACTAGGCTCCAGACTTCTCAAAACAAACTGGTCAGGCTACTACTTGGCCTCACTCCCCGAACCCACCTCACCCCTGCCCACTTTGATAGGCTGGAATGGCTTAGGGTTGACAACAGAGTACAGCATCTTGCAAATGGGTCTGGTCCACAAGATTCGATACACCACCAAGATACCCATGTACCTGTCTAAATACTTCCTTAATGTCCACACCCACAACACCAGAGGGAGTTCAACAACCCAGATTCGGCACAAACAAGGGACTAAATGAATTTCGCTCCTATGCCACCAAAATGTGGAACGCCCTACCAACAGTCATTAAGACATGCAAATCCCTTCAAAACCGCCCTCAAAGGACACCTACGGACGGCTGCAATTCGAAACTGGCCTCCGTAAAATCTGAATCCCCCACCCACTCGTTTTCCCCTCACTGTATATGTTTCTTTTCCCTTTTTACCTCCTCCATGATGATTTGCTGTTTTGACTATTATAGTTGTGTATATTCGTACGTCTCTAATTGTTTTGATGAATTGAAAATGGTGGGCCCTATTGTAAACAAGTGTAATGCTTTATACTGCCGTCCACTCACAGTTAACAGTTATTGTATTGTGTTGTACTTGAAATGTACTGTAATTCTGCAAACTCAATCAATCAATGGACATATTTTACTTTCTCTAATAACAACCTAAAACATGAACCTTGGTTGAAAAAAACATCAATCAATCAATCAATCAATTGAATAATTCAGACTAACATTCACGATTGTGTTCCTTGTCTAGCAATAACATGCGACGACATTTGGTCACACACACGTCGGGAAGCTGTGTGTATGTATGCGCACAGTGTACAAAAGTGGAAGCTGGATGACGTTGTGACATATAGATGTTGCGAAGGCTACAAAGCTACGGCCGGACGGACGGAAAGACGGGCGGACGGCAGCAGCACTGCCAATTGTACAAGGGATGGCTGGATACCGGAGACCCTGTGTGAAGGTACAGCTAGAACTCAGTTAGCCTAACTGTACTGTCATCTTTTCCACTGCAAGAACTAAGTGAACCGTGTTATGCCGTGACACACATTTCTTGTATATTAGAACATATATCCATGCTTTTTTTGTTCTTGCGTAATGTAAGTCGCTCTGGATTAAGAGCGTCTGCTAAATGCCTAAATTGTAAATTATATATCAAACAATTCCTGGTCTAAAGGTTCTACATAGAGCTTACATCAGGGGTGGGAAACTTTGACAATGGAGAGGGCCACTATATTACCACTCACTCCAGAGGGCCACAGTGCATATTACTGTTGTAGCAAAAATATTTTTGCTATATTTGAATTGAAAACCTGAATATCTTTTTGCTATTTTTGAATTGGAATCCTGAAAAGTAACCTTTTTATTGAATTTCAAATGCATTTAGTTATGTTAACTTTATGAACTGTTAACATAACTACATTGGACACAAAAAGACAATATACTAGTCATTAAGTACTAGTCATTTAATACTAGTCATGAAGTAATCAAAGCGGGTTTGGAAACAGCTGAGATCAATACTATATCAGTATTCTGATATTAACATGCGGGCCGCATTAAGTGAAGGTGGGGGCCGCATGTGGCCAGTTGCCCACCCCTGGAGTAGACAGAGCTTACATGGTTAAGAAAGTTCCAGTGCCCAGAGCTTTTCTCAATACGTTTTTTGTTTGTTTTTTAACAGCGGTTACGTGTAAGAAACCAAATATTACAGATTCAACAATAATTGAACCACAAATGGAATACAGAGTCACCGAGAAGGTCAGCTATCGCTGTGACGGCCATCAAGACATTCACAAGGCGACCTGTAAGAGTGATGAGTCATGGAGTGAGATTCTGAACTGTACTGCAGGTACTTATATGTCATATAATACAACACTGCTATGGATTGCCCTATAATATTGTATCCATAACCCAATTGGGGCGGGATCACCCCTTTTGGTGTTTTAAGTGTAATGTTATACTTTAGCTATTGAAAAATAGCAGATCTACAAGCTCATAGCGCTGCACTATTTTTGAAAAATCGTGAAAATGTAGTGCAAATCTTTGAATATCTTCTTTCAGAGCAAACGTTTTTAACTCAAATCTTTGCTTCTGGGGGGGGGGTCCCTGGAACAACATATTTTCAGATGGAGGTCCGCGGCCAAATACATATAATCTTGGGTCCTTGACATGAAAACTTTTGAGAATGACTGACATAGAGACTGACATAGAATAGGGTTTTTCAGAAAACTGTCAGGATTTAGAAGGCATTTGTAGAATCGGGTTAAATGGAAATACAGCATGAGATCAAATTAAATTATATTAATCTTGCTTTCCAAATGGCAAGAAATAGTTGTGGCTAGTACTGTAGCAAGCTGCATTTTATGTTTCTAATCTAATCATGTTACAGTAGGTATATGCAGGCCATAAGATGAGCATATTATAATGGAGCGATTCTCAACCTGTGGCCCTTGAGATAAGATATACCAGTAAGACGCGCAAACGCGGGAAGCGAACGCAGCTCGTACAATTTTTTTTAAGTTAAGTTATTTTTAAGTTAAGTTTTTAACTTAGCCATAACCATATAAGGAGTCCCCAAAGCAGCTATACGTCCAAATATGGAGTGTGTTGCATCAATCACAAACAAATCACTCAGCTCCATATATGGGCACAAAGGGGGGACACACGGACACACACACAGACAGACAGACAGACAGACATGATCTGCTAGGTCTCATAGTAAGTGCTCACTGAGTTCGCAATAAAATCACACCCGTGTGAAGTCAGCTCCCTTATTGGCAGAGGTTCTCCTATAATGACATGCATGTGCCGATTTGCTCAGTGACAGACAAAACCAACTCTGTTCATTGTTACTGGCATTTAATGTTTGTGTAGTGACAAAACAAACATTAAACTCTGTCCATTGTCAATGGCGTTTTTAATGTTTGTCTAGACAAGACAAAAATTAAACCCATGTGTATAGGAGGGGCCCCTCAATAAAGGTGCGTGAGCATAGCAGCCCCTGTGTACTGTGCACATTGTACACATGTACATTAGTCAAGGTGCTAGGACATGGATTTAGGTGCAAAGAGTCAGTGTGTGTCAGCCACATAGAAGACTGACATTGGTATAACCCGCGAGTGGTGTGTGAGGTAGAGCAAAAAAAGAAAATGACAAGGTCTTGTGACTCTTGTCCCTGGTAAAGTCCTTTAAAAACACATATTTCACCCATTGTCAATTGTCTAATGTAATCCTGGGCGCTACACTCCCCCTGCCAACCTGGGGAGAGCAATGGACTGACCTCATGCTTCCTTCAATGCTAGATGTATTTTTGGCCTCAGTACCCTGCTTCCATGTATACTTGTCGTCCTCCTACAGTGGCTTCTGGGAGCTGTGCACGACCACAAAGTATTGTTGGTGGAGAAATGTCACCGTCAAAATCCCAGTATAACAACTTTGAGAGGGTTGAATATACCTGCCCCGAGTCCTACTATCCTGAAGGAGGAATTTACAGGACCTGCGATAATGGTCAATGGATTCCTCCTGGAGAGAAAACATGCCAATGTAAGCTTTCCTTGATCTTAAAAAAGACAAAGAAAAGAAGAAATGTTGAAGAGGAGCAGACCATGACTGACAATTACAGGAAAGGCAGTCCATTATTTTCATGCTAGATGTATTTTTGGCCTCAGTACCCTGCTTCCATGTATAGCCTACTTGTCGTCCTTCTACAGTGGCTTCTGGGAGCTGTGCACGACCACAAAGTATTGTTGGTGGAGAAATGTCACCGTCAAAATCCCAGTATAACAACGGTGAGAGGGTTGAATATACCTGCTCCCAGACGTCCTACTATCCTGAAGGAGGAATTTACAGGACCTGCGATAATGGTCAATGGATTCCCCGTGAAGAGTAAAAAATGCATACAATGTAAGCTTTTCTATCTCTTAAAAAATATATATAATAATAATAATGTTGAAGAGGAGCAGACCATGACACAGATCATGACAATTACAGGAAAGGCAGTCTATTGTTCTCATGCTAGATGTATTTTTTGGCCTCAAAACCCTGCGCCATATACTTGTCGTCCTCATACAGTGGATTCTGGGAGCTGTGCACAACCACAAATTCCTGTTGATGGAGTAATATCAGTGTTGGAATCCAAGTATGACAACGGTGATATGGTTGAATATACCTGCCCCTGGTACTTTGTCATTGATCCTCCTTTAATGACTTCAAGAACCTGCAAGAATGGTCAATGGGATGGAGCACACCAGATAAGATGCTTAAGTAAGCTATTCTTTCTCTCCCTCTTTCTTTTTTGTTTTAAAATAATGTTGAAATATTTGATTGAATGCTCGAAAGTCAAAACGTCCCTCCCGACAACCGGGTGACTTTCCCTACCCTAGATTGGGAGTGAATATGGGGAGAGATTTGGCCATAAGTCAGCCGCTGCCCGAAAAGGAGCTTGCTCTGTCCCTTAATGGTATTTTGGTCCAGCGTTACCCGCCATCCATTATGCCGACACCGGTATTTGCGCCTAGAGGTGTGGTCATGGGCGTGTTGACACGCTTTCCCCTACATTGCTATTTTGGTCACACACATGTATAGCAAAAACATGGCGGCACCTTCATGCTAAAGATCATAGAATCTTCAGTCAGCCATAGAGTGGGATCATGAACCTATAGGCCTACCATAGTTGCCAATTCCGTCTGTAATTACCAAATGACTGACACATTATAAGCAGCACATGCATTCATGTCCTATTTATTGCCCTTTGTCCATTACAGAACCCTGCACTGTGACTTCTGCAGATTTGACACGCCACCATATTGAATTCAGGTCAGAGAGAACCGAGTTTTTGAAACACAATACAGTAATTGAATTTGTGTGTGTAAGGGGAACGCACCAGGTCAGTGACATAGTCAGACGTGAACTAAGTCAGACGTGTATTGATGGTAAGATAAGGCTGCCTTCGTGCCACAGACGCCATTAGCCAATTAGAAATCAAGACAAATCAACTGAATAAACGACTACAGTACATGAGTATGTAAAAAAAAAAACTACAGTATATGTTGCAATAGTATATGAACTGATTTCAATAAAACACAACTTATTGTTATTCTGTTTCTCAAACTTTTGGTTTGTATAAACATTTTCAAAATGATTCCACATTTTTCTAAATAGTATGTGATGTGATGCGTTGTAAGCTTGTAGAAAAGCCAAAGCCAATATAAAATAAGCCCCCCGATTTTTTATAGTATTGGAAATGGTCAAACTATCAATATGTGCAGTCTGGGATATTTCATAAAAGCAAATGTTAAAGCCTCAATCTGATTTCTTTAGCCTATTTGAGCCTATTCTCCATATTCAGACTGGCGCCATCTTGCCAGCAAGGTGATACATAGGTGACACATCCCATAGAGAGCCCATTCATCCAAACAGAAAAGTCCTCTCTAATTATATTAAACAACGTCAAAATCACCAACATTGCAGCTGTAGGGAAAGCTTGAATTATCCTCTTTTAATCTGTAAAGTTGTTGTTTAATAAAAATCCACAGGAAATGGCTGTACTTTTATAAAGGGTGTTATTAAATGGTTTACGTCTAAGAATTTCTAGGACAGTTAAAGGTGGCCCTTTAAGGAGAGCCTTGGCTTCCAGCCCTGCGCCAATAGCAGCCTGAAACTAAGTCGTTAGCTCATGCCCTGCACCTGTTCAATTTTGTCCAATTGGTGTCATCGAAGCTGACATGAGGGCTGATTTCACCCTGCTGCCCACACGATAGGAAAGTGCGCCATCTTGTGACAAAGCAAGGTACAGTACTGAACATGTTACCGTTTCAAAAGTGAATGCATTACTCCAACAATGGATTGTTTTCCACCTATCCATTGTTTCAGCTATCCATTGTTTTTGTTTATTTTAATAATTTAATTTAATATTTGCCATCCCAGTTTGAATAAATGTTTTTATTAATAGGGATAAAGAATACAGTACATTTGTACCCACCCCTTTTACTTTTTCCCCTTTATCGCTGTGCATTGTGTATATTCCGGCACTATACCTGCATCGAGTTATCTTGGTACACAGAAGTTGATCTATTGAAGATTCTGACCTTCAAAGTACATAATTTTTGTTTTGATTGTATTGCTGTATTGTTGTTTTGTTCTTTCTGCTTTGGCAATGTAAACGTATGTTTTCTCATGCCAATAAAGCCCTTTGAATTGAATTGAATTGAATTGCATAAAAATAAAACAAGAAAGCAAAAATAACAATATAATCAGCCGTATCTGTGTTTTATCTCACAAATATGCACAGTATGGATTTTAATAAACACCTTTGAAAATACAATTATAGCAAAACATTAATTAAGGATAATTAATTTATATAAAAAAAGAGAGAAACGAAGGAGTGGGATTCAGAAAGGAATTTGAAAGGAACTCAAATGTTTACTAAAAGCGTTTCATTTGTGCAACATTTTTGAAGGCCTTCCCTAGAATATCTGACGAGGCAAAAAATAATCACAGCAGATCCAAAAGAACACGTGGTAGTTGGGGTGGTGGTGGCGGGACAGCAGCTGTGTTTGAGCAAGACAGCAGTGGTGAAAGCAGCAGCAGCATGACAGCAGCAAGACAGCAGCATGACAGCAGCAAGACAGCAGCATGACAGCAGCAAAGCAAGCAGGAAATGAGCAGTGCAGAGTGCAGACTTCCAGATTAAATAGAGCGGTCTGAGAATCAAAGGATTGTGTGATTGGATGAGTGGATGTGGACGTGGAGTCGAGGCGGCCCAATGGACGGCCGCCATGCAACTGCACTGAGTTTCCTGACAGAATCTGCTCTGCCATATGTCTGTGGGAGACTACGGTCCCGCTGAACCAGTACCAGAGAAGTTGACTAAAAAGAGAAGCAACTCAAGCAGGGGAGCAGTATCGTCCGGCAAACAGGACGCTCATAGAGGGGTTGTGTCGGATGAAGAAGAGGAAGGGGTGGTCGGCCACAAATTTAGCGGGGATCATGGCGCAACGCATCATCATGACGGCGGCGGTGGCGGCCGCTGCCTCCGTCCCCTCCTCGTTCACCTCCACGAACGCCTTGTGAACCACCTTGGAAAGCACCAGGTCGTTGGCTGGGGACATGCCTGGTGGCGAGGACGACAGGGCAAGACAAGAGGGAGGACACATCGGTCAAGCACTTCAATCAGACCTGGGCATTACACGGCCCAGTGGGCCAAATACGGCCCTTTTGGCCGACTCTGAACGGCCCGTGAAAGGTTACTTGGAAATTAAAAAATAAAACAAATTGTACCTTATGGACTGGCGTGGACTAAAACTGCATTGCTTTTTATTTTGAAGCATTTTTGTTCACATACTGTAGATGTAAATTGCGTGTGATTTACAACTTTTTACCTTCCTTGTCACCCCTCAAAAATGTCGTCATGCCAAAAAAAGAAAGGTGGATGCTGAATGCAGAGGTTTCAACAAAATATGAACTACCAAGTATTTATTTACTGAAGTCAGAGGTAATAATAACATAACAATACTCTTATCAGCTTGTAAAAACAATGCCATTTACTGCTTTTTATATAGAAATAAAAATTATGACAGAATTGAGTTCAGTCTTTTGTCCCAGCCCTCCACAATATGTTCTGTATCTCATTTGACCCCTTGGGAAAACTTATTGCCCACCCCTGACTTAAATCCTCTAGTCTAGACTTAGAAAACTGTACGGTACTTGAGAACTTGGTTTCCCCATCTACACCAAATCTCTTTGCACAATGCGCCTTCAATTTAGTTAAATGTATGCTTTTCACGACACGTGTCAAACAACAGATTGTACTACTGTACATGTCTCACAAAGTTCTCATTTCTGTAAAATAAACATTTTGTTCACGGTGTGGTGACCCCCCCCCCAATAATTGTTATTATTGTTATTGTGAATGGATGGATGGGACCCGAATGGAAACAAGACTGCAAATGTGCTTTACTGTACCCTGTACTGTTTGCATCTTATTGTCTAATACAATTATCAATAAATCAAAGATGTGGTGTTGCAGATTTGGGTGTGTCAGCCTACAGCATATTCCACCGACAATATGTAGGTTTGACTATAATGAAAGACATAACCAGAAAATATTTCCAGCAAAGATATTTAGTAAAGGTGATGAGTCAGATGCATGTATTTATTGCTATCTCGGGGCTAATGTGTTTTGGCAGTAAGCCTTCATCAGAGCAGAGTAAAACGTGCATAGAATGACAACTTTTTTCTATGCTCTGATGAATAAAGGCTCCTGATGAAATGCCTGAGGTAGCATTAAGGTCTCTTGAGTCTCTTACTACTGTGTGCAATGCCCAAATATAGCATAGAATGGTATAATTCCATTCCAAACCTTTTGCTACACCACCTATCCTAGGGCATAGGTCGGCTCACGCTGCAGAACGTTGTGAGCTTGTAGATCTGTTCATTTTGTCACATCTGGTAAACATTAGGCTGCAATCACACAGCACGTTATGCGAAAAACAACATCCGTTGGACCGTTACATATTATATAATTATGTAATGTCATAGATGTTTTGGAAAATGTTTTTATATACTGTATAACTTAAAAACAATGCATATCCAAAAAAATAAATAATAATACTACAGGACCTTTGATACATTTCAGGACCCTTCCAAACGTTTTCCAGGCCAGGAAAATGTTTTAAAATAATATTTCCAGGAAATTCTGAATACAATAAAGCCATTGTTCCGCTGTGGGTTGTCTATTTTGATACGGTACTGTACACATAGATATTAAAAGATATTGGCCGCTGCAGTTCGTTGGAGTGATGCGTGTTGAAGGAGGGGCGGAGAAATTACACTGGGAGAGAAAGTACGCCGGAAGTGTGGAAGGCACATTAGGTCACGCTGCCGCTCAAGTGATTACTGGCCAATCACAAGCGCATCTTTTCCAGGACTTATCAGACCCGAACATGCACTCTGTGACGCACTCTCATGCTTCCGCGGTGCTTCGCAAGGACTCTCGGGAAAGTTTTCCCTCCATTGAACACAAACACTTGGTTTTAGTTTTAGTCGTAGGGCTGGATTTTGAAGGTGCGTTTTACCATGTGGTAATACATAAATTGGCCTCGCTCTGCGCACAATCGTATTATGAAAGCCTTATCGTCCCGTGTTGAACGCACACACATATGGAATACGACGTTGCTGAATATTTTAGCATTGTGGGAGTGTCCATATGTTAATTATTTTCGCTTTGCGCAATTTGCTATTAAGCCCCTTGACCTGCGCATAACGATTAGACGTGGGTCTAGGCACCTCATAAACGCAAAAAGAATTTAAAGCACTGTTTGATTTTACACTTGAGTGGCTCTGGGACGCTGCTGGAGTGTTGCCAAGTCTGTTTATTATAAGCGGCTTCTTTTTCTGTAAAGTTGCTTGTAAATATTGGTAGTTGTGGTTGCTTTTCTTGTTTCTAAAGGTTTCTCCTAATGTTGTTTAAACCAGTGATCCTCACACAGCACATTCCCATGTCAAGGATCCCCAGATTAATGCATTTGCCCAATTTAAGGACGGCTAATACAAAAATGTAATTAAAATGTTACTTTTGAAAATAGCAGATCTACCAGCTCACAATGAATCACATTCATTCATTAAAACTATGAACTCTGACTGCAGGCGGATATATAATGATCATTATAACAATGTGCAAGAAAATATTTAAAAAGATGGAAGGACTTTATATTTGTGGACAATCAAAATATGTTTTTTATTTTAATGTGGTGTCATTAAAATTAATCTGGATATAGCAGACTCACTATCTAGAAAATAAAAACATGGCACTTCATTTAAAATAGGTTACAGACCCCTGTTATATGCGCTTATTTTGGGATTATTTTTATAGACCTATTTACTTGTTTCTATGAGACATGGCAACAGCCAGCAAAAGACGCATCCATTCTTTTTGAAAGGTTGAGATTAGAAACGACCATAATTATTTCATTTCTCAACCTTAAAAATAAATAAAAACATCTCCATAATCCTTGAGAGGTTTGCTTTCATACGCTGTATCACACTCGATCCAAGTCTTCTTCAATAAAATGCTACGAGCGAAGACCATACCATCACGGGCATACGCACCACGCATTCAACTCATTACTCATTTAAAATATAATATAATTATAATTTAAATTAAAATATAATTTTACTGGTGTTTCTCAATAGAAACAACTTATTTTGAGGCATAAAGGTGACAGCATGCAGTGCAATAGGAATAATTAACCCAAATGTGACAAAGTCATATGTCATGTCTTCTATGGTGCCAGCCTGAAGAAATGTAATAATAACGATCCCCAAAGTGCGCATTCCGTATGTGACATCAGCTGACTGGTAAAGAAAATAGTACGGACATGTTGATTGGGTAACTCTCAAACACGCCTTAAACACTCCCATGACTAATTCAAGGCCGTTTTGCGCACTCCACGGGGTGTCGAAAGCGCTTCTTAACATGCTTAAAATTGCAATATGACATACCTCACGCCCCCAGCTCATATTACTGTAATAGGTAAAACGCACCTTCAAAATCTAGCCCGTAGTCTCTTAAATAGTTTTCATTTAGTTTTAGTCACATTTTAGTCACCTGGAATGTCTTAGTGTTAGTCTACTAAATGTCATAAGATTTTAGTCGACTAAATATACAGTTGATTTAGTTGACTAAAATGTATTTTGGCGGGCCTTGATGCCGTCATAATGGCACTGAGACACGTTGTGAGCTTGCTATTTTCAGCATGAAACCAAGTGTAAAATGACTTATATTGGGATCTCTTCTCCCTTCCTAGCATTTTAGTCTAGTTTGTATCTGTTGACGAAATTGTCAATACATTTAGTTTTAGTCATAATAGCTTAGTTTTTTAATTTAGTTTCCATTTAGTTTTCGTCAGTGAAAAAAGGGTAGTCGACGAACATTTTTCGCCTTGGTTATAGTCGACAAAAACAACACTGGGCTGTACGTACCGGAGAAGTCGCACTGTGCCATGTCAAAGGCGTCCACCATGCCCATCTTGGTCAGCACCTGCTTCATGTCAAACGTCTGCTCCATCTTGAAGCGAGGCAGACCCACCTGAATCGTCATCGTATCCATCATGTCTGGGTTGGTCCAGTCCACAAAGTTCTCATAGGTCAACGCCTTTTCTAGCTGGGGATGTAATGGTTAGAGAGGCGAGATAGAGAATTTACTTGGCAAATGGTGCATTTATATAGCGCCTTTATCCAAGGCGTTTTACATACTGTAGATTGTGCATTACATTCACCCATTCACACACACACATCGATGGCGGCGGAAACCATGCAAGGCACCAACCAGCACATCAGGAGCAATTAGGGGTTCAGTGTCTTGCAAGGACACTTCGACACTAACTCATGGGGGAGCCCAGGTTCGAACTGGCAACCTTGCGGTTACCATCCGGCCACTCTACCACTGACCCACCGCCGCCCGACTTGACTTGGTCTATAGCAGTGGTTCCCAAACTAGTGAAAATAGCAGTTCTAAAACGGTTAGTCCCAATACTTGATTCTGATTGGCTGGTTACCGTCACATGAATCTCACCAATAATCCACACCTTCAATCACTTTATGTCATTCCCAGCTGATCCCGCAGCTCTGTAGCTGTACTGGGGAAGAGGAGCTCATATGACTGTGAATGTGTAGCTCCGGGCAGCCTCGTAAAGACATCAATCGCCTCCTATTCCCCGCCACACTGGCTGACTAAAAACAAGGAAGTGTGTGGCTCGCTCTGGTGTGCGCAAAGTGTAGCTACTTTTGTGAATTTCATAGTTTGCAACCGTTTTAGAAAAGCAATAAGTCACGTGAGGCCCCAGCTTATCGTGGATTTTACAATGGGTGAGAGGGCCACGCCTCTCACCCATTTTGGGTATGTTTTTTGAAAATGTTTTTAAAAACTAAATGTAGGCAAAAATGTATAAAATTAAGAGACACGTACAAATTGGGTGACCCACAAATCGCGAGACATGGCCAAAGCATTTCCGGGGGTCTCTAGCCAAAAGCGTCGAGAACCCCTGCTCTATTGCTACAGTAACCCCAAATATGTGTGTCCTTGTCCTACGACTCCTACCTTTTCCAGGCCTGTCGTACTGTCCTCCATCTCTATAGGCAGAAAGATGAGCATGCTCAGGTCTTTCCCTGTGTAGGGCAGCTCCAGGACCTGACAAACACAGTGGGCCATACCGCTTAAAACAAAATACACAAGAATGTAGTAGAAATGTGATACAAATGAACAAAAACTGATGGCAATATGTTGGTTTTTACATTTTGCATCTACTAATCTAATCTAATACCAAAGACTCAGACGTAAAAATGGGACACAGTGCCTCCCTGCTTGGCACTCAGCAATCAAGAGTTGGATTGGGGGTAAGTCACTGCGACATACTAGCGTCATGTCCAGGGGGTGTACTTGTACATCAAGCTGCCTCATGCAGCGCTACAGAAACAGGAGTTAGGCTCCTGCCCTATGGGCCTCCAAGGCTTACAATTTATTCAAATCTATGGTTAAAATGTATAAATAAAACAAATGCTTGCTTGGTTGGTTGGTTGAGTCGAGTAGCCATTTCCTTGTTTCTCAAATCAGAATGTCACTTTGGTAGAGGTTTAGTTTGAGTAGCTACCTTGCCATGATGCAACTCCAAATATTGGTGAGATATCTTTGATAGTTTTGCCATTAGAAGAAGTAGAAATGTACTGTATATTCCAAAATAGTCTCGTGATTTACTTGCATCGTTGCACAGTCAAACGACTCTCAAAGTCACTCTATTAGCACAAACAAATCAAAATAAAGCAGATCATGCCTACGTATGTATTATGTAGCATCACAAGACCTGACACTTGTGTCACTTCATGTCAAGAATCAAGGAGGGTTTACTTGTCACTCGCTCGTATGAGCACAATATCTCGCCAATAACTTTAAGTTACAGTGCTATGATGGCACAAACCTACCAACCAACGTATCATTTTGCTTTTACACAGATCAAAATAAAAAAGGAAGAATAACTCATTGATTACCTGACAGTTCATATCAGGGATGAAGGCAAGTGGGAACTTGGCACTCTGGTACATCATCTTCACCGGTTTGGTTTCAGTCTGCCCGAAACAACACACGGACAAATGCAAAAGCTCATTTTTTGCTCAAAATTTTGAAAGAATTCACTGATAATTAAAGAAAATAATACAACTGTTGTACATATTTAACTATAATACAGGCTTTGATTTCCATTTATTATACAGTATATTGAATAATATCACAGTGTGTATATACTGTATAGTATATACGCTGTATATAGTCATAAGTCATCATGTTCACTTCTGAGCCCTCAGAGGAAGTTAGACCAGTGTGAACCCCATGACTTCCAGCCTGGTGAATCATTTACATGGGGAAATAAAGGACAGGTGTGGACAGCTCAGTTTGCACAACCTGGGTGTGCCTTCCCCACTGTGTGTGCATGTTATGCCACTCAGCACATCTCTTGTGTGAACACGGCCCGTGGTATGAGGGTGTGGTCTGTCCGTATACTGTAAATGTTAGTCAGACATTCAATACAAACTTGGTCTTTTATTAGGTTCACAGTGCTATCTATCTATAGTTCTATACCTATCCACCCTTAACCCATTTTGACCTGAGATCAGATTGTAAAAATGTCTTCTAAATCCTGACAGTTTTCTGAAAAAGCTATGTTTCTATGTCAGTCGTTCTTCGGTTTTTCAAAAATAGCTAAAGCATAACATAATGCTAACACCAAAAGGGGATCCCGCCCAAATAAGCGATTCGTACACTCTCAAACATTGCTGTATTAGAGGTAAGCGGACTAGTACATACAGTAGAAGGGAGATCACTTTTCCAAGATCCAAGATCTTTTAAACACACCCAGTTCGTGCCAAATATTTGCGACGAGATGAAACTGATGAAGAATCTTGCAGACAACTTGCATCATCACAAAACACGTTACTCAAAGCAATCTGCCAGTGTAACGTGATACGGGTTCTTTGTCTGTCTGTCACACACAAAAAGCAGTCTAGGGATGCATGTTTTTTTGTGTGTGAAAGAGGAGAGAGAATAAAGATAGTGAGCAAATGTTCTCTGCTTGTCAAATTGATGTAGTGTTAGACTGTTTGTTGCAAACCACAGTTTGGGGAATTCTGCTGCAAGTGGTCAAGTTTCAACTACTCTGAACGAGGCTTTATAATAATCGATATGCATTGGTTTAATTAACTGCCTATGCTCAAAGAATACATTAAGTCTTTTTTAAGACGGAGTGCCTTAGTTTCCTCTCTTCCATGGTTTTCTGCACCACTTGGGGACTGTTTATTTTGTCATGTATAATAATATTCAGCTGTCCTACTAAAGAGCACCATGCTGTGTCTTTTCTTAATAACTTGAATTTATATAGCTCCTTTCAAGAGACCCAATGATATCAAATGAATACGAATAACTTTGTTCTTTTGTCTGTACACTGAATATCAACTCATCCTCTTCTCACAACCAACTACAAACCTATACAACAGTATGACATAAATCAGTTTAATTTCATAAATCCCTCTCCGTGTCTGCTTAAGCCAAGATAAATACTACAACAACACCTTAGCTGCCTGTCACTGATGTAACCTTGCTGAGTGTAAACCAAGTATCATCATGTTGTTAACTTGTTACCTTGCTGATTCTGAACTGAGCGTCACGTGTGCTGGTCGCCTTGAACGGCTTGTCCCACATGCCTTTGAAGTAGATGGCATTGACCAGCACCAGTCTGGTCTTGTCGTCCACCACACCCTCGGCCAGCAAATCCTTGATTTTATCTAAACACACACACAACAACAAATGGAGTCAAGCTACACTAAAGTGTGGGGCTGTTAAACGATTCTTCAAATAAAGGGACAAAATGTCCTATATATAGAGTATAGAAACGTCTTCATGATTATGTTTTTTGTCAAAGTTAGCTTATAATTGAGAATTACAAAAGGGAAAAAATTTATGTATGAGATATAGTTTTTTTATTTATATAGGCCAAAACGCAAAAGGGCACTTTTATAGCGCCACCATGAGATCAATTTGAAAAACTGGGGCAGTGGTACTTCTACTGGGAAAGTGGTGTGCATTCAAAGTTTCATGCTGATTGGTCCAACGGTACACACACACCGCCCCCCTGGCCTGACAGAGACAATGAGAGGCGAGCGGGCAGGTATGGAGGCGCAGGAAATCTGACAGCTGTGCTGGTTTCAATTCACGCACGTGCCCGCCTGCAACCGGAGCTCCATTGTGGTCAACGTTTTTGTAGGTCTTCTATTTTTGAAAAATCGTAAAAAATCTTTGAATATATATTCTTTCAAAGTGAATGTTTTTAACTCCGGTCTAAATGGGTTAAGTGCCTTGCTCAGTGGCATTCCTTCTGCCAGTGGTACATTGGATTCAAACCATCGCATTTCCAATCAGCTGCCCAAATTTCTAACCTTTATCCCCAAGCAGTTTAACCCATTCTGACCGGGCACCCATTTTGGTGTTCAGCATCACGTTATGCTTTAGCTATTGAAAAATAGCAGATCTACAAGCTCATAGCGCGCCACCGAGTGGCGCGCTACGAGCTTGTAGGTCTGCTATTTTTGACAAATCGAAGAACGACTGACATTTTTAGAATCTGATCTCGGGTCAGACTGGGTTAATCAAGACCAGTGTGTGTCCAGTGGAAACCTCGTATGAATCTGATCTCAGGTCAGAATGGGTTAAAATCGGTTCGCAGAGTGACGACACAACTATACAAAGTATAGATGAGCCCTATAGGTTGAAATTCGAACAGAATAATAGCAAAAAAGCATAAGACTAAATGAAAAGAAACGAGGCAGATAAAATATGCAATATTTGAATTTCTATGGCCTCTCATTACCTACGCTGAATTAGGTTCTGTGCGTGCATATTAGTTACGCATGTCACCGGTACCTTGTGTCTGTTTCTCCACCCAGCCGTTGATGTTGACCCTGGCCGACTCTGCCTGGGTCTTGAAGTCCACAGACTCCAGCTGTGCATTGTAGTGCTTTTTGGTGGAACTTAAGAACTCCTGACGCGCACACACACACACACACACACACACACACACAAAATTATAGACCTTCCTTTAGCAGTTAAGTTTACATACATATTATTATCATCATCATTATTATTCATCTTTCGCTACTTTTGTCACATTCAAAAGATTACCAGTATATACTGAGTTCTACCACACACAAGCATGTGCACACACACACACACACACACACCTACCTCAACAAACTGGTAGGTCTGCTCTCCGTAGAGCCGGTTGGCCACACTGAGGGAGTAAGACATTCCGGGCTTGTTCAGGTCAGTCATGAGCTTGGAGAAGTCAACATGGACGTCCCCCTGGACATTGTGGATGTGCAGAGACTGTGGGAGATCAAAACATTAGACCACGGAGTGAGGGAAGACATTGTTCTAGTGACGGATGTACTGTAGACACTGGTATAATCGGAAAAAAAGTACATTTGTTTTTACTAGGCGTGCAACTGCCAACCGTTAATCGTACTAATCGATTTAATCGTTTTGAATAAAATAATGAAATCCACAAGCTCATATCGAGTGCCGCGCTACAAGCTTGTAGATCTATTTTTGAAAAATCGTGAAAATGCGGCGCAAATCTTTGAATATACTGTAAATTCTTTCAGGGCAAACATTTTTAACTCAAATCTTTGCTTCCCATGGGGGTCCCTGGGAAAAACATATTTTCAGATGGGGGTCCACGGCCAAATACAGATCATTCTGGAGGTCCTTGACATGAAAAACTGTTGAGCACCACCGACATACAGTACAACTGTTAGGATTTAGAAGCATGTTATTAATCAGCCTCAGGTCTAAATGGGTTAAAACATGTAGCAGATCTCACAATCTTTGCATGACATCATTGTACGTCGTATATAATAGGAGTCAAATAAACACTCGGCGCCTCATCCCGTTGCTAGGCGTTTCCAATTGTAAACAATTCAAAACATATGCTGTGCTCAGGGGGGGAAAGACATCATCTCTCAGTCGGCGGCCCCTTAATCCTGGCACAAAATGAAGCATACAGCTCTCTCACACAGTCCACATGCAACACGGAGAGAGAGAGAGAGAGAGAGCGTTCCCATCACCAGTGAGTCAGTACGCAGCTGCCACTGTCAGTTAGTAACACAGCCCTTTAGTAGTTAGTTAGCTTTGCTGTACAGTAGCACCTTCTGCAGGTGAAGGGGCAGTCTGGTCATCTGGACCTGCTGTTGCATCAGTGTCTGCTCTGCTGATGCTGCTGCCGCCCTACTGGGCTCCTCTGTCTCCGACAAGCAGAGAACCTGGAGGTGCGATCAGCGTCAAAGGTTGGGAGCAGGTAGAAGGGGGAGGCATCACTCTACTGTGGAATTATATGCGTCTCCTCAATGTTCAAGGTTGTACTTCATTGTTGAGGAACTGGACTTAGTTCCATGAACATTTGGAACCGTTTTTAATCACACTGTCAGACGAGTTATGTGGACTGAACTTCACATCTAGTTTTTTACAATTACAATACCGGTGGTTCTCAAACAGTTTACAAATGAAACCAAGTTCATCACATCTTACTGTAGACTTTATAACTGTGTGTATTTATAGTACCCCACACGCCTAAGTGAAAATTAAGTATCCAATCTGGATACTTAATTATTGTACATAAATTATGTACATAAATACAAAATATCTAGTAACAACTGACTTTCTTTTCGATTTTTTACAAACTGGGACAAAAACTCTTAAATGTATTATACCAAAAAGGATGTTTACTAAAAAGTATAAATTGTTTAACCTATTTATATGACATTGAGAGGTACTTTTCCTTACAAATCATTTGAATTTCCCGAATTTTAATGAATTATCTCTGTTAAAGTCAGAAAGCCCTCCAGTGCTCTTAAGTTGTATCAGTGGCTGGTGAACGTACAGTATACAGTGCCCACACACCCGTCTGGCACCATCAGGAAACGAGGCAAAGCGAAACTCTACACTGACACGGCATGGCATTTCACTCTACAATGTAGTCAATTAGTCATTTGGCTCAATGTCCATGACAAGCTGATTATGCATTTGTGATCGTGAAAGTAGATCCGTTTGTCCGGAATTTATTTGTTTTGCCATATACAATTAGTAATGCTACTTCTCAGGTCACAGCAACATTCCAGAGTACATTCTTCCACCATGTGGAAAGTTACACACGCCCTACACAAAGTGAGTCTTCTGGTTCTCAGTCAAAAGAAAGAGAAAAGTGAGAGAAAGAGCCAGGGCATCGAGGCTTAAGATAGAGTGAAGAGGAGGAAACAGGGTTTTCTGGTTGTCAATCATGATGCTGCATTATCATGAGTTCGGCTTTTCAGCAGAAACGATGTCCTCGTCCTGCCTCTCATATCATTTGCTGAGTAACATTCCAGCTATGTTAGCTAATTATCGTTTTTTTGACCAAAGTCCACACCAATGCAACTCCATGCAACTACTTGTAACTAGGCCTACTTGCAACCAACTTTCCCCAATGGCAGTTGCAAGGAGGACACTATGGCACATTAGGAGTCGACTAATGCTAGTGGTTCTACAGACCTGTTATGGTCATTCAGGGTTATCTATTTATGCATTTCTGGTGAAGTGCTGAAGTGTGCATGTGCGTGCAGTAAGTACATTTTATTTATACAGTATAGCACCCCTCACAGAGAGATCTCACAAAGTGCTTTACAAATTACATACAGTGAGAAAGAGCAAAACAGGGGATAAAACGGAAAGAATACTGTACAATTCGACTCAAACAAAACAATAACATCAACAAAAGCTTGTTCAAATAGAAAAGTTTTAAGACTTTTCTTAAAAATGTCAAATGCAAATCTCAGAGCAAGTGAGAGTGCATTCCAGAGATTAGCAGCTACCGCCTGAAATTATCTATCACCTTTGGTTTTTAATTTAGTAGAGGGTGGGTCTAAGTGCATGCCACCCACCTGTGCCATCTGCGCGGCAGTGTTTCCGCGCGCTCCCAGCAGCACCATGGCCAGAGCAGAGGAGATGCTGATAGGGGAGTAGAAGACGTTGGCCGTGCTGTTGTTCTCCGTCAGCTGTTTGAACAGAGACAGAGAGAAGGTGGTGCAGGCGGCTGCCACGGGGGTGGAGGACGGCATGGTGATCTGCTGGCTGGGAAGAAAAATTAACACACACACAAAACTTTACATTATTAAGGGCTATTTTTAATAAAAAATATATTCTGGTGTATCCTTTTTGAGTGGTGCAACCACTCCAAGGAACAGCAATGTCCGTGTTCACCTACCTATGTGACGTTAACCCACCCATGCGCCTATGTGACTGTGAGAACCAGTATGACTATTAGTAGAAACAGAGAGTGAGATAGTGCTGCACTGTTGCCTGCTAATGAGAGAGAGAGAGGAGAGGGGGGGGGGGGGTAGTTGCACCACTCAGTTCACATGGGTGTGATTTTTTAAATTCCATTTGAAATGGCCTAAATTAAATTTTCATTTTAAACAAATAAAAATAAATAACGGTATGCTCATGCATTAGTTAAGGTCAATATCAGTGACCAGAACCATATATATGTGTTAGAAGTCCTTTAATTAAACTGCATGATAGAAGTTAAATGTGATTTGTGTGTGTGTGTGTGTGTGTGTGTGTGGGGGGGGGGGGGGGGGGGGGACACACACACACACACACACACACACACACACACACACACACACACACACACACACAAATCACACACACACACACACACCTATCTAAAGCCAACTAAACATTATATCATTATATTTTCATTTATGGAAAAAAAAGGGAAAAAAGGATAACTATTTGGACAATGGAAAGGTTATGTAAAATAGTTTACATCATTTGAATACACATCACTGTCAGCATGCCTAAATGTACCCGTACTTATATGCCCACAATGACTGACTAGCCAGATGTTTAGAGCAATTTATAGAAATATTAGGCCTTAAATGTCGACTGTTCAACAATTTCAATTAGGGTTAGCATATATTACACTTGTTGCCAGAATGATCACCTCAATGAAATGAATTACTACTCCCATGACAATGACATATTATTCATAATAAAGCATTGCTGCAATGCTTTACCTGTACATTCTGGTTTTAATATGAATCAATGAGGTGTATAACTTACCAGTGTGGTGACCAATATCCTAATGAACAACTTTTACAGAACTAAAACATGAACACGATAAAGGAGATACGCCCCAAACACACTGCTGTGGGCTTCCGTGTTCGGAACAGTCAGTCAAGGACTATTGTGTAAAGAAGGAGTGGTCAAACGTCTGGGAAACGGAGGCGGAAGTTCAATAGAAAAACACTGACTAAAATCTGTCCTGTCCTTCATTAGATATCCTAGGTCTGGAAAACATGCGTCATACAGTCTATGTATGGTCAAGCCTCGCCCACGCGCACCACACACACACATCTGTTTTTATTACACACTGATTGTGCACCGTCTTTGTCGCCCTCACGTGGACAAGGTCATTATAACAGAAATGTTTCGCTCATGCCAGAGACAGGTGTTATTTTAATGTCAAGGACACCCAAATTAACATGGCTATTTGATCACACATACCCCCACCTGGAGGGAAAAAACAGTGTCAGGGGATTATAGGACCCCAATACAAATAAATACTGCCATTATCTACAAATTGACAACATGGTTGCGTGCTGGTAGGCCTACCGTTAAACCGATTTGATGGTAGGCTATGTCTATTGACAAATTTGGCTGGAGAGTAGGGAGTCGGGACGCCAACGACATTTATTTTATTTTAATAAAATGTATTTCTTACTTATACTTGCTTATCCCCATTATGCCGGCTGGCACAGGGCAGCAACAAAATTGCTCCACCTCTTGGCCATATTCTCTATGGTCCCCCAGCTCTGATGTTGTTGCTGGAGCTCCTATGTCATGTGACTTTAGTCCTTATTTCTAGTTAAGAGTCAAATGTGGTGGGAGCTACAGTACGTAGTGGGGATGTGATGATGTGTACATTGACAAAAATGAAACACCATTATGAGATTGCCAACAGGTGAAAATAAAACTTTTTTTATAGCCTGAATGCAATTTGCTTTTCAAAAAGTACCTACTTAATAGTAGTAACATAATATTCATAATATTATAAACACTATAAATATTATGAACCCAATAAAATAACACAGTAGGTGTGTAGCCACCATGATATATAACATAAAATAACCAACATAACATATGGATTAATATTCCATAAAACGTGTACATGTAAACATTACCATTGCAGTAAAGTAGAAAAGGCAAACATTAACAAATTGTGGCTGACTTTCTTTCCTGATGATGACTAGTACTGCCTGAATCTGCATGACTTCCTGCAGAGTTGTGAGAGCCCAAGACGGTAGGTGCTTGTCCCTTTAGGACAGTGCTTCCCAAAGTGGGGTCCGGGGGAGACCCCCAGGGGTCCCTAAGGGAGTTCCAGGGGGTCCCCCCGTCCCCGGCCCCGTCCCCCCGGCCCCAGCAAAATTATAGTTGGAAAATAGATAATAGATATATAGATAAAATAGATTTTTACAATACAAATTGTGGTCCCAGAGATAGAAATGCCATCAAATGGGTGTCAAACTGGGGGTCCTTGAAATTAAAACGGTTGAGAATCACTGCTAGAGCCGTACAAATGGGGGTCCGCCGTCTGATAAATGTCAATTTGGGAGTCATTGACATGAAAAAGTTTGCGAACCCCTGCTTTAGGAGACCAGAAGTAGGTTATGAGTCAGTATATTAATTCCAAAGGGAGAACTAGAAGTGAACACAGCTGAGCCATTCTTTATAGCCCAATGGTCATTGAACTAAATATTGGACCCATTGTTCACAAGTGGCACATCTTCCCAACATTCTGACACTAAAATGACTTTTTCCAGAGAGACAAATCTGGAGAAAGTCTACTTTTGTTATCTGCCTTTTTCTGTCCCAGCAACACACACACTTTCACGTGATCTAGCGGCAGTAATAACACACGCTATATGACATCAGAACGATGTGCACTTGTGGAAACAATTTGCGTACCATTTTTGACACCTGTACAAAGTGGCAAAGCGTGGGATGGCGTGGCTTCCTATAAATTAAGCATCTTTGCCATGACCTCCTTTCCCAATGAGTAGTTCCTCTCCCGATGCCAACTTCCTGTATAGTTGTGCCAGTTCTTCCGACGATGGAGGATGTGACTCTGGCGAGCACGGAATGTCAAAGTCTGATGACGCTTGAGACTCCGACAGCTCCACCCCTGTCTCCGATTGGACGATTTGGCTGCAAAACTCCTCTGCCTGATGCACTCTCACGACGAGTTCTCCTTGCTCTCGCCTCCTCTCCTCTGGTTGGATGATGAGGGTGTCAGTCATGGACGTGTCCTCATCAGATGAGGCCTGATTGGACAGAAACCTTATTATACTTAACTAAAGCTAGGAAAACTAGAATGGGGGGGGACGTTTTAATAAAAATAAAAACTAACCTTGTTGGACGCAGACAGCTCCCCTGGCTCCGATTGGATGCTTTGGCTTCCAATCCCCTCCCACTGATGAACTCTCTGCTCTGGATGGATGATGAGGGTGTCGGTCATGGGCATGTCCTGATCAGATAAGGCCTGATTGGACAGATTGGTGGACTGAGAGGAAGTGAGCTCCGCCTCCTCATCGTCCTCGCTGAACAGCTCCGGGGTTTGAGAGCCGCCAGTCATTCTACGAGGGGAGGGGCCTGTGAGGGGGCAGCAGGATTGGCTGTTTTGAGTGTTAGTCAGCGTCTCTGAGGTGAAGAAGTCCTTCCACCTGAAAGGAAGGGGCAGGGTTATTAACCACTTAAACCCCAGCATTCGTTAAAGTTCACTGAAACAACTACAGTAGTATGTATCATCATTGGGAATTGAACCCGGTTGAACTCGGTTTCTTGTTCAAGTGCTGAAACTTTTATACCATTGATTGAGCTAATAGTCTGCTTGCTCAGGGGATAAATTGAATCTTGACCATCAGGTGGAAATTCATGTCTGTCAAATCTTGTGTCTAGCTGAGACATGACCTTTGACACGATCTATTAAAAAATGTAAAATACAACCACCCCAATTGTATTAAATTGCATTACTACCATTACATTTTATTCATTAATAAAGTTACATAGTGCCGCTTTAAGTTTAACTGAAATATAACGTCAAAATTAAGCTTTACTAAAGACGAACTAAAACTAACAAAAGTCATGAGAAAAGTTCTTTATGAGGTTTTTGAATCTCGCCCCTGACTACCTCATACATACAGTAAAGTAAAACTGATACTAACATATACAGTAATAAAAACTAAACTATACGTTAAAAAAAATCCCAAACTATAACAACCTTGGAGGAGCGGTGCTCGGAGCTTCCTTCCTGTCCTCCTCTCCTCCTTGCTCATTCTTCGCCTCCTTCTTGGTGGTCTTCTCTTCTCTTTCTACTCGTTCATAACTCTCTCCTTTTCTTTTAGCCGTTTCTTCTTCTCTTTCATCTTTTGTTCCCTGTTCGCAGAGGTGGACAAAGTGTACTCAAGTATTCAAAAGTACAATTTACAAAGTGCATGTTCTTTTTTTTTAATGTCAATGCATTGCTGTGTTGAACATTTACAAATATTTATATTTAAATCCAGTGGAGTCAAAGTCATGTGCTTGCAAAAAACTAACGAAAAAGGTAAAGTAAAGTAAATATACTGTCCACTATAGAGCGTCGCAGTCCCTCCCCCTTTCAGAACGACGAGTGGCCCAGGAAATGAATCCCAATGCATTTTCAAAGCATTTCAAAACGTATTTATTTAAAGACCTTTTAAGCGTCGTACGAAGCCAACTCTTGTCGTGACAAATCATGACAACACGCACAATATTTTGGACAAAACAAATAATTACAAAGAAGAAAAACAACAAAAAAAAGTGTAACCTGCCGTTTCTTTCTACTTTCTAATTCTTTGTTTGGCCCGAAAATTTGTGTGTGTTGTCATGATTTGTCACGACAAGAGTTGGCTTCGTACGACGCTTAAAAGGTCTTTAAATAAATACATTTTGAAATGCCTATGTGAAAAATGCATTGGGATTCATTTCCTGGGCCACTCGTTGTTCTGAAAGGGGGAGGGACTGCGACGCTCTATAGAGCGTCACAGTCCCGCCCCTTTAATGACGACACCAGGCCCAGGAAATGAATCCCAATGCATTTTTCCCATAGACATTTCAAAAAGTATTTATTTAATTATTTGGACCAAACAAATAATTACAAAGAAGAAAAACAACAAAGAAAGTGTTGTAACCTGCCGTTTTTTTCTACTTTCTAATTCTTTGTTTGGCCCAAAACATTGCGTTTATTGTCATGATTTGTCACGACAAGAGTTGGCTTTGTCCGCGGCGTAAACGTCTTTAAATAAATACTTTCTGAAAAGTCTATGAGGAAAATGAACGGGGATTTATTTTCCGGGTCTCTCGAGGGGGCGGGACTGCGACGCTCTAATTGCCTGTTCACCTACATGTTTCATTTCTAATTGTTCCTCCCCCTGTAACTGCCGCTCCATTTCATCATCATTGTTGGACTTGGTATAGTCCATGTAGTTTCCAACATTGGAACGCGTGCCAGGTGAAAATAATGAGTCCTCAACAGGCGGATCCGGCCCTTTCACTAGGATCAAGGCAAAGCAATCCGATTAATAAAAAACACGTGCAAATACAATGCAAAACATTAACGATGACAGTGGTGGAAGATTTACTGCAATGTAGACAGTATAAGTCCCGTATTCAAAATGTACTCAAGTAAAAGTACAAAAAGTATGTACTTTCACAAATCAAAAATGTGTACAAAATATTCGATGCGACGTATTGTGAGCTTGTATATCTGCTATTTTCAAATGGCCGAAGGGTTGAAGAGGTTATTTATAAGGTATGTTTTCTAATCAAATTTAAAATCTACAAAGTAACTAGTAACTCAAGTTTTCAAATTGTTGTAGTGGAGTAAAAGTATTAGTATCTTTTGGCTCTGAAATGTAGGCCTAGTGGAGTAGAAGTAAAAGTACTGGAAATTGGAAATACTCAAAAAGTACAAATACCTCAAATATTGTACTTATAGTACAGTACTTGAGTAAATGTACTTAGTTACTTTACACCACTGAAGGATGATAAGGACAAAGGAAAGAAAGTAATTAAGCACCCACCACCATTTTTCACTTCCTGGCTAATAAGCACCATCTTCTTCCTCACTGGTGCAATAAGGTCTGGTCCATCAAACAGGCCTTCATCGCTGTCTGAATCTCATTCACACAGAAATGACAGTTAAATGAGGAAAACGGAAATGTCTAGGTTACAATTTAGGATATTGTGTATAACATTTTGCTAGGCTAATATCAAACAGTCACGTTCATGACATTTTACTTGATGATTAATTGTCATACAAATAATTGCTAATAATGATTTAATTGTGTTTTTGGCATGGAGCACGAGAACAAATTAATAAAAATAAATACTGATTGGCTTTTGGATCATTTTAAAGTAGTCTATCTAGATCTATGTTTCAAAATGTATGAACATTACTATTAGGCAAAATTATTGTCATCATTTTGTATGTAATAATTGTGATACAGCTACAGCCTTTGAGGATGTTCTAGCAGTCTGTGCTATATAGCCAGCCTTCGCTGGGGAGGTGGCATAAAGGCCGGCAAACTGCATGAGCTTAATAAGATCATAAAGAACTGAAGGCCAGCTCTGTTTTATTGTTGGCCTGGAGATGGTAACCAAGCGGTTTCTGGTGGTGCTCATTGGAGAAAAGTGGTCAAACTCTCAGGTTCAAAACGGCAGGCCATATAAGCAGTCTGCACCCAGGCACATGATTTTGGCCATGATGAGAACATTTGTTATTTTAATTTGTTTACATGTTTTAGGTGGTTGCACAATGGTCTGTTATTTCTGAGGATCCAAAAAGTAGTAGGCTATCACTATAGCTGTCAGCCTGTTATATTCCGCGGCAGTGTGGAAAAAGTGTGGTCGATTTTCTTTTCTTTTCTGTCCTCTGTTAGATGTAAGATAAGAGTTATACATTTTAGAACAAAGTTGTTTGCGTCTGTCTGTCTGAAGGTACTTTCAGACGGGCATCGATTAACGCAGACGTTGTCGCCTGGGCCTGGATCAACGACAGGTCTGCTCCAGGTCTGCTCATTTGAAAGGACCTTTATACAGTAGTCTGCCCGTCTGTCCAGCCATCTCACCATATGCCCGCTTTTCCATCCTGGTGTGTGTGTGTGTTCTCCAAGTGGCTTGTATATTATGCTGATCGTTCAGACAGGTCTCTTCATGTAGATTCTAACCTGAAAGAGAGGGGAGGACACAAAGCATTGTCAAAACATTGTTCTTATACTTCAATAATTGTGAAACACATGAAAACTTAAGTAGGCTACAAAACATTTACTTACAGATACGTTTGACCAAATAAGGCAAGGCTGTATACGTTTGCACACTATAGCCATATGTTACTTTTTATCTGCTGCTGGCTTCTGGCTGGCACACCAGCTGAAACCAATAATAATTGCCACCTTACCCACTGATGCAGACTGAACCATAATACTTAATGTAAACGCCCAGTAGATGGCGTCCATGTGTATGTTTGTGATCGTATAGGCCTACAGGAAATGTACCTGGCAAAAAGAGAAATTCAAATTGCATAAATTAAATTTGTAGGCCTACATGTTTGAAGTATAAAAAGTAAATATACCCCGCCCCCCCCCCCCCCCCCACACACACACACACACACACACACACACACACACAGATGTTTTCACATGTTTTTCAGATGAATCTATGTAAATGGAAAATCTTCATACAATGTTGTTTGAGAATCAGAATTCTTCTTTGTAGATACGTTTTCTACATATAACATCAAATGTGTACTCAGTGGAATTTGTGACGATGGAATATGTTTTTTGAAGTGAATCTCTGAACTGCCTATCTATAAATGTAGAGGTTTGGCATATAGCTCTGTGTCCAAAAAAGGAAAAGAGACCTTGTTTCTATCTCTGACTGAAGTACCACTTTACGCTCTTCATGGCGTAACCCCTGAACTGACCTCCCCTTCAAAATTATAACCAAACCAAAATACACAGAATGCTTATTACATACATTTATTTGTAACTAAACGTTATAATATTCAAACTGGACAAAGACCTATCCCTAGACACTAACATTGAGTAGGCTATGTTGCATTGTTGCTCATATTGTTCACTGTCGTGACGGTACATTTATGAAAAGAAATAAACCAAATACATACTGTAGAATGGAGAGGCCATGTTGACCCATTTCATATAGTGATATAAGACACAGACCATGTGATGAGGGGGACACACCGTTTTAATGATGTTTACATACAGTAGGCCTACAACTCTCCCTATAGGCCTATTGCCTTCAACCATCTGGCTGAAGGCTGAAACCATCTTGGCTTGTGGTGGACATTTTCTTTGGTCAACATTCCATTTTTGCCACAGACATACAAAATGAGTGGACAATAATATTACCAGAAACACATGAATAGCTAGCCCTGAATGACCATAACAGGTCTGTAACTGAGTGTTCAAATGGAACCAAATGGACCCTTATGGGTCCATTTAGCAAATAAAACATAATCACTACTACTACCCAGCTAGCAAGTCATGGCGCGCCGCCTGCGGGAGGCGGTCGCCGCGCGCCGCCGATCGTGTCCTCCGCCGGGCGCGTCGCACGATGTGGCCGCGTCGTTCTTGATCAGCGTGTGCCGTGCGCGCCGACGCGCGTGTAGCCGGCGCCCCGCTACTCTGCCGCGCATCGAACGTCAGCTACCGAAGGCAGCAGCAGGACAGCGTGGAGCTGTCTTATGACACCCCCCCCCCCCCCCCCATATATATTGCGACCCCGCACCCCTCCTCCCCCATGCTCACCTCCCTCCCACATATTTATAGAAACATAATAAAGCAGCAAATGTATACTTAATTTTGTTTCTTTATTAGGAAAAAAAGGTTACAATGAAATAATTTAGGCACATAGAAAAAATATGTAAACAACCAAGTTTAGAATACAAGAAAACAGTCATACCATTCAAACACTTTAACCATCATTGTTGGCTCACGAGCTTGTAGATTTGCTATCTTTGAAAAATCGTGAAAATGTGGCCCAAACACAGTGAACGTTTTAACTAAAAACTGCAAGGATTTAGAAGACATTTTGTGGAATCAGTTCTCAAGTTTAATTTCTATAAAACACCAAGTCTATTCTGTGTGGAGTTAGTTATGTAGGCCCAGTAATGTTGCAATAACAGTTACACAGCAATAAACAGAACACACAATCGAGATTCACCTTTTGAGCAAGAAATAGTGCAGCATACATTCAAGAGTCCATTTGGAAACTCCTATAGCGGTGGGTTTGAACCCTTTTCATGCCAAAGTTATTCAGCATTTGAGCCACGGACCACCGTTTGATGAGCTGCCTGCCATGCCTGTCCGTTTCCTTCCTTTATGAAGCCTGACTGGTGGTGGCCGCCAGCAGAAGTTCCAAAATGCACCCTGTCCAACGTCTCCGGCTCTCAGACCCCAGGTCCCTGTCACTGAAGTCCAAGATCCAGTGGTTTTAGCCACTTTAACCATTATTTAAAAAGCTGTAAGCTGTTGAAAACGAGCTTGTAGATTTACTAATTTAACATTGTGAAAATGTGGCACAAATCTGTAAATATATATTCTTTTGCAGCAAACGTTTTAACTAAAATCTGTGAGGATTTAGAAGACATATCAGTTCTCAAGTTTAAGTGCTTAAGTCTTTAAAACACCAATTCTCTTCTGAGTGGAGTCAGGAGTTTCTGAGCGTAGCAATGTGTGTATGTCCCCGTGTCTGTATGTCCGAGCACGGAAGCTGGGTGCGTTCCTTGAGGTCTGGATGTTGCGTATAGTAGAGGGTCAGGGAAACCCGACTGGTGGTAGCCTTTCCAGCAGAGGTTGCATTTGAAGTCGATAGGTCTTCCTCCAGCGAAAGTTCGTCTGAAATCACAGAATTAATTAAATAAATTATTTTCACCTTAATCATAGGCCTACCTACCATCACTGCTGTGAAATGTGGGATAACATTTTGATGGCTGTGAGAACCACTGCCTTAACCCATTTAGACCTGAGGACGCATCTGTGTCGCCTCATAGGTTTTAAACATTATTTTAAAAGCTGTTATCTGTTGAAAAATAGCAGATCTACAAGCAGAGTGCCACAGTACTCATCATAATACACCTCAGTCATTTAAAATGTTATGATGGTAACAATGGTACAGTTACACATTGTTGGGTGCCAATTTTCTGTCCTTGGTAAAATGAACAATTACCTTAAATTAAAGAACGATGTCTCAGCTCTGTACAGCATGTCACCTTGTCTGTAAAATGAAATCAAATTCAAGTCAAATTTCTTTCAAATGTAACAGCAAACTTGAGGCAAGAGAGCTTGTAGCATGCAACCTTAATTCAGTGGTAGAAATGTTCTTACCGTTTGTACGCCCAACAGATCCAAGTCCTGTGTCTGAAATCACAGTAACAACAAAATGGTAAACATTGTATGTACATAAAATCAATTTGATGAAAACAGAAGATCTACAAGCACACAATGTGACACACAGGAGACAACAGAGAGAAGAGTAAAAGAACGTACCTGCATGGCAATGCTCATTTTGGTCACTGCATCTGCACCTGTAATAGAATAACAAAAAAAGTCTGTTTTAAACATTAGCCAGCCTACAACTATGTGATATTTTTTACATTTGCAAGACAGACATTTGACGAAGATTTAGCCTTGCAGACCCCACATACACACAGACCCCATGCTGTATTGATGTGGTACCATAGGAGAAGTTCTGAAACAAAGAAAAAAAATGTGATTTACAGCTAAATGCTGTTTATGTAGTCATAGCACGTCATAGTACATAATGTATATCATAGTAGTATAGATGTATAGCTTATATGTATAGTTTCATTATAGATATTCCACTGTTACTTTCTTAGCTTACACATGTTTCATGATAAATGTTTTTATGTGATGTATTCCCCATGCTTTTTGTTCTTGCTTAATGTAAATCGCTCTGGATTAAGAGCGTCTGCTAAATGCCTAAATTGTAGTCTACACAAGCAACGTATCAAATCTTATCTAATTCGAATAATTGTGTTTAAGGACTTATCAACACAATAAGAAGTTACAAAAGACAGCCTGTTAAAATAGCATGAGTTATACGTTTGCCTATCCCCTATCCCCTCGTCCAAACAATAGATTGCCCAGGTAGCTAGGCTAGCTAGCTAGAGGGAAACATACACAGATAAAGATCGAAACGATTCTAACACGTTCAATTACACTACACACGGTAGATATCGGATATAAAAATACACTGACCTTTCAACTGAATTTCTCCGGAGAAAAACTGTGTAAGAACTAATATAAGCATTTGTTGGAGAGTCTTGTCTTCTGCCTCCACCGTACGTCGACTCAACAGTCAACAAGAACAACTACACTGCAATGCATGCCGGGTAAAGCCTCGGCTCCAGGCTAAAGTTACAATTACTAGTCTGCAGGTACATTATTTATTATTATTAATAACAACAACAACAATAATAATAATAATAATAAATATAACCGCAAGAAGAAGAAGTAGAAGAAGAATCCACTTAATTATATTCAATAGTTAAAAAATTATGTATTTTATACATATAATGCACATCCTTGTCTGAGAGAGAGAGAGAGACGGGCGGGGGAGGCAAGCCTTACGTCAGCGTGAGGAGGGACTGTAAATCGCTGTAAATTCACGGGGCATTAAAAAGTAACTGAGCGGGACCGTTTGACGCGCGGACAGCGGGGGGAAGTCCAAGCCCGCCCGGGCGTGCTACGCTGTGAAGGCGACAGCGGGAGGCGGTAGCTAGCGGGGAAATGTTAGCTGGGTAGTGGACTACTGTGCCATATAGTGTCATAGTAAATCATTGTCATAATCTGAGGAAAACCTGGAGACTTGACATTCACTAAAGTGGGTGTTGTGATAAAAATAAGAACATTATAATGGTAAAATGTGTAAAAGAGAACATTTTGAATTTGCCACAGACAAGACCAAGTCTTTGCCACGGACACATTTGTCTGTGTGCGGACATGTTGATGATGACGCCCCGCCTTCAACTAATCCGGACATCCAAAGATTTCGAGCTGTTCTTGGAGCTTGGTCAGGGCTAAGCACAAATATCTGACTTGTGGATCCTGACATTCTGTTTCTGTGGGCCAATACTCAAGCCATGTCCTCTCACCGATTGCATACTCGTACCTTTAAGGACAAAATAGAAGATAGAAAACACAGTGCTTGATCATGTTTTTCAATATACGACGTTATGATGCTAAAAAGAAACCATTCAAACCGCCAATCATTGCCGCCCCCATATAATTGTGTGAAATGTTGCCAAAATTAATTAATTAAATAATAATAATGATCTATTAGGGCACAGGGTATGTTTTTAATTATTTATCATGCCACGTACAAGTACATTATTATTATTATTAACACTGAGGCTATTCGAAAACTCTACTCGCTCACAGACCTGGTAGATCTGCAATGTTTTTTTAGTTTTTCTTTTAAGTTGGACAAATTTTGAAAAGCTAAACTTAAAGTACAATTTATTCTGTACTTAGCTATATTTAGATGCCAATACTTTTGTACTTTAACTCAAGTAACATTTTTAATGCATCTTTCTTTTACTTGAGTGTTTATGAAGGTCTGAAGAAGGTCTGAACGTCCACTCTCTGTCACTTAAAATAATAATAATAAAATAAAGGGAAGCTCCGCACACTCAGATCTGTGCACAATCACTGTATTTATGTGTAAGCTTTTGGTACTCTATACTGACCTTCTTCATGTACTTTTGTAAGTAAAAGACTATATTTTTGCACCCAAAGAGTTTCAATGTAAATGTTTCAGTGTGTGAGCTTATATGTTGTTATTTATGGACCTCATGCTGACCTCGCCTGTCACACCTGTCTTCAGCCCTAAGCCTTGGGTTGAGAGCGCAAACTCCTCTATCTGTTGGACCTTTACTTGTAACAGTGTAACTTTTACTTAAACATACTAAAATATTACTAAAATATTATATTAATTTCTCACCTAATAGTTTGAAAGGAAATATCCATGGCAAACTGAATTGAAATGATGAGCGTCAACCTCTGAAGTTCTAATTGAACTGAATAGTTAGCCTAATAAATCAGTTAACCTCTTTCAAACCCGTTATTTTGGGCATGTCATTACACCGTAGGGATCTCCATATATAGGAATAAAGATAGTATGGACTATGGAGTATATACAACGTAGGTGAATGCCGTGTAGTGGCTCCAAGTCTAGATGTGAGGGCCGTGTATAGTGGCGCAGACTCTAGACGTGAGGGCTGTGTATAGCGATGAGCTTTTAGATCTGCTATTCTCACTGCTTTTGTGCGACACTATAGCATGACAAAGTGTTGTATTAATTCCCCCCCCCCCCCCCCCCCAAAAAAAAACCAAGTAAAAAATATGGAGATAGGACGTTTCTCGCTGGCGAACAGCGATCATTTTTTTTGTTATACTCACTCTTCCTTCTTTTGATTGTAGAACAAATCGGTTGACAAGCCCATGATGAGATAGGTCTTTTTTTCTTCCAGCCCCAAAGCAGCTCTGCAATGGCGGAAGCTTACAAATGAGCGCAGGGCGTTCATCATACCATGGGGGGCTTTACCCTTGTCAGTTCCTGTAACATGCATAGATAAAAAATGAAAAAGGAGAGACAAACATATAGTAAGTTCATTGGTTCGCAAAGGTTTTGATGTCAAGGAAACCCCCAAATGTATTTGGCCACGGACCCCTGTCTGAAAATATTTTGTACCATAAGATTTGTGTTGTTAAAATAGCAGATCGGGTGGTTAACCATGATTTTACTGCTATATTAACTAATTTAGCTTGGGGACCCCTGGGAATCCCCTTCATGGACCCCTGGTCATGAACATGGCGTCACAAATAAAAAATATATAAAAAACATATTACACACATAAAAACCCCAGGAAAGTGTTTCTTGTGTCCTAAACATCATCAAATATCAAATATCACTTAGTTACAGCACTTTTAAATCATAAACAATATACATAATAATAATGTACTGTACCTTGCTTGATAGCTTCATCTATGCGCATATGGTAAGTATCCGTAGACAACTCATTTTGAAAATGTTCTACCGTCACTTTGTACACTATAGAAGACAAGACAGACACACAGCTTTAGGGTTGCTATAGGGCAGGGGTGGGGTGTTTGGAATTGTAACAGCTGAAATCAATAACATATCAGTATTCCGGAATTCATCTGAGGGCCACATTGAGTGAAGGTGGGGGCCGCCAGTTGCCCATGTATGTATAGGGTATCAATAGTAGGGACCGAATCCAAATTGCTGGGTACTACCAGGTACCCATACAAATACTGAAGGAATCAAATGAAGCAATATTAGACGAGAGGGTGTGCTTTACCGTCAATAATGGCACGCCTGCGCTGCCGCACGAACGAGCCAATATACGAGTTCCGTAAGCACTGCAGAAGTGTCATTATTAACTACGGTAACACACACCCTCGACTCGAGTGTAATATTGCGATCATGCAACAGTGGCCATGGGCCAGATTCACACAGGTGTAAATGAAGTGCATAATGAGGGGGGCTGCACCCTAAGGTTCGACCTCCCGTTAGTTTGACCGGATTAAGGTTGGTGAGGGATGCGTTTAAAACGACCGGATTATGGTTGGTTTGTTCTGGGCACGTAGCTATTTCAACCATACTATATCCTTCCTCATCAGAGGTATTAAAGTTGGCTATAGTATGAATGGTTAATAATTAATTTGATGATGTCGTCAAAAAATATTAAAATAATTTGTGGGAATTAGGAAGAAACCTGAGGTATTCTATAAGATATGGGAGAATTTCTTGAACTTCATTAGGCGAGGTGATATTGAAGAGGCTTTGGATGTATAGTGGTTATCCGAGTAGTCAGCTGGGGGGTGGGGGTAGGGAACTGTGATGGACATTGTGAATCTGTTTAACTGTATGTAATGTGTTTTATTTTCGTTTTTCGTTTTATTTTTTGTTTTGTCATTATTTATTTATTTTTGTTTTGTATTTATTATTGTCAATTCATTTCGTTTTAAGATTTTGTTTGTATTTGTGCTGCCAGAGGGATGTGGGGGGGGGGGAAATATATGTCAATTGTTGAAAATACTTGTGTAATATAAAGAAAATGAATAAACATATGTTTAAAAAATAATAATAATAATTTGTGGGACATTTGGCGTTAGTTGGCACTTGTCATAATGGAAGTTTGGTGCCGAGTAGGGGTGTAACAAATTTTAACAGCGATAGGGTACGTGTCACGATACATGGTTTACGATACGATACATGGACGATATTGGTTCATTATGGCGATCCGATACGATTCAATGATTTGAAATCGATACAGTAACTACTTAAAATACATTGACATCTTTTTAAACTAAGTAATTAAACCCCTATTTTTCTTTTTTCTTCAAAAAAATGATAAATATGATGCACAAAAATGTAGTATTGATACAATATGCTATTTGCATAGTAAAACGATTCGATACCGATTATTTGCATTGCAAAACGATACGATACATAGTCAATGTTGCCGTTTTCTTTTAGATATACTTCGATTCTTGAAATTAAAATAGATTTTTCGACGCAGTTACTACGTTACACCCCTAGTGCTGAGGCATGTTCGACATGATGTCGTTCATGCTGAGATCAATGCCTACAGCTACAGTTGCCTATTATAATTAAGTAATAGCCTATCACACCACGAAACAATTCTGTGCATGTCCAGCGAGGCAGCCGGCAGCGCAGCGACATTAAAGCATGCATAGTCTTACCTTTTGGAGGAGAGCGCTGGAGAGGTGAGCTGGCTAAAAACTTTGACTGGCCGACTTGCAATGTGCAAACACGATGATGCCATTCAATAATGTGGACTTCTATTTTTTATATAATTAGCTCTAGTGACTGTCAGGCTGTTGTCTGTCTGTCAGACCGTCATGTTTGTGAACCATAGATTGCATGCATATAATAGCCTACATATTTTATTTGAGGTTTGGGGACTATACATTGATTCAGCCTGAAGACTAAAGGATTACATATACGCATGCCTTGATCATTGGTACGGCTGACGAGGAAATGAGCGGAATGCACGACCAACGTTCGCCAACGTCACGGCCAAGTTCAAATGATGAATTCCACACGTAACGTGGGAATGCTCGTAAATGTCAGTACACTCACGATATGAGAGTAAACAGCGGTGTGAATCCGGCCCAGATTCTCCATTCATTGTCAATGGGAATGTAATGTTTGTGTAGGACATAGGAGGGGCTAGCGGCCCTCAAAGAAACACGTCATCGTGGAAGTGATTATCATGATTATGAAGAAATAATTGTGATTATATCAAATATTTGTAATAATTGTGACAGGCAGAGTAACACTTGATTTTACCATAATCTGTTTTGTTGTTAGCTTCGGTGTTGCAGGCCATATCCATTCGTTGATTAGCGGCCAGGGTTGGATTGGTAATCTTGTCTTTCTTCTGCTTACTGCAGCTCTCTGGGTTCAAAGGAGAAAAGTGTGTGGTTATGTGATCAGTGACATGCGGCTATGTGTGGTTGCTGCACTTTTTCACTCTTTGGCGCCTCGCTACAAGAATAGGAAATTTCATCTCCAACTGAAACTAGCTTGAGCCCGTTTCAGCCAATTTAATTATATTCTGTTTTTCTGAAGTACTTAGTACTTTGTCCCAGCGTGCTAACGTGAAGATGTTTCTAAACAAACATTGTGGGTTCGAGTCCTGTACCTAACAAACATATTGCATCAAGGTTTGCCGCTTAGTCACACTTATCGTCACGCACCTTCAGCGCACACACACGTGGTTTCATCCTGACAGAGCCGTAGGATCTCTCCTTTCGGTCTGTCTGGGTGGTAGTACCTCGTACATGGTTGCCCTGTGAGGGGGGGGGGGGGTTTGAGAGAGAGAGAGAGTATAACAAAGTATATTGTATTACACAAAAACTAATGAAAACTAAAGTTCAACTTAAGAATCCACTTATACAAACTCCCCCGTGGCTCCAGACATGTGTGGCAGGTTAAGACTGCACCCATGGCTTCCGCGTGCGGTTAGGGTTAGGGTTTGGGGTAGGCTAGGGTGTTGGACTAATGCGTGTCGGTCTGTTAGTACGTCGGACCAAACATATGCACCCGACTCACCCGACTGGCCCCAAAAATACCAAAAAAATAATTAAAACCAGTGTTGGACAAGTTAAGCTACATGTAGCTGACCCAGTTACTGCCTGTAGGACTCACTGTTGTAGTACTCGTAGACAGACACAGCAGCAGGCTGCAGGACACTCACTTTAAACGCCTGTGTGACATGGAAGGCGATCTGGTCGGGACGCTTATGAGACACCTGTACAAATGCAGACAAAAGGTGACAGTCAGTCACTGTGTGTGGGGGTGTGTGTGTGTGTGTGTGTGTGTGTGAGACCCAGAGAGAAAGCTTACCTTATCCAGGTAGATCATAATGGAACCTTTTTCTGTCTTTGTTTCTGACAGCAGACTGTCGATTTCATACCTCTGGATGGTAGCGTCAACCGATTTGGTCAGCTGCGCGCGCGCGCACACACACACACACACACACACACACACACACACACACACACACACACACACACACACACACACACACACACACACACACACACACACACACACACACACACACACACACACACACACACACACACACACACACACACACACACACACTTTAATCATGTATTGTCCACATAACATAAGAGATACAATACAAGGACACAATCATTCATATTATTATATATTATTATTATATTTATTCTCAAAATTACACTGAGTAATTAAACTCATTTTCAGTGTCGTCGAGTAATACAATAGCATAGAAGATCAAGGGAAAAATGTGAATTACATACTGTAGGTTTACAAATAAAAAGCTAGGACAAATTTCAAAACTACCTAAAAACAGTTACATATTGTGGGGGTTTGTATGCTATGACTCAAAGGTACCAATGTGGTCCATTTTAATGTCGTTTGCAGATAAACTATTCTGTCGTGATGTGCTATATAAAGCCCTTTATAGGCATAACAGCCATTCAGAATGTGTGACATAGTTTCTGTAACAAGCCCGTGGTGTGATGCAAGCAATGAGGTGCATTGGTGGAGGGAAACCAGAGGGAAAGGTTGAGTTTGGTGGGAAACGCACACACACACACACACACACACACACACACACACACACACACACACACACACACACACACACACACACACACACACACACACACACACACACACACACACACACACACACACACACACACACACACACACACACACACACACACACACACACACACACACACACACACACACACACACACACACACACACACATGCACACAGCATCTCTACTTTACTTGAGTATTTGTATTTTTGTATTTATGACTTTCACTCCACTACATTTCAAAGACAAATATTGTACTTTTGACTCCAACACTTTTCTGGTAATGGGATATACAAGCTCACAACATGACGGCGCGTTGTGAGCTTGTAGATTTTTTACAAGTGAAGATTGACAGGAAAGAGTGAGAGAGAGCAGGGGAGAGACATGCAGCAAAGGTCGTCATGGACGGGACTCAAACACGCGACGCGCTGTCAGGCCAGAGCCTATATGCTTTATGTGGCATGCGCTGGAGCACAAGGCCCTGCAGCGGGCGCCCCGAAATGTCTACATTTTAATACAGAAACAATGCATTGATATTAAAAAAGAACACGTGCTTTTGTAATATTGTCTACTTTTGAATACTCGAGTGTACTCCAAGTTCTGTTGACAGAAAAACGTTCACTTTAGTTGTAGTCACTGACCTTATCCAGGTCGCTGTTGACTGGAATGAAGCCGGTTGGTAAGCCGACATCTAAAATTGTCATCTTTGCATCTTCCATATGGTCCTTATACCTGTGAGGATTTTTATGGACTTTTTATATAAAAATACACAAACATGAAAATGTTCCCATTTCTTTGGCATCCATTGTTAGGTATGCCCATATGATGACCACGGATGTGGTCTAAAAGTGTGAAATTTCACTGGGTCTTTATGCTATATTTGAGTATCCCTGCGATAAAAACAAGGCCTTCACACTGCACTTACATGATCTCAATCTCCAGCTTGTAGATATCGCCACCCACTTCCCTTTTCTCTTCTAACAGAGACAAACAGAGACAAACTGTTAGAAGAATGTGCTGAAACAGTCAAACAAGGTCAACATTGTGTGGGTGAAAAGCAGTGCTCACTGTACATTTGCCCAATAATAATAATAATAATAGCTCAAATTTATATAGCGCTTTTCTAAATACCCAAAGTGCTTACGCAAGTACAGTATACAGTCAGCAGCGATGCTAATAGGGCGCATTTTGCATCCCAAAGTGCAGATTATTGATAATGGACCCATCCGTGGACCTTTCTGGGGGTCCCATGATGCACTACTGTACTCAGCACTGTACTGTAATTTGGTGCTATTTAATTTACTTTATGTTTGCATGTTACAAAACTTACAAACATATATATGTGTTAAACAATGAAGCCCTCTAGTC